>NC_072480.1:18333750-18635000 GCF_027574615.1 Eptesicus fuscus
GCATGTAGTAGGCAGAGGCCAGGAATGTTGCTAAGCATCCTGCTATACACCGGACAGCTCCACAGAAGGATTGTCCGGCCCCAAATGTCACAGTGCTGAGGCTGAAAAACCCTGAAAACTACAGCACTCTCTTAAAGTTGTAGGGTAGCCCTAACTGGTTTGGCTCAGTAGGCCTGCTGACTGAAGGGTCCAAGGTTCTATTCTGGTCTAGGGCACATGCCTCCATGCCCAGCCCTGATAGGGCGCGCTCAGAAGGCAACCAATCAATGTTTCTCTGTCTCTCCCTCTCCCATCCACTTTCTCTGAAAATCAATGGAGAAATATCCTCGGATGAGGATTAACAAAATAAATAAATAAAAAGTTGGAAGGTATTGGCGTACACATAATGCTGTTTACAAATGAAATAAATTTAGAAGTTAAAAAGCAAAGTTTTTTTTAAAAGGCAGGTGCTAGGAAGCAGTGGTCACCTAGGGAGGCAGTGAAGCACAGTGGCCAATGGAATGGCTATAACGTCAAACGGACATGAGCTGGACTCCAGGGTCTGTACTTATTGCTCTGTGACCTTAAGCAAATGACTAGACCTCTCTAAGGATCAGTTTCCTCATTTGTAAAACAGGAATAGTAGTGGTGCCTGCCTCCTGAGGTTGTAATTAAATGAGGGGAGCATGTCAAGCACTGGGCACAGAGCGTAGATCCAGAAAGGGCCCAGGAGCTGGGAGCAGAGCAGCAGCAGGAAGGAACAGGGCCTGGGACCCAAGCGCCGAGGTGAACGCCGCAGGAGAAAGGGAGTGTTTCATTCTCAAAAATATTTAGTATCAGGATGGAATCCTCTCTGACATTCTGTTTGTGAAATCATCACAGAATCTTCCCTGCCACCCAGAATTTTGCTGTCTAAATTCCTGCTGGTTTTGGTTTTCATTTTTCAATATTTGTTTCTTGAATGTAAATAAACAGTCCCTGGCTGGGGCGGTGGAGGCCTTCGCACAAATGAAGGCATTCTCCCCAGGAGCCAGCTCAGACAGGGAGGCCCGGGGCTTGCCTCCCACCCCGCCTTCCCCACTGTGCTCCTTAAGAGATGCTTTGCGTTACCTCAGGAACGCAGCCCGCACAAATAAAGCCACCCAACACAAATAAACGCTGACCCTTCCTGGTCTACTACTCAAGGCGTGCGGCCTCAGGAGAAGAATGAGTCCTCACAGGCAGGGAGGTCTCCTGGATGCATCTGGTAACCGGCTTCTGAGAGAGAAGTGGGGGAGGGAAGGGGGAGAATGTATAAGCAAGAGCGAAGTCACAGTCTTTTACAACCTGATCTCAGAAGTGACAGCCCATCACTTTTGTCACATTCTGTCCATTAGAAGTGAGTCACTAGGCCCAGCCAACACACTCCAGGGGTGAGGATCACATGGGGGCATGACTGCCAAGAGCCTTTTTGTTGTTGTTAATCCTCACCTGAGGATAGTTTTGAAGAAGAAGAGAAGGAGAAGGAGAAGAAGAAGAAGGAGAAGGAGGAGGAGGAGGAGGAGGAGGAGGAGGAGGAGGAGAATAAGAAGAGCAACAACAAGAAAAAAAATATAATATATATATATAGAGAGAGAGAGAGAGAGAGAGAGAGAGAAACATCAATATGAGAGACACACATCGGTTGGTTGCCTCCCATACACACTCTGACAGGGGTGGGGATGGAACCTGTAACCCAGGTATGGGCCCTTGACCGGGAATCAAACCTGCGAGCCTTTGGTGTGCAGGCTGATGCTCTAATCACTCAGCAACACTGGCCAGGGCTCCAGGAGCCATTTTAGGAGCAGGTCACCTTAGTGCTGCATGGGTGACATGCACACTGCAGACCTTGCAGCCAGAGTGAAGTAAAACAGACACACTTGCCTGCAGGGACTTGCATCACTGTATCTGGGAGCTGGTGGGTAACCTACATTTTCAGAGCATTTACACTGGATCAAAAGAGTATTTCTGGTCTGTGGGTCTTGGAAACTATATCTAGGAACATGGAGCCTCTATAATCTATTCATTTGGTCTGTTTTCTCTTAAAGGTACTGTGGCTGCTGTGACAAATTACTACTAGCTTCGTGCCTTGAGGCCAGAAGTTCCAATGGACTAAAGTCAAGTTATTGGCAAGGCTGGCTGGCTCCTTCCCGAAGCCCTAAAGGAGAGTCTGTTTTCTTGCCTTTCGCAGCTTCTAGAGGCTGCCTGAACTTGTCGGCCTGCGGCCCTTTCCTCTGTCCTCAAAGTGCACGAATTCCACCTCTGCTCTGTTATCAGATTGCTTTCCTACTGGCTCTGATTCCTCTTTCGTCCCTCTCATCAGGGCCCTGTGATTATATTGGGCCCACCTGGATAAGCTCCCCATCTCAAGATCTTCAATGTAATCACCTCTGCACACTCCCTGGGCCATGTAAGGTAACATCTTCAGGTTGCGAGGATCAGGCCTTAGGTATTATTTGGGGATCATTCTTCAGGATATCACACTTGCTATAACTGAAATAGCCAGTAAGTAGGTCTTACCCTGATCCTCCCATGCTGTGATTGCCACCTTCTCCTTCGAAAACACCAGCTGCGGCCCCTCATTGCCTATTGAATACAGCCCAATCCTATAACCTAGCTGTGTCATTACTTGCTCGATTGCTCCCAGATCCATTCCTGCCCTTCCCCTGCAAATTGTATTTCCAAGGCTCCTCTCCTTTATCAACTGGTTCCCGGCTGGGTGTGGCCAGTGCACTGATGAGAGACCGGAGGCCAGGAGGAAGCGGGCAGGGTACCTCCTCCACCCCAGCTCAGACAGTGTCTCCATGACTGTGCTCTCCCTGTGGTCTGGCTCTCACCAGACAGACCCCCTCGCCACGCATCCAGTTCTTACTGGGCGACCTCTCCTGGGGATCCAGCACCCTTGAGGGCAGCCCCCGGTTCTTAGGCTCCTGCCCCCTGGGTGGTAGCAGCTTCCTGTTCCTAATGCCAAGAGGGCTTCACCATCCTCCAGTTACCTTTGTACTAGTTACTAAATCCCAACACCTTTGTAACTCACTCCTCTTATTACATTCCTTCTATTGGTACCAGCATAGCGCTCTAGGTTCTGATTGAACCATGACTGATACCCTGGTTTTCAGATTGCCCCAAACTATTCAGCCAACTTTACCTCTCAGATTCGTTTATTAAAACCAAACCACATGTTTTCCTTCAAATATACTTTCCTGTTTTGGGAAGTGTATACTCAAGTCATTCCTTCTATATGGGATGCCTCTCCTCCATTCTTGGCTCTGCTTATCAAAATATTTTGGGTGCTTTGAGGATCATTTCAAAATTTCCCTCTTCCCACTTGCCCCCGGTTACCAGGCCTGGAGTAATTTCCTCTCCTGCTGTGGTACTGTAGCAATGAACTATCACAATGCATGCAATGCTTGATCACACGGCTGACCTGCATTGAAGATATCTGTTTAGATCACAAGCCCCCACAATTTTAGAGTCTGCACAGTGTACTCTGTAGGTACCCATCAAATTTGTTATTTAATCAAATGGATGTTGGAATTCTAATCATGGCATAACTCTTACTCCGAATCTCTGTTAGATACAAGGTGATCAGTTTTCATTGTATTCTTACTAGCTATTTTTACTCAAGGCTAGAAAAAGACATATGCTTTAAAATTACAAAATGTCTCTCCATTCCCTCATTCTAGTTAATGTAAATGATTTGAGTCTCAATTTCCCATTCAAAAAATTAATATCTTTCTCTCAGGAGCACGTAGGTTAAAAAGCACAATGAAAATGGAAGCTATTTCTCTCATCCCAAGTGAAGAGGTTGGCATAGAGATCGACTATTTCTCCTTGTCCATCAGTGGTTAATGCCATCAATCCGCAGCCCAACAGCATCATGTGCCCATGACCTTGTGCAATGAACCGCAGAGATGACCAAGCAGACAGGTTCTGACGGATTTTTCCATTTCTGTGAGTGGGTGAAATGACTCTTCAAGGCAAAGAAACCCGAGCCTGTCACAGACGTAAGATAGTCTGGATTGACCAGTCTACCTAAACCCGACCAGGACAGTGCCGACAGGAACATAATGACTCAGGTGGGTATCCTTACCTGTCAAGTGTCCAGGAGCAGGTCAAGTACGCTGACAAAGCTTGGGGTCCATTCTTCTCTTCATGCATGGCTGCCTGGGCACGATTCCAGGTAACCTTAGTAACGACTCAGCACATTCACGAAGAACTAGGCTCAGGCCTATGCCCTCCCTCCCCTGCTAGCCCCATTGGCCAGACAGTGTTCTTCGCAATTCCCGAAGGTGTGGTCAGCGCTGTCAGCGCCTCACAGCAGGGCTACCAAGTGTAGGGGCTTCATGGGGACGTTTGAAAATCTGTGGTGTTGTTCCAAGTAGTCTTACTCAAACAAAAGGCAGCGACTCCATCCTGGAAAAAAAGGCAGCCTCTGTAACCATGCTCCTACTACCTTCCTCAAGACCAGGGTTTTCTTAAAGGGTGGCCCCAAACCTACCCTCCTGAGAAACATCACACCCCAAGAAGCAGAGCCTTTGCATTGCTAGGTAGGTCTTCCTCTGGACATTCTTGATTGCAGACCTGCTTGTTTGTTGTTGTTTTTTAATTAAATTTTATTGGGGTGATGTTAGTCATCATGAACATATAGGTTTCATGTGTCGATTACTAATTTACAAAATCTGTATATAGGGCCATGTGCCCACCACCCAAAGTTAAGTCTTCTCCTGTCACCTCATATTAGGACCCCTTTCTCCCTCCACCCACCCCCCCTGGCAACCACCATACTGCTGTTTGTGTTCATAAGTTTCAGATTTATATCCCACCTATGAGTGAAATTGTACAGTTCTTAGCTTTTTCTGTCTGACTTATTTCACTTCGCATAATGTTCTCAAGGTCCATCCATGTTGATGTAAATGACGCTATTTCATCCTTTCTTATGGCCATGTAGTACTCCATTGTGTATATATACCACATCTTCTTTATCCAGTCCTCTATTGCAGGGCACTTTGGCTTTTTGAGGAGCAACTATTCCAAGTCAGGAATTTGTCTTTACAGTTGCAAGCCATCATCTGTGGGCGGGATGTGGAGGGGGAAGAGGATAATGAGTGATTGCAAACATGCTTGACTTTCCCCTCTACCTGGTGGCAGTGTGGCCATTTCCTGTTATATATTCATGTGGCCACAGGATGGCAATGTTTAGGAATATTAGTGTTATTTCCTGGTGGCTATTAATTAATTATTATTATTATTATTTTAAATATATTCTTATTGATTTCAGAGAGGAAGAGAGAGGGAGAGATAGATAGAAACATCAATGATGAGAAAGAATCATTGATCGGCTGCCTCCCGCATGCCCCACACTGGGGCTTGAGCCTGCAACCTGGGCATGTGCCCTGACCAGGAATCGAACTGTCACCTCCTGGTTCATAGGTAGATGCTTTGCCACTGAGCCACACCAGCCAGGCCTGGCGGCTGTTTAGATCCCCAGTTGGAACCCAAGGGAGGCACACAACTGACAGGTGATATGCATAAAACCAAGAGCTTTTAAATCAGAAGCAAGAGAAAAAAGGAAAGGGCATTTATTGCAAGTTTTTTTTGAAAGTCCAAATAAAATATTATGAGTTGTATGCTGAAGTCTACTTATGTAAAAATGAAATATGGCTGAATCTGTCACAAAGCTGCAGTACAATGGGTACCCATTTCATCTGTGATGATGTGTTTCATGCTGAATTCTGACCATCTCCCACCACTGGGAAGCATTTCCACATCTTTGATTACACAACTAGTTTAGGACTCCGTGTGTAATATATTCAGTAGGTTTCCCACTAGATTGGAAGTCCCAGGAGGGCAGGAGTCATGTTTTCTTTATCTGTTTCCTCAGCCCTGAGGATGAAATGTGAGCAACCTGGGCTCATTGCATGTCAAATAAAGGACTCGTTTGCTCAAATAGTATCAGTGTTTAGGAACAAACATTCCTATAGGTCAAGTTATCAGAGATTGAGCCCCAAAAATAGAATTTTGAAGAAAATAAAAGGAAAGGGCACTCATCTAGGGGAAAAGATGAACAACATAGACTGAAGAACAAGAACAGCATTGATCAGACTGTCAGACCTCAGAGGGAAGGTAGGGGAGGGTGGGGACAAGGGAGATAGATCAACCAAAGGACTTGTGTGCTTGCATATGAGCTTAACCAGTGATCACGGACAACAGGGGGAGGGGGGCATGCGTGTAGGGGGGTTTGGGATGGGAATGGGAGGGGGGTTGATGACAAATATGTGATACCTTAATCAATAAAGTATTTAAAAAAAAATAAAAAAATAATAATAAAAAAATAATAAAAGTGGATCTGATTAAAAAAAGGAAAGGGGACCAGGCAAAGAGTGGTACATACAGCCCTCTCCCCATTTATCCCACCCAACCCTGAACATGAGGAAGAGGACATTTGGGGTCTGAGGAGAAGCAGAAGCAAAGATGCATGTGGAAGTGTGAAAAATGTATGCATTCAGGGCTGGTTGCAACGTGGAAAGAAAAACAAGGGATTATGGTAAGTATAACTGGAAAAGTAGACCATAGTATTGAATTTGGGGATTAAAAAAATGATGCTAAGGAACGTTTTTACTTGTGATTGCCCAAATTTGGGGTTTAGGGGAGTGAAGCAGTTGTCTGCTTGAATACCTCAGGAGACCAAAGGAGAGGAATAAGAAAAGATGACGCCAAGCTCCGGAGGCAGCAATAGGCATCTGACCTGCTCTGGCTGCAGGAAGGACCCAGGTGGTGGCCCTGGGTGATGGCTCCGGGTGATGGCTCTAGGTAGTGGCCCCAGGTGGTGACCTCAGGTGGCTGCCCTTCTTCTTTGTCCCTGTGGCACAATCAGAGGCTGCTTTCAACGCCACCACCACTCTCTCCCAACATGGCCTCTAGGGGCCCAGAGGAGACTGTATAGTTTTGTGACTTCAGAAGTAGAAGGCAGAGGAATAGGAGCTATCCTACCAGTAGGAGTTGGCTAGATCAGACAGGGTCCCTGGTGAGGCTGCTGCTGAGTATGGATGAATCCAGAAGCCATCCAGCCCCCTGGGAAAGGTGCTGGGCATGGGTCAGACTCACATACAAATTCAACAAATGCTTTTCCTTTGGTTTGCAGCATAGCCACCCCTTAGTGTAGTGCAAGTTCAGCAGATTACTGGGGATCTAGATGCCCCTTTTATTCCAGTTACTCAGATTATATTGACTGCTTAAACAGGATTTGTTAATAACATTCACTTATGAGCAGTAGAGAACTTTATTAATAAGTCATTATGTTGGGGACTTTAAATACCTGGCATTCAAAAGCAAGTCCAAATGCTCTTATATTGTAAACTTCTGTACTCTCTAAGAAAATAGCTTATACCTGGTGTGTTGCATTCTTGCAATACTCAAAGTCATCATTGAAAAACAAAACCAAACCAGGAATATGTCCCAAGCCTTTACAAAGTAAGCTATTGCTTTGCTTTGAAATATGTGTTCTTCAGTTTTGCTTAGTATATTTTTCCTAATCTGTCTTTAGAAGAGTTGCAACCTGATTGGTTCTTGGTGAAGAGATGCATAATAAACAAGAGGCTCCTCTGGATGGAGACATGTGGTCTGTTCTCCCATTTTAGAGACAGAACACTTGAGGCACACCACAAATTGTTTCTTATTTTCCCCCTCATACAGACAGGAAATAAGTTAGGGAACTGAGTAAGTAGAGATTGGAATCCAGAGGCCTCAACTCTTCTCATGACTTTTCCAGTTTAATTCTGTAGATGTCCATGGCCCATGGCAGTGACGGGCTTGGTGTGTGATGATTGAGCACACAGACTCTGAAGTCAGAAAGGATTAGAGTCCTAGGTTTTCCACATGATGAATTTGGCCACAATGACTACTCTGTGCCTCAGTTTCCTCACCTATCCCCACCTCACTGTATTTTAGGATTAAATAAGTTATCACATGTCAAGTGTTTAGGACAGGCCTGGCATATATTAGGAACTCAATAAAGGGCAGCTGATATAGCCCATATGGCTCCTGGTACAGCTGTGGTGAAGCAGAGCTGCAGGGAGGCACGTTTACCCAGAGGACCTGACTTCAACAGTTTCACTCTGTGGTGGTGGAGGGAGAGCACGAACCCACAAAACAACACTTATGAGGACACGTAAAGGTTAGGAAGCACAGGGTGTAATGCAGGTGTCACATACTCAAATGTATTCAAAAGCAAAGTAGGTGAGCTTTAGCTGGTTTGGCCCAGTGGACAGAGTGTCAGCGGACTGAAGGGTCCCAGGTTCAATTCCAGTCAAGGGCACATGCCTAGGTTGTGGTCTTGATCCCCAGTAGGGGGTGTGCAGGAGGCAGCCAATCAATAATTCTCTCTCATCAATCCTTCTAAGAGCTTTAGTTTCCTCATTTGAAAAATGAAGAAGATAACATCATGAGGACCAAATGAGCTAATGTAGGTGAATTATATATACCAATACTTAGACTGAAACAGTCTGAGAATAGTAAAATAGAAGCTGTTTTAATTGGTTGAGGCAAATAAAAATCACCGAACATATAAAGTTTGTTCCAAATCTGGTTTCCTATTGTGAGGTGTTCCCTCTTTCTCTATCATTTAATAACATTCTGCTTCATTCTTTAGAAGAAAGAGCTAAAGCATGGGATATCTTTCCGTGTATGCTTATCCTTCCCTAAGTGTATTGCCCTTTGAATTTTTGTGGTAATAGTTGTTTCTATTGTGATTTCCCTTCCTTAAAAGTATTCCCTGCTTCTAGGAATACATGCACCTATGTTTCTCCCTTTTAAAGCCCAATAAAATGACAAAATTTTTCTTACCTGACATAACCCCAACAGCATGAAAATATAATAGCAACAAATTTTGGAAGCTGGTAAGAAGATGGATGAATGTTGACCAACTTGGCTGACCCGAGGGGGCAAATCCTAGGCCAATAGTGGGGAGAACAGAAAAGCAAGCCATATATATATATATATATATATATATATATATATATATATATATGCTAGAGGCCTGGTGCACGAAATTCATGCATGGGGGTGGAGGGGGGGTGTCCTTCAGCCCAGCCTGCACCCTCTCCAATCTGGGACCCCTCAAGGGATGTCCGACTGCCCATTTAGGCCTGATCCTACTGGATCAGGCCTAAATGGGCAGTCGGACATCCCTCTCACAATCCAGGACTGCTGGCTCCCAACTGCTTGCCTGCCTGCCTGCCTGATTGCCCCTAACAGCTTCTGCCTGCCAGCCTGATCACCCCCTAACCAGCCTGATCGACACCTAACTACTCCCCTGCTGGCCCAATAGCCCCTAACTGCCCTCCCCTGCAGGCCTGGTCGCCCCCAACTGCCCTCCCCTGCAGGCCTGGTCCCTCCCAACTGCCCTCCCCTGCAGGCCTGATTGCCCACAACTGCCCTCCCCTACAGGCCATCTTGTGGTGGCCATCTTGTGTACACATGGGGGCAGCCATCTTTGACCACATGGGGGCGGCCATCTTGTGTGTTGGAGTGATGGTCAATTTGCATATTACTCTTTTATTAGATAGGATATATATATACAGAGAACATCCAAAGGTCAGGAATCCATGATGCAAGTATCTATGAAACTGGGTTTGAAAGTGAGGCCAGAAATATGAATATTGATTAAAATTCCATTTAAGAGATAATTCAATTTCTATATATCTCCATCACTATGTAACCCAGGGACTGCTACTCACCTGTTCCAGTAGAAGATGAGTGTTATTTTCTAGAAAGGCTAAAAGAGGGTGTCTCTGGTCTAGGGAACACCAGACACAGTTGGCAGTAGGGATATTATAGAAAAAGGGTACTAAATTTCTGGAATATTGACAGCCAGGCCTATAATTTCCAGGCAGGAAAGTAGATGATCCTTCTCTGGGGAATTTGATCAGCTCAAGAGGAAGGACATAAAGATATTAAAATTAGAGTTTTCCTAAGGAAATGGCCCAGCTAAGTCACCTTACCCTGAAGCCTACATCCAGTAGCCCCATCCATGTGCTCAGAGCTTCCAAGCAGAGCTTTAATGCTTTGCTCTTAAATGTGAGCAGACAACCAAAGATCATTAGACAGTTGAGGTGCAACTTTAAAAGTAAAGATGGATACCAAAACAAACAAACAGCAAAAACAAAAACAAAAAAATACCCCAAACAACTCAGAGAAACAGAGACCATATTAAAAACAGTTAAAGTATAATTATTATTCTCAGAGAAAGCATCCATGAGACAATAATAAAATGCTATAAAAAATCCAGGAAAACAGAGAGAACTTTGGAAATTAAAAATGCTATAGCCGAAATGGAAAGCTCCCTAAAGGGGTTGGAAGATAAAGCTGTGGAAATATCTCAGGAAATAGTACAAAAAGGAAGAACAGGGAAAAAGTGAGGAAAGATAATTATAAAAAAGTAGACGGGATGAAATCATCACTAATTCAAGAAAATTTCACAGAATGAAGTGCCCAGCACAAAGGGTGAAAATAATTCTGCATTAAGTTACATCATCATGAGTTTTCAGACCACTTAAAACTGAGGGAAGATCCCAAGAGGCTTCCAGAGAAGGTTGAAAATCTGAATGGCTTTGGTTTTCTCAACAATTCTGAAATCAAATTCGAGGAAATGTTATTTCTACATGAGAACTCCCTGTTGTCAAATTATCAATCAAATGGGCAGCATAAAAATATTTAATGGCTCACAAACTGTGTAATTCCTTAGCAGTCTTTGTTGAAAATCTCCTGGCAGAATTGATTAAGACACGGGTTTTAGGGAATAAGAGATGTAACAGGAAGGGATTGGGGCAGTAGGGCTTTCCTGGAGAGATAACTTCAAGATGAACATGACAGAAGAGTTAATGTCTCTGATTGTTTCGATTCATATAACTAAATGTCTTTAGACATAGTTTCAACTAAATTGGTGGGGAGGTTGAGATTGATTCAATAGTAAGTACATACAACCTGAATGAACAAAGAAAATAATGATTAACTCCAGGGAAAACAAGTGTGCAGAAAAGTAATCAGAGAATATTATTATACTAATGTAATTATTGACCTGACCCAAAACACACACACAGATAAATTGGTAAATAATACAGTACTGAGAGGCTGCATGAGGGTGCTGATGGTAGTGAAAGAGCTACATTCTCATCTTCCATAGTGGAAAGTTAAAAAATTTTATCTAAAAAAATGAGGAAGTAATCTCAATAATCTGATTTAATAAAATCCCAGAAAAAAATATTAGGTAATAAAGCATATAAAGAAGCTATTAGGAATGTGGAAATAAATGGCAAGAGAAGCAGCTAAGTAGATAAGAAAGGGGTTGCCTCTTGCAAGAAGAAAATGAGAGAGGATGGGTGCAACTATTGCTGTTTTTCATAATAATAATCCTTGCAAAATGACTTCACTCTTCAAATGTATGTGCCAATAACAGACAAAAACCAAACATATGTAACTCTCATATCACCAATAATTTTATCTTTGACTAGTTATTTAATTTAGACATATTGCAATTTTATATACTACCCACTGCAACGATGCATTGTTTTTGCACAGGGAACCTATGTCTTTTCTGACTGCATTGCTTTCATCAATGGCATTTGCTTTTGGATGTGTTGGAAATTCAGTTATATTAGTTTCTCTTGAATCTTTCCATTAACATAAGCAGATCACTCATTTTCTCTATTTGGCTTTTCAGGAAATAGCTCATCTATGATTTGGCCTTGCAGTTTTCATTACTGAACAACTTCAATCTTTGATGTTTCTGGGTCTACAGGAGACATAGTCATTCCTTACGTTTTGCATCTATACTTGTGGTATTGCTTGGTGGAAATTACTCCTAAATAAAACGAATCAAAGGAAGAACTTGAAGATTGCCTAAGATTAAAAGTAGGTATATATGTTAATGACAGAGTAAACTTTCAGGAAGTTGTCCTAAGAACAATCAGAGAAGAAATTAAAAATTTTCATATAGAGATGCCCATCAAAGCCTCATTTATGACAGACAACATTGTAATATCCTTAATGTCTAAATTGAGGGGATTACAGTACATTCAAATGACAGGACTGTATGTCCCATTAGGCAGCACATTAAGAAGAATATCTTTTGGTATGAAAATATATTTATAATATGTTGCTAAGTGAAATAAATAGATCGGGAGACCAAAAGACCTATATGTATCAGCATGTCATTTTTGTAAAAAAAGAATTATCTATATATGTAAATATAAAAGAAAGGAAAGACATATTAAAATGCTTAAAGTGGTCATTGCAGGTCAGATTTTAAGTAGCCTTTACCTTGTTGTGTTGTTTTCCAAGCTTTTTCCATGAAGTATGAATACATTTTGTAACTAGGGGGAAAGTACTATTTTATTTTATTTTATTTATTTATTTTTTTAATTTCTTTATTGATTAAGGTGTCACATATTTGTCCTCATCCCCCCATTCCCATCCCACCCCTCTCCCCACGCATGCCCCAATCCCCTGTTGAACTTAACCGTTGGATAGGCTTATATGCATGCATACAGGTCCTTTGGTTGAACTCTCCCCCTCCCCCCACCCTCCCCCTACCCTCCCCTATCCTCCCTCTGAGGCCCGATAGTCCGATCGATGCCTCCTTGCTTCTGGTTCTGTTCTTGTTCCTCAGTCTATGTTGTTCATCATTTCCTCTAGATGAACGAGATCATATGTCACTAGATATATACTAATAAGAACTGAATGTGAGACGAGCAATAATATTTATGCTGACAGGCAAATGAATCAATCTGTAGCGAGCTTCCCCCTGGACCAACAGTTCTTTTGAGACCCAATTTCGATGTCCAGTAGTTCCTTATGTGTACATGTCAGCACTGACCCCTCAGCTCTGGATGGTGGACAAATGGTGGTAACGGAGGTCCGACTCCCTCTGGTTTGGTCTCAGCCGAACCCAGGGGCACGGCGTCACCTGGACTAAGGGGCACGTGGCCTCACCCATACCCAAGGGGCTCGTGGTCTCACCCGGGCCTGGGACCCAGCCTCACCCGGATGGATCCAGGGGCGCACGGCCTCACCCGGACCCAGGATCTGGCTTCACCCGTACCCAGGGACGCTTGGCCTCTCCCAGACCCAGGGGCACGTGGCCTCACCCGGGCTTAGTTGCACAAGGCCTCACCTGGATCCAGGGACACATGGTCTCTCCCGGACCCAGGGACGCTTGGCCTCTCCCAGACCCAGGGACACTTGGGCTCACCCGGGCCTAGGTGCACGAGGCCTCATCCGGATCCAGGGACGCATGGTCTCACCCGGACCCGGGGACGCTTGGCCTCTCCCAGACCCAGGGGCACGTGGCCTCACCCGGGCCTAGGTGCACGAGGCCTCATCCGGATCCAGGGACACATGGTCTCACCCGGACCCAGGGATGCTTGGCCTCTCCCAGAACCAGGGCCACTTGGGCTCACCCGGGCCTAGGTGCACGAGGCCTCATCCGGATCCAGGGACGCATGGTCTCACCCGGACCCAGGGATGGTTGGCCTCTCCCAGACCCAGGGCCACTTGGGCTCACCCGGGCCTAGGTGCACGAGGCCTCACCCGGATCCTGGGACACATGGTCTCACCCGGACCCAGGGATGCTTGGCCTCTCCCAGACCCAGGGCCACTTGGGCTCACCCGGGCCTAGGTGCACGAGGCCTCACCCGGATCCAGGGACACATGGTCTCACCCGGACCCAGGGACGCTTGGCCTCTCCCCGACCCAGGGCCACTTGGGCTCACCCGGGCCTAGGTGCACGAGGCCTCACCCGGATCCAGGGACACATGGTCTCACCCGGACCCAGGGATGCTTGGCCTCTCCCAGACCCAGGGCCACTTGGGCTCACCCGGGCCTAGGTGCACGAGGCGTCACCTGGATCCTGGGACACATGGTCTCACCCGGACCCAGGGATGCTTGGCCTCTCCCAGACCCAGGGCCACTTGGGCTCACCCGGGCCTAGGTGCACGAGGCCTCATCCGGTTCCAGGGACGCATGGTCTCACCCGGACCCGGGGACGCTTGGCCTCTCCCAGACCCAGGGGCATGTGGCCTCACCCGGGCCTAGGTGCACGAGGCCTCATCCGGATCCAGGGACACATGGTCTCACCCGGACCCAGGGACGCTTGGCCTCTCCCAGAACCAGGGCCACTTGGGCTCACCCGGGCCTAGGTGCACGAGGCCTCATCCGGATCCAGGGACGCATGCTCTCACCCGGACCCAGGGATGCTTGGCCTCTCCCAGACCCAGGGCCACTTGGGCTCACCCGGGCCTAGGTGCACGAGGCCTCACCCGGATCCTGGGACACATGGTCTCACCCGGACCCAGGGATGCTTGGCCTCTCCCAGACCCAGGGCCACTTGGGCTCACCCGGGCCTAGGTGCACGAGGCCTCACCCGGATCCAGGGACACATGGTCTCACCCGGACCCAGGGACGCTTGGCCTCTCCCCGACCCAGGGCCACTTGGGCTCACCCGGGCCTAGGTGCACGAGGCCTCACCCGGATCCAGGGACACATGGTCTCACCCGGACCCAGGGATGCTTGGCCTCTCCCAGACCCAGGGCCACTTGGGCTCACCCGGGCCTAGGTGCACGAGGCCTCACCCGGATCCTGGGACACATGGTCTCACCCGGACCCAGGGATGCTTGGCCTCTCCCAGACCCAGGGCCACTTGGGCTCACCCGGGCCTAGTGCACGAGGCCTCACCCGGATCCAGGGACACATGGTCTCACCCGGACCCAGGGATGCTTGGCCTCTCCCAGACCCAGGGCCACTTGGGCTCACCCGGGCCTAGGTGCACGAGGCCTCATCCGGATCCAGGGACGCATGGTCTCACCCGGACCCGGGGACGCTTGGCCTCTCCCAGACCCAGGGGCATATGGCCTCACCCAGGCCTAGGTGCACGAGGCCTCATCCGGATCCAGGGACACATGGTCTCACCCGGACCCAGGGACGCTTGGCCTCTCCCAGAACCAGGGCCACTTGGGCTCACCCGGGCCTAGGTGCACGAGGCCTCATCTGGATCCAGGGACGCATGGTCTCACCCGGACCCAGGGATGCTTGGCCTCTCCCAGACCCAGGGCCACTTGGGCTCACCCGGGCCTAGGTGCACGAGGCCTCACCCGGATCCTGGGACACATGGTCTCACCCGGACCCAGGGATGCTTGGCCTCTCCCAGACCCAGGGCCACTTGGGCTCACCCGGGCCTAGGTGCACGAGGCCTCACCCGGATCCTGGGACACATGGTCTCACCCGGACCCAGGGATGCTTGGCCTCTCCCAGACCCAGGGCCACTTGGGCTCACCCGGGCCTAGGTGCACGAGGCCTCATCCGGATCCAGGGACGCATGGTCTCACCCGGACCCGGGGACGCTTGGCCTCTCCCAGACCCAGGGGCATGTGGCCTCACCCGGGCCTAGGTGCACGAGGCCTCATCCGGATCCAGGGACACATGGTCTCACCCGGACCCAGGGACGCTTGGCCTCTCCCAGAACCAGTGCCACTTGGGCTCACCCGGGCCTAGGTGCACGAGGCCTCATCCGGATCCAGGGACGCATGGTCTCACCCGGACCCAGGGATGCTTGGCCTCTCCCAGACCCAGGGCCACTTGGGCTCACCCGGGCCTAGGTGCACGAGGCCTCACCCGGATCCTGGGACACATGGTCTCACCCGGACCCAGGGACGCTTGGCCTCTCCCAGACCCAGGGCCACTTGGGCTCACCCGGGCCTAGGTGCACAAGGCCTCACCCAGATCCAGGGACACATGGTCTCACCCGGACCCAGGGACGCTTGGCCTCTCCCAGACCCAGGGCCACTTGGGCTCACCCGGGCCTAGGTGCACGAGGCCTCACCCGGATCCAGGGACGCATGGTCTCGCCCGGACTCAGGGACGCTTGGCCTCTCCCAGACCCAGGGGTACGTGGCCTCACCCGGGCCTAGGTGCACGAGGCCTCACCCGGATCCAGGGATACATGGTCTCACCCGGACCCAGGGACGCTTGGCCTCTCCCAGACCCAGGGCCACTTGGGCTCACCCGGGCCTAGGTGCACGCGGCCTCACCCGGATCCAGGGACACATGGTCTCGCCTGGACCCAGGGGTGTGTGGGCTCTCCCAGACCCAGGGGTGCTTGGCCTCGCCCGGGCACGGGATCCAGCGTCATCCGGGTCCAGGGGCACTTGGCCTCACCCGGACCCGGAGTCCGGCCTCACCTGGACCCAGGGGCATGTGGCCTCACCTAGACCCCGGGACTTGAGGCCTCACTTATACCCAGAGGCGTGTGACCACACCCGAGCCCAGAGGTGCGCAACCCCGCCCGCACCCGGGTCTCAGCGGGGCCCCGTCTTCTCGATCCCAATTCCTGCCGGTCAATCCCCCCTCAGCAATTCCCCTGGCCATCCTTCCAGAGCTCCAGTATGGCTGCTGCAGAACTCGTCGGGCGGCGGCTCGGCGAAGCTCCGGTGCACCCGGTGCATGGCGGTGGGCCAGTCTGGCGTCGCTGCGTCAGCCCTTGGGTCTGCATCGGTGGCCGGTCGCCGAGCATGCGCACCTGGCCGCTTCCGGGGCGTTGAGATTCTTGACGGACTCAGAGGTCAGCAAGCGCGGAGTCTCCCACCCCATGTCTCATAGGGGCTCGTCTGTCCGTGCTTGGCTGCCAGTGGAGCCGTCCCCTCAGCCGGAGACCGCCGGGGGAACTGCGCCGAGCACGTTCCAGGCCGCTGTTGTATCGCCTGAGCCATAGTTCTTTTGTGTCGCCTGAGCCGTAGTTCTTAAAGTGTGGTCTTTGGGTCACCGGCATCAGCATCTTCCCACATACCCCTCTTTTATTCTAGTTGTAGAGCATCTACTCAGCCAGCCCTATGGTGATCTTGGATGGTGTCTGCTCTGCTCTCTTGTCGTAGTCTCAAAGTTGTTGTGGTAGGCAACAATCAGGCTTCCGCCCTATGCCTCCATCTTGGTCCTCCTTTGTATAGTTAAGTCTTGATTGTTGTTGGTGTCACTGGGGGGGCTCTCTTTGTCTATAAAGGAAGAGTTGCTGTGCAGGAGACACGTTTATGGGCCGGGTCTTGGTGCAGCAAAGCTTTGGCGCTCACTGAATATTCCCGTTGAATGTGTCCCTTATGCACGTGGTTGAAATCTGGTGTCATCTCCCACAGACCACTAGATGCCCTCGTTTCTGGGTCTCCAATGGGGTGTAGATCAGCTACTGCCTTAGGCACTCAGCAAGGATTACAGCAAAAACTGTAGTTTCTTCCTCCTGTCTGAGTGGCCCTGGAGCAGTCCGACTAGAACAGCAGATCATCTGGTCCGCTGCCAGAGGGCAGGCCACCCACATGCATAAGCCGTTGCTTGGGGCGCAGGTGTGCCTGCAAGACTTGCGGGGCAGGTCTTCAAAACGTGCGGGGCGGGTCCCAGGGCGGGGCGGGGTCTCAGGGCGCCAACAGGCCATGGTGCGGAGAGCCGCGATGGCTGTGAGTCTGGTCCTTCTGCCTTCCACGTATCTAAGTCCCCTCGTTCCGCACTCCAGCGCAGCAAACACTGATTGCTGGGCGCACCTCCGCAAGAGTCCCGCCTCTCCCCGCAGGCATCTGGGTCTCCCGGGGTTCGCCAGAAGATGGGTTTCAGGGTGATGGAGAGCTAATCTCCCTTAGGTTTGGAACAAAAGCCCCTTTCCCCCGCCACCAGCCAGACCCACGCACCTCCACACCTCATCCCCTCCGATTTCGCTGGGTGCGAGGCAACAGAACAGCCTTTAACCTCCGCCGCCATCTTTTTCAAACTTCTCAATTTGTACTTCTTAATCCCTTCATTTCAGTCAACTCTACTGAAGTCTAGCGCCGCCGGGAGGTGCACGGAAAGGGCGCCCGGGCCTCCGTCCGGTGCGCGGTGCTCGCGTCCCGCGGAACCAGGCGCGCGAGGGCCGCGCGGCTGGGACGGGCGCTGGGCGGCCGCCGAGCTCCAGGCACCGCCATCGCCGCGTTCCGGACGTCGCCGCCGCGGCGTCCCCCCAATTTATACTTCTTAATCCCTTGAATTCAGTCAACTCTACTGAAGTCTAGCGCCGCCGGGAGGTGCACGGAGAGGGCGCCCGGGCCTCCATCCGGTGTGCAGGGCGCGTGGCCCGCGGTACCAGGCGCGCGGGGGCTGCGCGGTGGGGACGGGTGCTGGGAGGCCGCCGGGCTCCGGGCGCCGCCGCTGCGGCGGCGTCCCCAGCGTCCCGGGCCGGGCGGCCTGCGGGGGCGGCGGAGTTGCGAAAGTGAGTGAGTTTCCCAGGGTTTCGCCCGGAATGGGGTTCAGTGCAATCGGAGCCGGTGCTCAGCGCACTCCGGAGCCTTTATCTCCTTCCTGCCAGTGAACTCCGGCCAGGTCATCAGCCGCCCCCTCCTCTCCGGTTCCATCCTCCCCGCAGGCGCGTGTGCTCGTGTCTCCGCCCATTTCTCCATACCTCAGGCTTTTACGGCTTCCCCGACTGTCCCCGTGGCCTTCTCCTTCCCCCCAGCTGTGGGCATTTCAGTCCGCCAGCTCTCCTGTGGTTCTGGACGATGTCCGTTCTGACCTCTAGTTGTATTTTTGAAATTGTTGTGCCCGGCTGCAGGTTAGGTGTTTAACCTATGCCGCCATCTTGGTTTCTCTGGAAAGTACTATTTTAAAAAACGAAAATCAATCAAAACATATAGCCTGACTTACTTTTCTTGCCACTGAGAAGAGTTGGCTTTGCTGGAATTGAGATTATTGAGGAAAGAGAGAAGAAATCATTTTGATGGATGCTATCTTTTCCATGGTTCTGGGTTTTGAAAGCTCGACATATTTGAGGCCAATTGAGTTATTTGTTCTGGCCATATGAGTAGACTTGTTTCTTATCTTTCCCTGGATTCTTCAGATTACTGCCATTTTGAAGAAGTTTATAACAGCATGGCTACTCATTCTGGGGTATCAGATTTAATAGATTTGCTATTTGACTTAAATCAAAGGCTCTCTAAATGGAGAGCTAGCTCACCTGCCAGTTCCTAGGCAATTAGAAGATTAGACTCCCTATATGTTTTTCCCCGACCTGCTTAGACAAGAGGCTTTTTGTTAGCATATAATCTTTAATGCTACACTTGAAACAGTAATTACAAGGATGCTGAAATTTAGTAAAATGCTCACACCAGGCCACAGAGGCAAGCGTGCAGAAATGGTATCTGTAGCAACAGTTGAAATGGTGCCAGTGGAAGTGGGCTTGAAATGACAGCTAACACTTGTATAACTGCTTACAAGATGCCCATGACCTGGACTGGCTGGAGGATGGTCCAGGAGGGCGGGCAGGCAGGAGACCAGGATGGTCCTGCATTGTTTCCCCTGTTCCCAATTTTAGACAGATAACTCTGTGGGGGAAAGGATGGTAGTTGGATGATAGGGGTAAGCTATCTGAGCCCGTCGAAAAAACTTCCCCTTGAAACACAAGGTGATGTTTGTCCATGCCATGCCAAGCACTCATGGAGACACGTATGGATTAACTTTAAATGAATTGAGAACTGACTCCATCTTATGGGACAGTGGTTGTATCTGAAAGTTTAAAGCAATTGCTACTGTGTTTTTTGTTTTTTTTTTTCACTAAAAATCTCATCAAAAGAGTTGTATTTATGGGGCCCTGGGAGAGGCCCTCAGCAACCAACAGGCTGTCCAGAGCATACAACATGAGGAAGAATGCACAACGGTTGTACCGTCAAGTGAATCAACCAAGCCACCAGACAAGCACCAGTAAGTATTTACACTGTACAGCTACCAAGAAGATGAATGCTTTCAAAGGGTGGTGAGTGAAAGAGAAATCTTACTGCTGGTGAACCACTCACAGACCAATGAAATAAGTGACAAGTTCCTGGGAAATTTTGGAAGATCCATGAAGGATTGGGTCCACCTGACTATTTAGCCCTCCATTAGTGTCTCTTTAGCATTATACAGGACTCTGCCCTTTATTTATTCACACTGCAAAACAGGATCTACACTTTCCATGGATGCTTTCTCTTCTGATATCCAGAGCCTGAATCCCTGGTCTTGTACCTAAAGTCAATGGATAGGCATCGCAAGATTCAAAAATTCCCTGGAAATCCAACATCAAATTATGTATGTGATTCTCAAAGAGGTCCCTGACAAAACACAAGTTGAAGAGCCATTGGCCTATCTGGGTGTTATGTTTGGTGAGGGGAAGAATCTAATCTTTAATTTGCTTTGTATTAAGACTTAATATTCATTTGTTGAAAACTTTCCCACACCATACTTGGTGTTTTAATATACATTCTCCCATTTAATCCCCACCCAACCTAGGGAGAGTTTATAACATCATCTTCATTTAATTCTGGAGGTACCATATGCACAGTGGTCTCACCCAAGATCTCACCACTAATAAATATCAAAGTTGTGTTGTGGTTGGGCCTCCTTCTCCCCTGGAATATGAGGCCTGGTCTTCACCAGAATTCAGTTCAGAGGGCCAGGAATGACACAAAGGTCTCTATATGATCAATGATCAAAATTCATTGATTTCCTGATTGGTAGCACATGACGGTGGATATCCAATGTGGGTGATGAAAGTATAGCCATAAAAAGATTCAATCTCAACTGGTGCAGCCACTGTGGGAAACAGTATGGAGTGTCCTCAAAAAATTAAAAATGGAATTCCTGTTTGATCCAGTAATCCCACTTCTAGGAATATATCCCAAGAAATCAGAAACACCAATCAGAAAGGATATGTACACCCCTATGTTCATAGCAGCACAATTTACAATAGCTAAGATTTGGAAACAGCTTAAGTGCCCATCAGCAGATGAGTGGATTAAAA
Source organism: Eptesicus fuscus (assembly GCF_027574615.1). NCBI lineage: Eukaryota > Metazoa > Chordata > Mammalia > Chiroptera > Vespertilionidae > Eptesicus > Eptesicus fuscus. The sequence goes on from NC_072480.1 coordinate 18,354,584, forward strand.
ACCAGTGGTACATCTAGACCAGTGGTCGGCAAACTCATTAGTCAACAGAGCCAAATATCAACAGTACAATGATTGAAATTTCTTTTGAGAGCCAAATTTTTTAAACTTAAACTTTTCTAATGCCACTTCTTCAAAATAGACTCGCCCAGGCCGTGATATTTTGTGGAAGAGCCACACTCAAGGGGCCAAAGAGCCGCATGTGGCTCGTGAGCTGCAGTTTGCAGACCATGGATCTAGACAATGGAATACTACGCTGCTGTAAAAAAAAAAGAACTCCTACATTTGCAACAGCATGGATAGACATGGAGAACATTATGCTAAGCGAAATAAGCCAGGCACAAAAAGACAAATACTGTATGAGTCCACTTATATGAGGTAGTTAGAGTAGTCAAAGTCATAGAGACAGAAAGTGGAATGGTGGTTGTCAGGGGCTAGGGGAAAGGAGAATGGGAAGTTACTGTTTAATGGATATAGAATTTCAGTTGAGCAAGATGAAAAAAGTTCTGGAGTTTGGTTGCACAACAATGGGAAATACCACTGAACTGTACACTTAAAAATGGTTGAGATGGTAAATTATATATCTATTTTATCACAATTAAAAATAAAAATAGAAAAAAATATATAAAGACTTCACTTGCAGTAAAGTTCTGTTGATTCACAGCTTGTTCCTGTCCAGCACTCACTCCTCTCGGGACCTGCCTGAGCGGAGTGGGTGTGATTCGGAGGCCCTCCCCAGATGGAGCCCAGGGGTAAGTTGTCAAGTTTGACACTCTGCCCCAGAAGTCAACTTCCAGTTGTCTTGGTCTTCAAGTTTGCAGTTTATATGAGCGGCATCAGAAACTGTTAATAATGAATTCTTCTGTCAAATTCTGTTAAAAGTCCCCCTCCTTTTTCTCTCTCTCACAACGTACAAAACAGAAGCAGTGGCTATGGCAGCCGTGTGTACAATGCCCAGGCTCCCAGAGCAGCCACCAAGCAGGAATCCTGCCAGGCCTCTTCACTTCCAACACCAATAATGGTTGCTCCTGGAACCCAGGAAGTCTCTCCAGAAGTCATTCAACCCACTGGCAGGCCAGGGCCCCTGGGAACCCTCAACCCAGAGAGGAGCAAAGTCATCAAAATTAATTGCTGATTGTCAGAATTTAAAGCCCGAGGTTACCAGAGCCCGGGTGCAGGTCCACTGTGAGTGAATTCACGGTGTCGCTCGGGCAGCTTGGGAGCTTGGACGCGTCACAGCGGTGAACTGGTGGTTATCCAACCCAAACAGATTTGTAACAGTGGCCCTGGCAGCCGGGACTGCCAGAGCAGCATTTGTGTCTGACAAATGAGGCCTCTGTCAGACAAAGGGGGCTCTCAGGACTCATTCCACTTTGGCTGCTTTACACCCAGTAAGAGCCAGGGGACCTCTTTTGTCAGAATGGGGAAAACAAAAGTGATTCATTTCATCATGCACCCTCCCCACGGTCTTTGTGGTCAACCAATGCAGGCAGGCTCTGCAGCCAGCAGTCCTTGCAGACACCATGTACTGAGGCCTACTATGGGCCAGGACTATTCTAGGTACTGGGCACGTGTTGCCTAATTTAATCCTCCCAACAATGCTGTGATGTAGGGATTATTCCCACTGTAGTCATGTGGAAACTGAGACGGGAGAGGTGAAGGTCACATAGCTAGTGAACAGTGGCAGAACCAGAATTCATATTCAAGCTTGGCTCCCTCCCAGCTGACTACTGTCACCAACATGTATCTGCTACAGATGCCTGACAGGCCGAAGGTAGTTCTCTCCTCTGACTTGCCATCTCTAGGGATGTTGATCTGGAAGGCCTAGACTATTCCTAATGTTCAACAAATACTTATGACAAATGGAGCAAAAAATAAAAGATAAGAGGAGATTAAGATTCACAGAGATTTGCTTTTAAAAGCCACAGAAAATGTCTCTGCTTTAATATAAGAATCCTACCTTATAATAGAGAAACATGCAAATTGACCGCACCTCCGCTATGCCCATGATTGGGCCTGTGAGAGGCTGGGGGCGGGACTCCGGGTGGCCTATCCGGCCGTTGAGAAGACCAAGATGGCGGCGCCCAATCCTCTTAGTTCCGGGGGTCCCGGGCGGCAATCGCCACCCGGGGGGGCGTGTCCGGGCCGAGCCAGGCGCTCCCGGGCGGCGATTGCCACCCAGGGGGGGCGTGTCCGGGCCGAGCCAGGCGCTCTTGGGGGATTGGGGGCGATCGCCACCCTGGGGGGGGCGTGGCAGGACTCGCCCAGCCCCTCCCAGGGTCCCTGGGAATATTGCAGGCATGTGGTTGCTGAGACCCAGACCAGGCCTCTGGCCACAGATTCATAGCTTTGCGGAGACCTAGGGCAGGGATCTGCCTCATCTGCAGAGAGACAGAGGTTCTGCAGTGCCCCCAACATGTGGGTGGGCCCAGCCAGGCATCAAGGGGCATGGAAGGACTCCTGGCAGAGGGTCAAGGACCCTCACCCCTGAGGCGGGGGTTGAGGGGTGGAGCCACCTCAGTGAAGGGGTGCTGCACTGCAGGGTACTGGACTGACTGACGTGATTCAGAGAAGCTCCCAGTGCTAATGGGCCTCGCTCAGGCAGCCTTCACACTTCAGAGGCAGTGACTACTGCTCCTGCCTTCACCCAAAAGCAAGCTCGCTACACCCTGCCCCATAGCAGAGCATGCCTAGGCAGTGAGTGGGAAGCCTTCCACCTGCTTCGGAGAAGGGGGGGCAGTAAAGAATGGGGGGAGAGGAAAGAATGTGGAGCATCCGCAATGAAGAGGTGCTTGAGAAAGAGGCTCGGAAGCCTGACTGGAAGGTTTGTTCTGTTTGCTGGGCCGCTGCCCCTTAGGAAGCGCAAAGAGCATGGCTCTGAGGGCTTCCTGTGTGCTCTGAGGGCTTCCTGAGTCAAGTTCCACAGCCAACTGGAATTGGCCTCAGTTTCCTGGTCTGTAAAATGGATGAAGCATGTCCCAGTGCCTTCACTGAGCTTTGATGGCCAATTGAGATACTATATAAAGAAAATGAGGGAAGAAGTGAGAAAGAAAAGGAAGGACAAAAAACGCAAAAGAAAGATTGAAAGGAACCTGTAAACCCATTGTCACTTAAATAGGGAATATAGTCAGTAGTGTTGTAATGATGGTATGATGCCAGGTGGGTACTAGAAATATCGGGGAACACTTTGTAAAGTATATGATTGTCTAACCACTATTCTGTAACTAATATAAAACCTGAAACCAATACAAAATAATGTTGAATGTAAAGAAATGAAAATTGGAGTGAAATTTTTATAAATTTCAAAGTTTAAATAAAAGCTGTTAAGGAAGGAAGGGGAGAATAAAAAGTGTTTTTCATTTTGCCACTTCATTAAAAAGACAGTTGTCTTTATGTGGTGCTTTTATACTTTTCTAAGTCATTATCTCATTTTAATTTCTGGGCAACTTAAAGACAAGATAAGTATTCTCTCCACTATTCAAAGAAAGGAAATCTTGGTGTCTGGTCCTAATGATTCAATCGTCAAGCCCTTATTGTAAAGCAGGGTTAGTGAAATTTTCTGTGCAGGGTCATATCTATACTAATAAAAGCCTTGGGGGTGATCAGGCCAGCAGGGGAGGGTATTTGGGGGCAATCAGGCCCACAGAGGAGCAGTTAGGGGGCAATCAGGCCAGCAAGGGAGCAGTTAGGGGGCAATCAGGCAGGTAGGTGAGCGGTTAGGAGCCAGCGGTCCCAGATTGTGAGAAGGATGTCCAACTGCAGGATTAGGCCTGATTCCACAGGGATCGGGCCTAAACCTGAAGTTGGACATCCCCCGAGGGGTCCCATATTAGAGAGGGTGCAAGCTGGGCTGAGGGACACCATCCCCAGTGCACGAATTTCGTGCACCGGGCCTCTAGTGTTTATATAGTTTATAAAAGAAAGTTAAGATAAAATGAAATGGAGGTCTTCCCTGGCTGGTGTGGCTCAGTTGGTTGAGCATCATCCCACGCACTGAAAGGTCACAGGTTTGATTCCCTGTCGGGTCACATACTTGGGTTGCAGGCTTGATTCCTGGTCGGGTGCATGTGGGAGGCATGTTTCTCACATCAATGTTTCTCTCTCTCTCTCTCATTCTGTCTCCCCTCCTTCCTCTCTCTCTAAAAATCAATAAAAACATATTGACCCCTTAAGGGCCAAAAGCTCCAGCTGAACCATGTTCCTCCTAGTTTTTACTGCTGAGTAGTGCCAGTCCCTGATAACAAACTTCATATATACAATGTTTGGTCACCTTTCCTATCCAGTTACACTAATCCATCATCTGTGGCTCTACCAAAAAAAAGGCCCAGGGCAGCTGACCTCTGTCTCCTCTACCATTTCATTATGGGCCTGGAAAATGAGGCGGCCATTCAGCACAGTTTGTCAGCATATTAAAATGCCAAATGAGAGACTCTGGCACAGTGTGTATAAATCCAGAATTCCCTCTACAAACCCAGCTTATTTTCTATTGTGGCCCATTCATGCCAGATGGGATGTACTGCTAGTTTATCAGTTCACTGACTTCCATACACAGACGTCTCCCATTTACCAACCACTTGTGTCGCATTTTCCACAGTTATTTTCAGCAGGATCCAAGCACTGACTCAGGGTATTTGTATATCCCGAGTTTGAAATTCTAGTTTTTTTCAGGGTGGTGATAGGGTACTGTGGCTCAGCCACTGTCTCCTCAGTTCTCAATTCCTGGGGACAACTGGGGAGCAAGATCATAAACCAAAGGCTGAAGAATCAATAATTAAAAAAAGAGAGCCAGAGAACCAGGATGGAGGTGAGGTAAATGCTGGTACTCATGGCCTCCCACAACCACAGCAAAATTACAACTAAAATAAAGAACAACCAATATTCAGAACCGCCTGAAATCTGGCTGAATGGAAATCCTACAACTAGAGACGTAAAGAAGAAAGCACATTGAGACTGGTATGAGGGGTAGAGGCAAGGAAAAAGCTGGTCTGACACCCACCTGTGGCATTTTAATCAGAATGGATATATCTGCTATAGAGGCCTCCCATGAGAAGCAAGAGGTCCCAGCCCCACACCAGACCCATAGCCCAGGGTTCCAGAGCTTGGAAGAGAAGTCCCCATAACTTCAGGCTGTAAAAATTAGTGGGGATTGTGGCTATGGGTATATTAGGCCATCAGCAAATAGGAAGGAATTAGTATGCCTATTGTAGGAAGCAGGGGCACTGGAAGAGAGAATGTCATGGAGGAGAGTGACATGGAGGCTACTGGAGACCCAGGCAGTTCCTCTTAAGAGGCCAGTGCATGAACCTATATGGTCCCACTCCCTCTGAGCTCCAGCACTGAGTGGTGGCATTGGGGGAACCAGGAACATACATGGAGGAACTGGATTGTCTGCCATGGGGGCAGGAACTTGGGGGTGGCTTTCTCTCAGACAGAGGTGCTCATAAGGGTCATTGTTCCTGTGCTGGAACCTCCCATGTTGCAGAGCTAACTGGCAGCCATATCTGAGTTTCCATCAGCAGGGCTCACACTGTTCGCTCCACTCTGGTGATTCCCTGAGACCATGTGCCATCCAACTTGCAGCCCCACCCAAGCTGTTTGCAGCAGCTTTTCCATATAAATGACCTGTCCTGGCTCAGACTTCAGACTTTTCTAAAATCTCTCAAACAAGCAGCAACTGGTGTCAGTGTGCCCTGTACCTATCAATAAGAGGCCCAAGACCCAGCACTAGCACTAGCCTGCCTTGCTTCACAGATGGGCCTCACCTGGGTACTTCTAAACCCAATACAAGTAGCAGCCATCTGCAGATCACTTGGTAGCACCTGCTGGGTGGCCCCATGCAGTGTCTGACTTTGCACCTCCCAGGAGGCCCCAGAACCAGTGCTCCTGGTGGACAGCTTCAGACCATAGCAGATTACAACTCTACACTTCCACAAGCGACATACTCCAGGGCCGATTCAGTGAGCACCAAAGCCCCATTGAAACAAGTCCTGCTCCATAGGGGTGTCTCCTGCATAGCTACTTTTCCACTGTAGTCACAGCTAATCCTCACAGCCAATTGGCCTGCAGGTCAACTTCTCCCAGGGATGCCAATATCAATCAAGGCTCACCTACCACAAGACTGCACACAGCACACACAGTGGTGCACCTAGAGTTCCCAGCTCAGGTGACTGGGGAGACTGAGCCATTGGGCCCTACATGATAACTACTACACAAGGCCACTCTACCAATTCCAGGAGACATAGCAGCTCTACTAATACACAGAAACAAACACAGGGAAGCAACTAAAATGCTAAGACAAAGAAACATGTCACAAATGAAAGAACAGAAGAAATCTCTAAAAAGAGAAATTAATGAAATAGAAACAAGCAAATTACTGGATACAAAACAATGGTTATAAGGATGCTCAAGGAACATAAGGAGAGCTTCAAGGAACTCAAAGAGAGCTTCAAGGAACTTAGTGAGACTTTTTAAAAATGTATTTTTATTGGTTTCAGAGAGGAAGGGAGAGGTAGAAACATCAATGATGAGAAGGAATCATTGATTGGCTGAGCATGTGCTCTTGACCAGAATCGAACCCTGGGACCCTTGAGTCCACAGGCCAACACTCTATACACTGAGCCAAACCAGCTAGGGCCTTAGTGAGACTTTTAAGGATCTTAGTGAGAATGTCAAAGACATGAAAAAGGACCAGTCAGAAATTAAGCATACTCTAACTGAAATAAAGAATAATTTACAGGGATTCAACAGTAGAGTAGAGGATTCTGAGAATCAAATCAATGATTTGGAATATGAAAAACACCCAAGCAGAAGAGCAAAAAGAAAAAAAAATACAAAAAGATGAAGATAGTGTAAGGAGCCTCTGGGACAACTTCAAGTGTACCAACATTCACATTATGGGGGTGCCAGAAGGAGAAGAGAGCGTAAAATATTGAAAACCTATTTGAAGAAATAATGACAGGAAACTTCCCCTACCTGGTGAAAGAAATAGATTTACAAGTGCAGGAAGCACAGAGAGTTCCAAGCAAGAGGAACCCAAAGAGGCCCACACCAAGACACATCATAATTAAAATGTCAAGGGTTAAAGACAAAAAGAATATTAAAAGCAGCAAGAGAAAAACAGTTAGTTGTTTACAAGGGAGTACCCATATGACTGTCAGCTGATTTCTCAACAGAAACTTTGCAGGCCAAAAGGGAGTGGCAAGAAATATTCAAAGTGATGAAAAGCAAGGACCTACAACCAAGACTACTCTACTCAGAAAAGCTATCATTTAGAATTGAAGGTCAGATAAAGAGCTTCAGGAGACAAGAAAAAGCTAAAGGAGTTCATCACCGCCAAATCAGTATTACATGAAATGTTGAAGGGTATTCTTTAAGAAGAGGAGGAAAAGGAGGAGGAGGAGGAGGAGGAGGAGGAGGAGGAGGAGGAGGAGGAGGAGGAGGAGGAAGAAGAAGAAGAAGAAGAAGAAGAAGAAGAAGAAGAAGAAGAAGAAGAAGAAGAAGAAGAAATATGAACAATAAAATGGCAATAAATACATACCTATCAATACTTGAATCTAAAAATCAAAATAAATGAACAAGGAATCTAATAAACAAAATAAACTGATGAATAAAATAGAACCAGAGGCATGAAAACATGAAACAGACTGACGAATCTCAGAGGGAAGCGGGGAGAGGGGGCGGGGAGGGATTAACCAAAGATCTTATGTGCATATATGCATTACCTATGGACAATAAGGTGGTAAAGGCTTGGGGCAGGGTGGGAACCTGGTGGAGGGGGGAAATTGGGGGGAGGGAGGGAAGAGGGGATATTTGTAATAATCTCAACAATAAAAGTTTTTTAAAAAAATTTAAGAATGAAATGGAGGGAAAGGGGAGCTGGGAAGAGAATGAACAGAGAGTAGAATTACCTTAAAGTTGAAGCAAAGTCTGTTTCCCAACCTCCAATCCATTTGTTTTTTATTGAGTTCCTACTATTTGCTAAGGTGTTAGATACTGGAGATACTGTAACCTATCTGTCAGGGTCCTAGCAGCAAAGTGATGGTACACTTGAGAGTTAGTGAAGAGACTATATACAAAGGTACAGGTAGGTAAAGGAACTAGCAGAAGGTGAGGAAGACCCAGGAGAGCAATAAAAGGGAGCTATACCACTGCTAAGCCTAGAGAGGCAAAGGGGGGCAACTAAAGGAAGCAGGCCAAGAATGCAGCTGTAGGAAGGGGCTTCCAGATAGCAGCTCTGCATTTGAGAGGAGCAGTTCTGGACAAATGTTGACCCAGTGTTGAGAAACATGGGAGCAATAAATATCCCAAATGTTACCAGCCCAAATGGAAGCCAGAAAGTAAGAGTCAAAGAGGCAGTTCTTGCCCAGCTGGCGTGGCTGAGTGGCTGAGTGTCGACCTATGAACCAGGAGGTCACGGTTCAATTCCCGTTCAGTGTATATGCCTGGGTTGTGGGCTTGATCCCTAGTAAGGGATGTGCAGGAGACAGCCAATCAATAATTCTTTCTCATCATTGATATTTCTATCTCTTTCTCTCTCTCTCCCTTCCTCTCTCAAATTAATAAAAAATATATTTTTTAAAACGAGGCAGTGCTTAAAGTTTTAAGAACTGGGGCACAAAGTAGGTAGAGAAGGGTGGAGAATGGATCTGATTGGGGTGGGGATGGGAAGTAAGCACAGAACATGCAGCATAAAGTGTGAACAAGTCCAATATGTTCAGGGTCAAGAAGTACTTACAGAAACTTGGATCCAAGTCTATCATACATCAAGTCAAGGGCTCCCTGGTTTAACGACAAAGTCTCCATCAGGGGTCAGGAGCTCTTCTCTGAAGTCCTCATTGCAGACCGACCGAGCCTCTGTGCTCCCTCATCTCAGCCTCTCTGGGTCTGGGGCCCCTGTGGGCTGGGCCTGACAGCATCTGTCTCTGCCCTTTGACCTTGGCTCTACCTGGTGGGTTCTGCATCAGTATCCTTCCCTGAAGTTCTGTACAACCAATGTCCTCTGAACAGGGTAAGCAAGACAACAGGGGGAATTTTTTTTTTTTTTTCATGAATAAGAAAGCAGCTACTTTCAAGCCAGCATGAGGATTCACTACAGACAATGGAAAGCTAATTTCAAAGCAAACTTCTTTATTCATTCAAGCTGATCTCCCAAGGATTCTCTCCCAGGCAGTACTCTATTGGCATACTTTCTATGTCATGTATGCTTTCAAGTCATAAAATTGCAACTTTAAAGACAGCCTGCACTACAGGGAACTCATACAACTTAACAAAAGGAAGATAAACAACCCAATCAAAAAATGGGCAACGGACCTAAATAGACACTTTTCGAAAGAAGACAGAAGGAAGTCCAAGAGACATATGAAAACATGCTCAAAGTCACTAATCATCCGAGAAATGCAAATCAAAATGACAATGTGGTATCATCTCACACCTGTCAGAATGGCTATCATCAACAAATCAACAAATGACAAGTGCTGGTGAGGATGTGGAGAAAAAGGAACCCTCCTGAACTGCTGGTGGGAATGCAGACTGGTGCAGCCACTGTGGAGAACAGTATGGAGTTTCCTGAAAAAGTTAAAAATGGAACTCCCATTTGACCCACTGATCCCACTTCTAGGACTATATCCCAAGAAACTAGAAACAGCAGTTAGAAAGGACATATGCACCCCTATGTTCATAGCAGCACAATTTACAATAGCTAAGATTTGGAAACAGCCTAAGTGCCCATTAGCAGATGAGTGGATTAAAAAACTGTAGTACATCTACACAATGGAATACTACGCTGCGGTGAAAAAGAAGGAGTTCCTACCATTTGCAACAGCATGGATGGAACTGGAGAACATTATGCTAAGTGAAATAAGCCAGTCAGAGAAAGATAAATATCACATGATCTCACTCATTTGTGGAATATAATGAACAACATAAACTGATGAACAAAAATAGATCCAGAGACAGAGAAACATCGATCAGACTATTAAACCTCAGAGGGAAGGTAGGGGAGGGTGGGGGTAAAGGGGAGAGATCAACCAAAGGACTTGTATGCATGCATATAAGCCTAACCAATGGGTACAGACAACAGAGGGGTGAGGGCATGAGGGGGGGATGGGGGGGTAATGGGGGAATAAGGACACATATGTAACACCGTAATCAATAAAGAAATTAAAAAAAAAAAGACAGCCTGCAAAGCCTAGTTTTTAAAATTTCTTCCTGATATGCTCTCCAATCTGTCTAATTAGTTGAGATTTCCTTGACTCTCTCTATAAGATGGGGAAGTGTAAGGTGTCCATGTCTCAGAGGATAGGGAGTTGATCCTTTTGAAATGAATACCATGCCTCTCAGCTTCTTGAAACTATGAGGGTCTCCTCTGGGAAATGTAGAAAAGGTGAGAAAGCCAGAGGACAGGGAGGTGTGGCAGTTTGAATTGTCTGCTATTTGATGAAAAGGGGGGCAGGATGAAATATTAGAAAAAGCATTGGCTTTGGAATTAGACGTGGGTTTGGATCTCACCTCCATCACTCACCTTGGGCAAGTATTTAACACAACTTCAGCTTCCTTTGCTTATTTCTAAAATAAGAATAGTAGCAGTTACATCCTAGGGCTGCGTGAAGATTAAATGGGATGAGGAATGTAAAGCATCTAATACAGAGTCTGGTGACCTCAAAATTGTCACTTTTTCCTTTCCCAAAGTCTGGGCACTGGGTCCTGGGGGAGCATTAACAATATGGAGGGGGCCCCGGTTGGGAAAGATGACCAGGAGAGTTGTACTAGTTTCCTGGGCTTTTGTAACAAAGTACCACAGATTGGGGGGCTTACACAACATATATTGATTCTCTCATGGTTCTGGAGGCTGGAGGTCCAAACTCAAGGAGTCTGCAGGCCTGGTTGCCTCTCTTCTAGCTTCCTGTGGCCTCGGGGAAATGCAGGAGCTGGTGGAGAGATGTATGCATGGCTGTTACCTGCCATGATGTTGGGCCTGACCTCTCCTCAGGTGAGAGGCCGGCAGTCAGGAAGCAAAGCTGGAGAGAAAATAGGAAAGGGCACGGGCAAATGGGAACCCACCAGGAAAAACTGAAACCCTCAGGAACAAACTGGACCCCCACTGTCTTTCACCACTTCCAGTCTCGGTGACATAAGCAAACTTCTACAGGAGACCCGGTGCCCTTGGCTCCAGAGCTGCACAGATGCCTGGCTCCGTCCTTAGAGAAGCTGGAGGATGATTATCTGGCAGGATTGGAGAAACTGCAGGCCAACAGTCAGAAGATCCACAGAGACACGTGTGAGCTGACACCAAGGACTCTCTTCCAACCTTCAGAGCATAAAAACGGCCGCTTCTCCACTCCGAACCTGCCTTCCAAATATCTAGGCAAACTTCTCTGGTGAGCAGCCCTCACCTGGAATCCTTCAGGAAAGGGCACTGGGGAAGCAGGTCTAGGTTAACTAAACTAACTCCATGCAAACCCATCACAGGGTTCAGCTGCAGCGTGGTAACTTTATTCTGTAGGCAGCGGAAACAAAAGGTTTTGATGGGGGCATCTATTGGATACAGTTGATATTTTAAGGAGGATTAACTTTATGTTGTATATTATGGGTTGGAGGAAGATAAAAACGGAGACGGTGTAGTTACAAGTTTATTGCAGAAGTCTGAGTCTGAGATTATAGAGGCCTAAAACCAGAGCTGCAGGGGAGAAATGACAATTAAGCTGCAGCTTTTAGAAACGTTCTAGTGGAAGAATCGATGGAGCTTGCTAAGAAGCTGAATTAAGAGTGAAGGAAGCTGGGATCCAGAAGGCTTCTGAGGTGTTGAGCCAGAGAAGAATGGTGGTTTTCGAAAGGAAATTATTTGTTGAAAAGCTATTCTACTCTGATAGACTAGCCATTTTTACTCCATTGACGTGCATTACAATATTCCAAGAATTGTAAAAGTTTGGAATACCCGAACAGTTTAAAATTGCAGGACAGCAAAGAAGTGAATGACCATCTGGAGTACTGATAAAGGGGAGGGACAAAATTCCACCGAGTTGTTAGTGAACTTGGTTGCCAAGGACTTTTGTCTGATGGAGGTATTTGAGTCCTGGGGCTCTTTGCAGAAAGCTGGCCTTTCCCCACGTTTTATGATGGATCTTAAAGGTAAAGGAAGAAAGGAAGATTCATGGAGGGTTTTTTCTTAACCCTAGAATATAAATTCTAAATCTGGTTTTCTTACATTCCTTTGAGTTTCAGGGAGCTTGCAAAGTTTCTAAAGTTTCCAGTAAAAGTTTTGGTGTTTTGTGAAGTCATTAATTTTCCTGGGGGAAGGACTGCAGCTTGCGTCAGATGTTCAAAGGGATCTGCTTCCAAACAGGTGAAGAATCTTTCCCATGGAGAGAGATCACTGAGAGTAATTACTGGCTCCATCCACACTCAGCTTATTCATGTGCAAGTGTTGATCCAGGACCTGGGACAAGAGGTGATGGGAAACATCTGTCCCAGACAGAGCAGGGAGCCAGCTTCTGACAGCTTTCTCCCTTTTCTCTCCTGCTAAGTGAAAATAGTATGCAAGGACCTCCTCCACTCGAAGGGGTAGAGACTGAGCCTACTTATCTTGCAAGGGTTGTTCTGTACACACAATGCCAGTGGCATAATCAATGTGCACTAATTGATTAAGGAGCTCTTCCTAAAGTTTCTGCTTGGGACTCAAACACTAAGGCCATCTGCAAGCTAGCAAGCTGCCCTTTCTCAGATGTTGCTTCCTACTTGCACTGATAATTGCCCATGCCAAGTTGACTAATTGGCTGGTCTTGCGTTCACTTTATACTAAGTGCTGACCAATCACCTGAATGGCAGATTTGTTCTAACTGGACTGCAGTGTACAGTTGCTACATTTTGGCTTTCCAGCATCTGAATCCATATCCTCCTTGTAGGGAATCCCCCATTGGAAGGCAGGTCCCCACCTCCCACTAAGGAAGCCGGAATGGAAAGATACATTTCCTCTCCCATCCCTTTGGCATCAGGATGAAGGCATATGACCTGCTCGGGCCAATCAGATACTCCCACCAGGGACTTCAACCTTGAATGAGTGACAGAGACAGATAAAAATGAGATTTGATTCATAGCCATGGCAGTGGTGGTTTAGCAATGGCAACGATGTGGCTTCAGTGTCCAGGGGTGGGAATCATGGACGATTTGGTGATGGTAGAGCCCTGGCAAGCTGGTTTCTCCTGCCCACACTTCCCGGTTGCCTGCTATTTTTCAATCTGTTTCATCAGCCCTCATATTTATGTTGTCAGAGACCTTATATCCTCCCAACAGATACGTTTTTGTGTGAGTTAACCAGATTTGATTTCTGTTGCTTGCAATTAGGAACCCTGAGCAATATAGGGGACGAAGAAAGCATGGGTCAAAATGGCAGCCCTAGCCTTTAAATGACTCTTGTGATGGTTAAGTTTATGTGTTAACTTGACTAAATCATGGGGTTCTAGGATATTTGATCAAACAGTATTCTGGGTGTCTATGAGCGTATTTTTGTATGAGATTAACTTTTATTTTTATTTTTTTGTTAATCCTCACCAGGGGATATTTTTTCCATTGCTTCTCAGAGAGTGGAAGGGAGGGAGGGAAAGAGAGAGAGGGGGAGAGAGATATGAGAGAGACACATCAACTGGTTGCCTCCTGTGCACACCCCTACTGGGGGCAGGGAGTGAACCACAACCCACGTGAATGCCCGGAAATCGAACCCATGACTCTTCAGTGGGTAGGCTGATGCTCCAGCCACTGAGAAACACTGGCCAGGGCGAGATTAACTTTTAAAATTGGTAGACTGAGTAAAGCAAATTGCCCTCCATTTTGTGGGTATACCTCACCAATCAATTGAAAGCCTAACTAGAACAAAAAGGTTGACCTTCCCATGAGCAAAAGGAAATTATTCCTGCCCGACAACCTTCAGACTGGGACATTGGCTTTTTCCCCACCATTGGACTCAAACTACACCATCAGCTGTCCTGGTTCTTAGGTCTTTGGACTCAGACTGGAACTAAACTATTGGCCCTCCTGAGTCTCCTGCTTGCCACCTCACCCTGCAAATCCTGGGACTTGCCAGTCTCCATAATTACATGAACCAATTCCGCATAATAAGTCTCTTTCTCTATATTTATACATTGTATTGGTTCTATTTCACTGGAGAACACTGACTAATGCAACTAGCATGGGGATCTAGCAGTTCTATCTAGGGGGACCTTCTGGTGGACAGGGTATAAAATTCCAGATTGGGATCTTCCTTCCAATAAGGAATGGGCCACTTGAAATAAAGGTAGGGTTGCTATCCTGACTTCTCTCTCTCTCTCTCTCTCTCTCTCTCTCTCTCTCTCTCTCTCTCTGAGTTGATATGTGGTAGAACATTTTTGTGCAGATGGCTTTCTGAGAGTTTGGGCTATTTGACAAGAAGTGTTTTCTCCTTTGGGCCTCAAGTATCATATGTATATTTATATCATTTCTTTTTAAAATGTCTTTTAATGTTTTGGGGGAAAAAGACAAATACTTATTGTAAAAAGAAAAGTTTAGAGACTATCACAAAAATAAAAATTACTTGAATATTTTTATTATGTGTATCTTTCTAGATTCATTCTTTCATTCAACAGTGGGGGCTTACTATGAATCAGGGGACTGATATCCAATAATATACACACGGTCCTTGCTCCGGCTCCATAAAGCTTGTAATCTATTGGAGAAGACTGACATTGATCAAGATGTGGCATGTAGCTATGTCTCCCTCACCTGTGGACCAATACACCGGGCTAATTTCTTAGCAGTTTTTAAAATGGATTTCTTCTTTCTAAAACTGCAAAATCTTCCTTCTCAAATAGTTGTTCAGTCCCACAACACTGGGAAGCAGATCAAGATTAGTATTTTCTCTTACCTCCTAGACATTTTTTTTCTTTTAGTATTCTAAATCTGTGCTAGATGGTGAGAAAAAGAATAAAAACTCTCCAAACCATCTCTGTTACTTTTATGACTCGAATTATCAAATTCTCAGCCATGTGATCCCCACACCTCTAATTCTGACCCACACCATTCCTCTGTAGCTTATATGCTTGTGTTCAGTTTTATTTTCCCTTGCTTGTTTCTTTGTTGTGATGGTGCAATCCAGCCATTTCAATGAGTAATGTGATCTGGGCCCTGGGGCACCGTTCCCAGCCACTGCTCTGAGGAGGTGAGCTACCTGTGAAGATGCTCTGGGCAGTTTCTGAACTTCCTCATTCTTACCTAGTGCTTACCAACCACTGTTCTGTGTTTCGTACAGGTCTCCATCTCAAACCCAAAGCCTCAGGGCCTGAAGTCTCTGTTGGAAAAATTATGTCAAGTAAATAGGGACATAAAAATTAGAAGGGAAATCCCTGGGCCAAACAAAAACCCCTTTAACTAGAACAATGGAGTGCCAAGCAGACATAATCCCAATCCTGAAATTTTTTGTTGTTGTTGTTAGTCCTCACCCGAGGACTAATTCTGAAAATTTTGAATGTTAGCAAGACATTCTAGGGCAAATAGTAAATAATTATCTTTTGGTCAAACGATTAAATCTTATGGCAAGTTACATTCTCAAAACAGGAAGTCCCTCTGTTACAATTTGTGCTCATAAAACAATCTAGAAAGAGACCACACTGTCCAAAAGAAAGGGTGAGGGACCAGGAATTGGGAAGTTTGGATTCCAGCACCAGTCTACTTTTCAATAACTTAGCTTGTGCCTGTAGCCAACTCACATTTTTGGTAACTAATTTTTTGGCCCCATTTCCAGAATGAGAGTATCCATTCTGGATTTCATGTTACATTTATCGGAGACAATGATAACATATAGAAATTTGGAAATTATATCACTTATCATAGTGCTTGAGAAGTCAAAATTCTTAAACCAAACAGTATTACTTGCCACCGAGATTTCTAGACAGTTATGAAAACCTAGCCCTCATCTGGCATGTGACAGAAAATTTAAAATTGTTTCCTGGCCCTGTTGGGTTTGGCTCAATGGATAGAGCATCGGCCTGTGGGCTGAAGGGTCCCAGGTTCGATTCTGGCTAAGGGCACATGCCCGGGTTGTGGGCTCGATCCCCAGTAGGGGGCATGCAGGAGGCAGCCAATCAATGATTCTTTCTCATCATTGATGTTTCAATCTCTCCCTCTCCCTTACTCTCTCTGAAATCAATAAAAATATATTCAAAAGAAAAATTGTTTCCTGCAAGGATTCCAGTCTGTTTTGGAATCCTTTATGAAAAAGAGCCAATTCCTCAGCGAGGCCATGTATTTACTTGATCTTCAGATATAACAGATTTATTGCGAACCTGTTCCCTTCTCTGGGAGAATGTGAAAGTTAGGTATTTGGCCTACTATATACATTTCTTTTTAAAATCAGCATGGAGCCCTGGCTGGTGTGACTCGGTTGGAGCATTGTCCCATATACCAAAAGGTCATGGGTTTGATTCCCAGTCAGGACACATACCTAGGTTGAGGGTTGGAGCCTTTGTTAGGCATGTACAGGAGGCAACCAATCAATGTTTATCTCTCTCTCTCTCTCTCTCTCTCTCTCTCTCTCTCTCAAATCAATAAAAAAATCCTCAGGTGAGGATTTAAAAAAAAAGAAAAGAATATATTTTTAAAAATCAGCATGGACTTTGGAGTCAGAGAATTCTGAAGTCAAAAATCCAATTCCTTTTATTTTATTGGTTGTAGTATCTTGGGAAAATTATTATTTAACTAGAGGCCCGGTGCACAAAATTTGTGCACAGGTGGGGTCCCTTGGGGTGGCCTGCGGAGATCGGGCCCTAGCTCTCACCCCTAGACTTGCAGCCCCACAGCCCCACCTGGTACCCCCCTTGGCCTGGCGCCACCCGCTCACCCCGCCTGCTTGCCCCGCCCCCTGCCACCACTGCTGGTCACCGTCTGCTGGGCAATCGGTGGGGCGATCAGGCCCTCGCTCACACCCACCTTGGCCTGGCACCACCCACTCACCTGCTCCACCATCCTGCTGTGGTCTGGCTGCTGTTGGGGCCCATTGAGGCCGGCAGCACCTCCACTGCCACCCGCTGCCAGCACCGTGCCACTGATGCCCGCCATGGTCCGCGCTGTCCCCCGGTGGTCAGTGCACATCATAGCGGGTGGTCGAACTCCCGGTCGGTCAAACTCCTGGTCAAAGACTGCCCGAGGGAACAATTTGCATATTAGGCTTTTATGATATAGGATTTCTCTGTGTCCCAATCTCTTCATATATAATAGTAATAAAAAATATCTTCCTTAAGTCATGTTTCTGAATGTCTGGTGGGCTGCCTGGCACATGCTGGTGCACAATGTCTGTTGGTTCCCTTTTCCTCTCCTGTATAAAGAGTTTAAAACAACACCTAAGATTTAAGCAAGGATAATGGCACTTTGGTCTATGGGTAGAATTAGATGCACTGTCTGAATCTGTACCTTGAAAAAAATGTGATCTCAAGTAAAGGTCTAATCATAACAGCATTAGTTAATATTAACCAAGAAAGAATAAAGTTTGAATCAGAATCCATATCTCCAGGAATTCCAGAAGTTTATAAAAATGAAGGGAAGCAAACTAACTTTTCATGACTGAGGACTAGAAGTTGGGACCTACACATTTTTCAGTTTCTCCACTCTAGGTCTCAGTAACTGGCTGAGGAACCAGACAAATGTCTTCACTTTTCTTTACTTGGCTTCCCAAATGGGAGAATGAGGGATTTATTTTATTTTGCTGGGCAGTCAATGCCATGTGCTTGGGAATTCTTGGATGGAAGACTGAGGAAGACTGAGTACATCTGAAATATTGTTACTGACATAAGTAAATCAAACATCAAAACCTCTAATGTTCAGCTCAACACCCCCCTCTCCTTCCCCCCCCCCCCCTGCCCCGCACACACAAAAAAGCTACATAGGGCATTTCTGGTGAAATATAACATGTAACCTAATGCAAATTTCTTGAAAACTATTTTCATAGGATAAAATATTTCATTGTGACTGTCACTCTTACTTTAACATTTTACTTGGAAGATAGGCCTCCAACCTACCAACCAAAAAATAAATCAATTGCTCTCTTTGGGTAGTTGAAAAATAGAAGCAGACATTAAGGCAAAAAATGACTCAGAAAGAAAAACCACCCACTTCCCTCTCAAGTCTTACTGGACTCCCAAAGCTATGAATAGTGAAGGTTACGAGAAATCTTAGGTTTTGATGGCATTTGTGGGGTGTCAGATAAAACAACATTGTTCTCTTTTCTGGAATGGGATACTTCAGATATATAACTTCAGACTCTTCTCACCAAAGGCAGAGAAATTGAAAAAGAAAGCCGCAGCTTCTCTCTCGGAGCAGCCTTTACCCACCCCCTTCTCCCCCCCAGCAAAGTGACAGCCTGGAAAGCCAGGAGGGCCATTCCGAGTGTCCAACCCACAGGAACACAGTCTAGAGGCGGCCCCATAGCCAAGTCCCCAGGCATTTCAGGGCCCAGATGCACATGGCAGAGCCTCCCTCAGAGAAACATGGGTCACCAGATCAGAATCCTGCTTCCCTAACCATGGAGTCCACCTCGGAGAAGATGGAAGACAAAACCACGCGGCACTAATCGAGGATGGCCAGGCCAACAAGCAGCAGAGCAACGGAGAGAAGAGGGTAGACCACCCCGACCTCATCGCACTGGTGTCCTCATACAGCTGTTGGTCCTAAACACAGTGCACTTTTCCTCCAGAGGAAGCGGGGGAGATAATACCAATGGAGATTGACACAGAAAGGTTAAGCTTAACATGCTTAACAGACCTGAAATTTCTCATTGCTGGTCAAAGCGAGTAGCCAGACTTTTCAGGAAGAAACTGGTTCTTGGCTCTTGTTGTAGATTCACTGCTATTTAGTTGTACCCAGGCTGTAATGTTCAAAGTCAATGCCACTTGTTGATTGAGAGATAAAATAGCTAAAAAGTCATTGGAAAAAACAGTAAATGTGATCTGGGAGTCAGTGTGGGGAAGGAAAGAGTACCGGAAACTTTCTGGTCAAGCATTGGTAGTGACAGAGTCACCAGTGTCATCTGACCTGCTTTTCCATGGTGGAGTTCACCCCTTGCATAGGGATGGAGGGAGAGGGAAGAGAAAGAGAGAGAGAGAGAGAGAGAGAGAGAGAGAGAGAGAGAGAGAGAGAGAGAGAAACATGGATGTGAGAGAGACCCATCAATTGGTTGCCTCCCGAACCCACAAGCACAACCGGGACTGGGGATTGAACCTGCAACCCCAGTAGGTGCTCTTGATGGAGAATTGAACCCGCCACCCTTTGGTGTGCTGGCTGCCTCTCTAACCACTGCTCAGGTCACCATTAAAAAAAAAAAATCATGAACTTCCAGGTCTTGTGAGGCATGCTTTATATGCATTATCTTCTTTAATTGTCACAGTCACCCTGTGAGGTACTATTATAATTAATTTCATTTTAAAGACAAGGAAACTGAGGCTTAGAGGAAATAAAGCCCTCACCTAAAGTCGCCCAGGTGAAAGGACAGACCAGGGATTCCAACTCAAATCAATTTTATTCCAAATCCCATACTTTCAACCTGAACATTACACTGAGTGGCCAGATTATTATGATCTCTGAACGCATAATAATCTGGCCACTCAGTGTATATCCTATATAATAAAAGGCTCATATACAAATTGTCCCCTCAACCAGGAGATCGACCAGCAGGCAGGCCGGCCAACTGCCCATGTCCCCTCCCCCTGGCCACGAATTCATGCACCGGGCCTCTAATGTGTGTGTATGTATATATACATACACACACACACACTGAGTGGCCAGATTATTATGTGTTCAGAGATCATAATAATCTGGCCACTCAGTGTATATTGCCTCTCACTCACTGCTTCTTAATTCCAAAAAAAAATCTGATCCAAAGTAAATGAAAATAGAATAAAATAGCTTTGAATGTGAACATGAAGTATAGGTTTGTTAGTGGGCTTAAGGGAGCGAGGGAAGAGACAGGAGGTCTGTGAAAGATAATGCCATAGTGATTTTCCATGATGGTCCGAGAGGAATCACTCTTACAGTCATTGTAACAGTCACCACCAGAGAACTGAGAGCAACTGCGAAGCGAACTATGAAAATCAGGGATGCCAGGCACCCCAGAGAAGTGGTCCTCTATTTCTCCCTGGGAGAACTCTGTCCTTTATCTGCTTTCGTTTCCACTTTGAACTCAGCGGTTTTGGCTGGCGCCCAGCTGCGATGGACATCATCCAAGCTCGCAATGGTCGTGTGCCTGGTACAGAAGTGGCCCAGGACTTGCAGATGGAATTAAACAGCAGCTGCCTTTGAGTCCCAGCTCTGCCTCTTAACTAGTTGTGTGTCCTGAGGTTGGTATTGGGATTTCTCTGAATTAGTCTTATCACCTAGAAATGGTATCAATACCTATCATGCTGGGTGTTCTAAGGATCAAGTAATATAATGATTGTAAAGTGTGTAGCATAATGACTGGCAGGCATATAATGAGTTCTGAAATAGTAGCCATTTTATTATATACTAGTAGATTTTTTTAAATTACTGTTTATAACATATATATTTTTCTCCCCTCCAGATAATTTCCTACTCAAGAATGGATTATGTGCCTTTGGATGAGTTTGTGTTACCTATGTGTTAGTTTTCTGGGACTGCCATAACAAAATATTATAGACCGGATGGCTTAAATAACAGAAATTTATTTTCTTACAGTCTTGAAGGCTGAAAGCCCAAGAACAAGGTGTCAGCAGAGTTGGTTTCTTCTGAGGCCTCTTTTCTTGGCTTACAGGTGGTCCTCTTCTCTTTGTGTCTTCTTATGGTCTTCCTTCTGTACTGAGTCTGAGTCCAGATTTTCTCTTCTGATAAAGACATCAGTCATATTGGGTTAGGGCCCACCCAAATGACCTCATTTTAACATAATCACCTCTTTGAAGACCCTGTCTCCAAGTACAGTCACATTCTGAGGAACTGGGGGTTAGAACTAGCAAATAAATTTATGTCAATTGATAACATAAATTAATTTTGGGAAACAATTTGGAGGGGCTCCATTTAGTCCATAGCAATCAATAAAATATTTTTTTGCCAAAAAGCAAACATCAAGTCAAGGAAATACAGGACACGGAGAAATGTTTAAAATAACACGGGGAAGTTATTAGCAAAATCTAAGAAATGAAAAATTCTGCAGGACGCACAAAAAAACCCCTAGTTTCTTCAACAAACAATTGTAATAGCAGGAGGAAAGAGGGGGCGGTGGAACAAAAGACTAAAAGAAACTTAAAAGACCTATTATTAGCAAATGCAAGTTGTGGACTGGGTTTGGGTTGTAATAGGAACAAACCAACTTTTTAAAACGTTCAAAACATTATTAGACGATCAAAGAAATTTAAATGCAGTCTAGATAGTTAATGATATTAAGGCATTATTGTCATTTTTTTAGGTGTGTTAATAATGTGGTTTTGTTTTTTAAAAGATCCTTATCTTTTTAGAGAGAGTTGGTGAAATATTTATGAGTGCAGTGGTAACTTGCTTCAGTGTGTTAGAAGGAAGGAGGGAGGAGCAGAAAAATAGTGTGACTGTAAAAACATGTGATTGGAGTTAAAGTAAGATTGAAATGAGTAGATGCTTTTGAAGTTGGTTGATGGGTTTGGTGTAATAGTTTTGCTATTTTGTATATACTTAAAACATCTACACTAATAAAAGAGAAACATGCAAATTGACCGTACCTCCGCTACGCCCACAAGTCACGCCCACCAGCCAATCAGGAGCGAGTATGCAATTTAACTCAAACAAAATGGCTGCAGCCACGAAGAGAGCAGGAGCCTTGGGTTTCCCCAGCAATGGAGGAAGCCAAGCTTCCCACACACCCTGGCAGGCCCGGGCCTCTACTCAAGGCTACAAAGTTTCAATTATAGAAGATAAATAAATACCAACAAAAATGGCTTAGTGAGCAGGAGGCTTGGGTTCCCCCAGCAATGGAGCAAGCCAAGCTTCCTGCCCTGCCCTGGCCTGCCCTGGCCTCTGCTCAAGGCTACAAAGTTTTAATATAGAAGATTTAAAAAATCCCAGATACCAGGGTCTCTGCTTGGGTTGCCGGGGGGCATGGCCGGCCTGCAAACCACCAAAGGCCCCTCGCCCAGGCCACCCCATGCCCCAAGGAAACCCCCACCCTGATCCAGGACACCCTTCAGGGCAAACCAGCCAGACCCCACCCAGGTACCAGGCCTCTATCCTATCTAATAAAAGAGTAATATGCAGATTGACCATCACTCCAACACACAAGATGGCTGCCCCTATGCAGTCAAAGATGGCTTCCCCCATGTGGACACTAGATGACCACCACAAGATGGCCAGCAGGGGAGGGCAGTTTGGAGGGACCAGGTCTGCAAGGGAGGGCAGTTGTGGGCAATCAGGCCAGCAGGGGAGGGCAGTTGGGAGGGACCAGGCCTTCAAGGGAGGGCAGTTGGGGGCGATCAAGCCTGCAGTAGAGGGCAGTTAGGGGTGACCAGGCTGGCAGAGGAGGGAAGTTGGGGGCGACCGGGCCTGAAGGGAAGGGCAGTTAGTGAGGACCCAGGCCTGCATGGGGAGATTAGTTGGGGTGGGGACCAGGCCTGCAGGGGAGGGCAGTTGGTGGGAACCAGGACAGCAGGGAAGGCAGTTAGGGGTGACTAGGCCTGCAGGGGAGGGCAGTTAGGGGCAATCAGGCTGGCAGGGGAGCAGTTAGGCATTAATCAGACTGGCAGGGGAATGGTGAGGTGGTGATCATGCTGGCAGGCAGAAGCTGTTATGGGCAATCAGGAAGGTAGGCAGGCAAGCAGTTGGGAGCCAGCAGTTGTAGATTGTGAGAGGGATGTCCGACTGCCTGTTTGGGATCAGGCCTAAACGAGCAGTTAGACATCCCTCGAGGAGTCCCAGATTGGACAGGCTGCAGGCTGGGCTGAGGTAAACCCCACCCCCACCCCCCATGCATGAATTTCATGCACCAGGCCTCTAGTTCTATCATAAAAAGATTGAATTTATATGGAAAATATTTACCCATGTCATTAAATATTTTTCTACAACATGAAGTCTTCAGTGTGGCACTGCATTGTCTGGATGAATCATAATTTATTGACACCATTTTCCTTTATCAAACTGGTAGGTGGTTTCCTCTTTTTTTTTTTCTGTTAAAAAAATATAAATCACTATACACATCTCTGTTTCTTTACAATAGGTTCCTAGAAATGAAACTGCTGGGCCCAAAGGTAGGCTTGTATTTAAGGCATTGGTTCCACATTGCCAAAATATCCTCCATTGGTAACAACCCATTTCCTCTCTCCTTGAGTCCTGGCGCCCACCCACTGCCCCCTTGCACTTTCCAAGTTAGATGCGGAGGACATACGCGCCAGGCTCCAGAATTCAACCTGCTGAAGGGCAGTCCCAAAGCATCTCCTGAAAGGGTCCACTGAAAATGTTCCACATTCACTTGATTTTTTCTTTTCCTAAAATATATTGTAAATGTTATTGATCATGTTTTGACTTTGATCTAGAACCTTCATCATAAGGATGTCAAACCAACAACCAATCAACTGACAAGACTCTCTTTTTAAAAATGCATTTATTTTTATTAAAGTACTAGAGGCCTGGTGCATGAAATTTGTGCACAGGGGCGGCGGGGGGGGGGGGGGTCCCCCTCAGCCCAGCCTGCACCCTCTCCAATCCAGGACCCCTCGGGGGATGTCCGACTGCTGGTCTAGACTGGCAGTCAGACATCCCTCTCACAATCCTAGACTGCTGGCTCCTAATCGCTCACCTGCCTGCCTGCCTGGTTGCCCCTAACTGACCCCCCCACCGGCCTGGTTGCCCCCAACTATCCCCCTCTGCCGGCCTGGTTGCCCCCAACAGCCCACCCTGCCCGCCTGGTCGCCCCACTCAGCCTTCTTGTTCAGTCGTTTGGTCGCCCCTCACTAACCCCCCTGATGGCCTGGTCACCCAATGCAGCCTGCTTGTTCAGTTGTTTGGTTGACCTCACTAACCCCCCTGCTGGGCTGGTTGCCCCATGCAGCCTGCTGCTCAGTCGTTTGGTTGTCCCTCGGGCTGGCCCTGGGCGGCTGCAGGGCTGAGGGGACTGGGGGATTCCGGAGGCAGGCGAATGGAGCAGCCGGACCCGCCTGGGGGAGGGCCCAGCCGTGCCATGCACTTGCTGCCCCGACAGGGCTGAGGGCCCTGGGAGCCACCATCTTTTGAGGGCGTGACAGTCAATTAGCATATTCCCTCCTTATTGGCTGTGGGTGCCGCCATCTTTGTGAGGGTGTGATGGTCAATTAGCATATTCCCTTTTTATTAGATAGGATAGTTGTCATACAATATTACATTAGTTTCAGGTGTAAAACAGTGATTTCACATTTATATATCTTACCATGTAATCATCACACTAGTCCAATAACCATCAGTCAAGACTCTCTTGTTTGATGTGATAGAGTATAGAAAAAAATACCAAAACTGAAAGGACCATACTTATATTAAATATTAAGAGGTCAGGTGATTAGACAAGAGATCATTAAACAAGATGAGTGCACATAAAAACTGGTGTCAGCTTAAAGAACAATAGAGATTATAGACCTTAGATGAGAAAAAAAAAAAAGTGAGAAGCAAATATTGAAATAATCTATTCCCCAAGTCAGACAGTGACTCAACCACATGACCCCACTGGTTCACTCAGATGTCTGGAGGTATTTAAAAAGACAGATCTGAAGCCTCATTTATACATTTGTTTTCCTTGGTGTTTTCTGATACTGCAAAGGACCAGAAGAAAACATAGTTCGTAACAGCATGGTAAACAGGACTACCCACGGACTTCGGTGTCTTGCAGACTTGAGATTGAATCTCTTCTTCACCACTCACTAATGTGTGACCTTGGCCAAGCCACTTACCAATTTCAGGCTTAATTTACTTATTTGTAAATATGGATAATGAAACCTATTTCATAGGATAGTTGTAAAAGTTGAACAAATAAATATTTGCAAATTGCTTAGCACAGTGCTGGGCACATAACAGGAATTCTAGAAGTGCTGACTGAATATGGTGAACTATTTTAAAATAAGTTAGTCTTCTATGTCCCCACTTTTTCAAATGCTCATTAAAGCCTATCACACTGTTTCATAATTATCTGTTTCTATGACATTATCTCATTCATCTAGCCTTCGGGGCACAGGCCTAGTAAAACATTATGCTGGCTGAATAAAACTCAAATTCCAACATCTACAACAATAAATATCTAGTTATTGCCAAGTGACCTAGATATTATGAGCTTAGAGAGTTTATTCATGTCCAGCTGCTCAGCATCTAATTAATTGAGAAATGTTTGTTGGTTTTTTTTCTTGGGAGGCAATATCCAAAAGTGATGAAAACTCTGGTCTTTGGGATCAGACAGACTATGGGTTTCAGTCTTGGCTTTGCCTTTTACCAGCTGTGTGTTTTGGGGCAAGTTGCATGACCTTTGGAAGTTTCAGTTTCCTCATCTAACAAATAGGTCTAATAGTAGTACCTGCCTCATTTGTTTATTGTAAAGTTAAAATGGGATAAATACAGGAAGTTTAGTATATAGTGTACTGGCAATTTAGTGAATGTGATGTGCTCTTTGACAATGTATTTACTGAAATATTACTATGGAAGGAACTGAGCTAGGTGTTGAGAGAAGTTTGTTTTCATGTATGTAATATAATTCTTGTCCTCAAGAAGACTGTAGGTTTCTTCAGAAGATGAAACAAACATTAATAAATAGATAATAATATAGTCAGTCTATGCTTAATGATACAAGTGGTAAATGGACAACAGAATGGACAGAAATTCTCAAGTCCTGGGGCATTGGTCAGAGAAGCAAATTTTTACCATCTCCTGACCACTCTTTCCCTGGCTCCCTTTCTTTAATGACAGCCATTGTAGTTTGGCTAATCTTTCTTCCTCTTCTTTTCAACTTTTAGGGTACAAAATCAAAAGTTTAGATGAGTAGCCACAAACTCAAATGCCTTCAAGGACCAGGCAGTTGATGCAAAGTTGTGAAGCAACAAGAGCTACAATGGAGCACTACCTAAATAAAGAAGTGCCAGGCCAAATGTATGAATCAAATTCACACATTTAAAAACACCATGGCCCTAACCGGTTTGGCTCAGTGGATAGAGCATCAGCCTGCAAACTGAAGGGTCCCAGGTTCCATTCCAGTCAAGGGCATGTACCTTGGTTGTGGGCACATCCCTAGTAGGAGGTGTGCAGGAGGCAGCTGATCGATGTTTCTCTCTCATTGATGTTTCTGACTCTCTATCCCTCTCCCTTCCTCTCTGTAAAAACCAATAAAATATATTTTTTTAAAAAAACAACAAAAACAAACAACACTATGTTTAGATAAACATAATTTGACCTCCAGGTCACTGTTTGCAATCCTTGGTACAGTGAGTTTTCAGTTTATAATAAATAGCTGCATAAAATACTACTACTAATAAATGATTAGTCTGTATTGAATGGTTAGTACTATCTATCAGATTTTGTGCTGATTACTTTTCATTCTCAAAGTAAGCAAGGGACTCATTATTAATTATTATAGACTAGAGGCCCGGTGCACAAAATTCATGCATGGTGGTGTGTGTCCCTCAGCCCAGCCTGCACCCTCTCCAATCTGGGATCCCTCTCACAATCCAGGACTGCTGGCTCCCAACTGCTCGCCTGCCTGCCTTCCTGATTGCCCCTAACCGCTTCTGCCTGCCAGGCTGACCACCCCCTAACCACTCCCCTGCCAGCCTGATTGATGCCTAACTGCTCCCCTGCCAGCCCGATTGCCCCTAACTGCCCTCCCCTGCCAGCCTGGTCACCCCTAACTGCTCTCCCCAGCTGGTGTCCCCCCCTGCAACTGCCCTCCCCTGCAGGCCTGGGTCCCCCCCAACTTCCCTCCTCTGCTGGCCTGGTCACCCCTAACTGCCCTCCCCTGCAGGCTTGATCACCCCCAACTGCCCTCCCTTGCAGGCCTGGTCTCTCCCAACTGCCCTCCCCTCCTGGCCATCTTGTGGCAGCCATCTTGTGTCCACATGGGGGCAGCCATCTTTAACCACATGGGGGCAGCCATCTTGTGTGTTGGAGTGACAGTCAATTTGCATATTGCTCTTTTATTAGATTTGATAAGGATACTGAAGTTCAGAGAGGTCCCATAACTTGTTCAAGGCCATAAAACTAGAGATAGGACATGACTTAATATTTTCATTTTATTTTTTTAATTCTCACCTAAGAATATGTTTTTATTGATTTTTAGAGAGAGGGGGAAGGAGAGAGAGTGAGAAACATCAATGTGAGAGAGAAACATCAATTGAATGCCTCTCATACCTGCCCCAACCAGGGATCAAACCCACAGCCTAGGTATGTGCCCTGACTGGGAATTAAACCTGTAACCTTTTGCTGTACACAACCACGTTCCAACCAGCTGAGCCCCCGGCCAGGGCCAGACAGGTATTTTTTATGGCAAATTCCACATTCTTGATTATTCCACACAGACTTGGATTTTGGTCAGAGATGCTTTCAAGAAGGTAGGAGGATTTGAGCTGCATGTTAAAGCAAAGATAGGATTAGTAAAGAATGCCTTAAATTGTCTATGCCACATTGTTCTTTATTTGTAGGTTTTTTTTTCTTGGTAAAAAATAATCATTCTAACATCCTTTAAAATTACAATCAGTTGACTATCTAATATTCTGGTTTCTCTTTTTGGCTGGCTTCACCTCAATGAAATTAAAATACGTAATCTATAATAATAAATGCGTAATATGCCAATTAGACCAGACGTCCTTCCAGATGACCTTCCAGATGAAGCCGGGGCTTCAAGGGAAGCCTGGGTCCCGGGTACCATAGGGAAGCCGGTGCCAGCAGCCGGGGGAAGGAAGGCCTACTCTTGCATGAATTTCATGCATCGGACCTCTAGTACAATAATAATGGCCTGTAAAATAACAAAAGTAAAACAAATATGGCCTTGGTTGAATCTTGCTCTATGCATCCCACGAGAATCCCAGGATAGCTAACAAGCATCAGGCATTTTCTGATCCTGTGCTTCATTAATATGCACAGCACTTTTACCAGAAGTCAGTAGGAAATTGCTACTGTCTTGGTTGGAATTAGAACTAAGAGTGCAAATATCTAGCTACCTATCCTCCTAGCAGTTTCTATAAAACTTACCACTGCAATGTCGTGGTGCTTTTATAATGTTTCAGTGTTTCCAAGAATATTTTGCTAAGTTTTATTACACTGAGAGCATTCTAAGCAAATGTTTTGTTTGTTTCCAGTTTTCCAGGAGCAGACTTTAATGGAGAAATTTAACTTGGCTCATTCAGCTGGCACTGCTGCTCTCAGACAATATCATCACTGAGAGGCACCTCTGGTAGGGTGAAATAACTCTGGCACCAATCAATCCCTAACCAACCAGCAGGCATTTATTGGGCACACACTAAGCACGCAGTAGACACATTGACATGGTGAGACCTACAAAAACCTCTAAAACTATGGTTCTTGCTCCCAAGGAGGTTTAGGCTATCTAACCATCCAAACATCCACCTCTCTGTGTATGCATCTATGTATGTATAAAAAACAATCCTATATAATAAAAGGCTAATATGCAATTGACCGAAATGCGGAACAACCAGTTGCTATGATGCACACTGACCACCAGGGGGCAGATGCTCAATGCAGGAGCTGCTCCCTGGTGGTCAGTGTGCTCTCACAGGGGGAGCACCACTCAGCCAGAAGCCCTGAGCTAGGCTCACGACTGGCGAGCGCAGTGGTGGTGGCGGGAGCCTCTCGCACCTCTGAGGCAGTGCTAAGGATGTCCAACTGACGGCCATCAGTCGGACATCTCCCGAGGGCTCCTGGACTGTGAGAGGGCACAGGCTGGGCTGAGGGAACCCCTCTTCTGAATGCACAAATTTTGGGCAACGGGCCTCTAGTACAGATAAGAGAGTATCTGAAAAAGAGAATATGTGATTTAGATTCTAAATCTTAATCATCACTAAAACTAATACTTTTTAATAAAATACATTTCCAAGATCATTAAAAAAAAACTTTGAAAATACTTTCTTCAGGAATTTACACAACAGATATATTGCCAGGAATATATTTAAGCAAGAATACAAAGTCTTAAAAATGAAGTCAGCTTACTTTATCATGGAGCTATACATGTGATAAAATTGCATGAAGCTATCTATAAACACACCCAAATGAGCATATGTAAACTGGTGAAATGTGAATAAGCACGGTGGATTGTACTGATGTCAATGTCCTCGTTTTGTACTATCATTGTGTAAGATGTGACCAGACCGGCAGGGGAGGCTGGGTGAAGGGTGCACTGGATCTCCCTAAACAATTTTTTGTTGTAATTTCTTGTGGATCTGCAATTCTTCAAAAGAGTTTTAAAAATATATACAAGAAAAATATGAAGTTAATTTTTACACACTGGTATTGAAAATTTTTCAAGACATTTGAGAAATAAAAGAGAAAAATGAAAAAGAACCAAATTATTAAAAATATATACAGTATAATAACATTTATGTAAATGTGTAAAACTATATGTTCATATATGTGCAAATGTATATTTTACAAACATATTAGAAAAAGATCTTTAATGAAAGACTGCTAATAATGGAAGAGGCCTAAAGTTGAAGGTAGGGGTTAGTTAAATCAGATAACTTTTAGTATATATGCTGCTGAAGCAAGCACAGATAACTTCTGATTTCCCTGATTATTGGGATTTTTCTTTTTGAAGAATGTATTACTTGTATAATTAACAAGTAAAAAATACTCCAAAAACCCTTGATAATATGAGATTACAAAAGAAACAAACAAATTGGTTAAGAAAGAACTTTGATGCCTGGCCAGCGTGGCTCAGTGGTTGAACGTCGGCCTATGAACCAGGAGGTCGCAGTTTGATTCCTGGTCAGGGCACATTTCCAGGTTGTGGACTTGATCTCCAGTGTGGGTCATGCA
The DNA here is from genome assembly GCF_027574615.1 of Eptesicus fuscus. Classification (NCBI taxonomy): domain Eukaryota; kingdom Metazoa; phylum Chordata; class Mammalia; order Chiroptera; family Vespertilionidae; genus Eptesicus; species Eptesicus fuscus. The sequence goes on from NC_072480.1 coordinate 18,384,557, forward strand.
GGAGGCAGCTGGTCGATGATTCTCTCTCATCATTGATGTTTCTGTCTATCTTTCCCTCTCCCTTCCTCTCTGTAATAAATAAAAATATTTTTTTTAAAAAAAGAAAGAACTTTGATGATTGATTTCTCATGTTTATGGATAAATAAACATCATGTTTCACATTGAATGGCAGGATCAAATTCTGTAATTCAAGCAAAAAGTACCAAATATCAAGCTGACATTTGTGGTCAGTTTATGAGTTTCAGTTTAGAAAAGAAACCTTCAGATGTCATTTACTTCCCCCAAATATGCCTGCAACTCAGATAGCTGCAACCATTATTCACTAATTGTCAATCTTGCATAAAGAAAGCAACTTAAAGCAAGACATAAAGAAAAACAAATACCTCATTGCAATGTGCCACCATTAGCATTAAGCATTAATAGTTAATTATTGTAGTAGCCAGTTTGGCTCAGTGGATGGAACATCAGCCTGGGGACTGAAGGGCCCTGGGTTTGATTCTGGTCAAGGGCATGTATCTTGGTTGCAGGTTTGATCCTCACGTAGGAGGCAACCAATTGATGTGTCTCTCTCACATCGAAATTTCTCTCTCTGTCTCTCCCTCTCGACTCCCTCTAAAAATCAATGGAAAAAAATAGTTCATTATCATTGCTTAATCTAACTTTGGCTTTCTATGAGACCTATTTGGTTAGCTTACCTAAATCTCATATTTGAGTCAAAAGTCTTTGGACATAAATATTGATCATTGTTTCTAGTACCTTGGAATTCCAGAGAAATTAAAGGTTTTGATTCCTCCATATCAGGTTAAAAACTTTGGCTCATGATTTGTAACTTGTCGGAGAAAATAAGTTTATTGATCTTCTGAAAGTTCCTAATTACATTTGGGGGATTGATATTTTCTCCTCTTTTAACTTATAGGAAAATCTTGTCTACTGCTCCATCCCACTTGGCTTAGCTTGAAAGAGATGGTCGGTCGGTCGTATGCCTGACAGTGGTCACTTCTTTTAAATGGGTGTCTCTGATGATAACTCTTACCAATTTTCTTCTCAGCTTCCTTCTCCAATGTATATTCATTTGGTTAGGACATTAATTTAGGGATATCAGTAAATCGTGCAAGCTTCCAGATATTTTAGGAGAGATCTCAAATGGGATAGCATCTGACATTATAAAGCACATTTAATTGAACCATCTCTAAACAGAACTCTACATGTGGTTTTCTTGTTACCTTCCAAACGTATAGTGTGTGTATATGTATTGTGTGTAAAACTAACCATAGATATGTGTACTAGGTATGTCATAGTCTACTAGAGCTGACAGAATATAAACAAAATGACAAGCCTGGGGAAGCTTTCTTTTCTCTCTCTTTTTTTAAAAAAATATATTTTATTGATTTTTTTACAGAGAGGAAGAGAGAGGGATAGAGAGTTAGAAACATTGATGAGAGAGAAACATCCACCAGCTGCCTCCTGCACACCCCCTACCGGGGATGTGCCCGCAACCAATGTACATGCCCTTGACTGGAATCGAACCTGGGACCTTTCAGTCCGAAGGCCGACGCTCTATCCACTGAGCCAAACCGGTTTTGGCATGGGGAAGCTTTCTTGATTTGGAAACTCTTGGCCTTTTTAGACTCATTTCCCATGGTTTTTCCATCGGCAGTGGTTAGAAGTGAGATGGCATTAATAGTGCCTGCCCTGAATTTCTCACTTTTTATTTTCTTTTTCTGTGCCCTACCTCCACAGTATTTATCGCACCACAGTCTGCTTTATATTGGGGAGGAGGTTCAATTTTTATATTCTGATGACAAAACCACTTCACCGGCACTCTTGAGACCACTGACATAGGATGTGAACTTCACCTCATCACATCAAAGTCTCCTTAAGTATATGAATGAAGGGCAAAACCCACAAGTAAAGAAAGAGTTTTTTAAATCTTTGTGCAGCTCCCAAGTCAAGATGGAGTGGTGGCTCCTTCTGTAATTTCTGCCAATCAGCCCACCCTTACTCCACAAGCCAAAGATTCCAAAATCAGTTAAAGAGCAGCATCAGTGACTCAGACAGAATGACTTCCTCACCGGCCCCACTGCAGTGGTTTTTCGGTTACCACTGGTATTTCCCTTTGCACAGTGACATTTACCTGGGGAGACTGATGGGAGTAGAAGAGATCACTTTCCCAAAGCCTCTGCCGTCAGAGGCCTAGGCCTTAGATGTGAAGGAAGCAAACCAGGCCTCAGGGGACTGGAGCCATGAGCTCATGCTCTTCCCTGCCACAGCCTTTCACTGGCTCCCACCCCTGCGGACCAGACCCCATGATAAAGTGTGACGGTGGAGGCTTTCCCTGACGACCTGCCCTGGTCTGCCTTTGTAGCTTCCTGATCACTGTTACCACAAGTCAAACAGAATGAATTCGTCCAGGTCCCCACAAATTCACTTTTTTTTTTTTTTTGCTTCCCTCTCTGGCTTCTGTTGTCAGCCCTGCTGGGATTGTCGTTGGCCTTTCCCTGCTCCATGAAGTGAAATCTTATTTATCTTCTAAGGTTTAGGAACCTTTCTCAGATACCTTTGCTTTTTTTCTGAAAGGCTTGCACCTCCCTTAAAGACTTGTCCCTCTGCCTTATAATTGGATTACTTGTCTGCATATGTTATAAACTCCTTGACGGAGAGACCTGCTGCTCTTGGTGCACTGGACTGTGTAGTGTCTGCAGGGACTCTGTGACTACTTATTGACTTGAATCTCAAACTCAACATGTCTGAGCTCAGCATCTCTTTCCTCTGCACAACCCCAACTTCCTCCTCCTGATTTCCCACCTTCCTTGGTGATGGAAACCCCATCCACTTCACTGCCCACGCCAGAGAATTTATCGTCACTCTTTCTCCTCTGTTTCTCAAACCTGCAACGTCCATCTAATCAATAACCAAGCCCTGTCAACTCTGCCTTCTTAATAACTGTTAAATTTACACCCGTTCTCTCCTGCCACAGTGTTATGACTTTAGTTCTGGCCACCATCATCCCTCACCTGGATTACTACAGCACCTCCTAAGTGATTAGTCTGTCTCCCTTGTTGTCCTCCCCTCTCCTCACCTCCACCCAAATCCGTTTTCCACACTGTAGCCAGGGTGATCTCTCTAAAATGCAGACCTGAAGATGTCACTCTCTTGCCCATGATTCTCAGAATCTAGTTCCATCTCTTTAACACCATCTATCCTTTAGAATCTGACCCTTTCTTTCCTTTACTAGTTATATATCTCTCTTCCTCAGCTTTCCCCATCCAAAATCCAAACTCTACCCACACTAGACACATAGATTTATTAGGAGGCTCTTTAGGATTTCTACAAATGTTTGATTCAAATTTGTGTTTTAAATATATTTTTTAAACTATAATAAAAAACATCCATTTAAATGTATTGTATATAGCACGGTTCTATGTATTGAGGTTCATCAATGCATTAATTTGGACTACCAAGTTAATTCTTCAATATGAAACTTCTTGTTTTTTGGTGCATATACCTGAAGTTCTTGTAAATGTGTCATTGATTTGAAAAGTTGTTAGTTTTGCACAGACTTAACCCCACACAACTAAGCCAGCCCTTGCCGGTGTGACCAGTGGTTAGAGCAATGGCCTGTGCACTGAAGAGTTGAGGTTTAATTCTGGGTAAAGGGCATGTACTTGGGTTGCAGGTTTGATCCCCAGCCTGGTCAGGGCACATGTGGGGGCAAGCAAATAGATGTGTCTTTCTCACATTTATGTTTCTCTCTCTCACTGTTCCTCCACCACCTCCTCCTCCCTCTCACCGTCCCTCCCTTCCACTCTCTCTAAAAATCAATGGAAAAAAGATCCTCAGGAGAGGATTAACAACAAGAAAAAAAATAAATAAATTAAATTAGTGTTAAAAAATATACTCTTCAGGGAGAGCTGTTAAAAAATCATACTTTCTATTTGCATCTACTTTTTTTGTGTGAATTAGGATTGTCTAGTTAACTTTGAAATATATTATAAAAAATTTAAAGGCCCAGCCAAAACCGGTTTGGCTCAGTGGATAGAGCATTGGTCTGCGGACTGAAAGGTCCCAGGTTCGATTCCGGTCAAGGGCATGTACCTTGGTTGTGGGCACATCCCCAGTAGGGGGTGTGCAGGAGGCAGCTGATCGATGTTTCTCTCTCATTGATGTTTCTAGCTTTCTATCCCTCTCCCTTCCTCTCTGTAAAAAATCAATAAAATAAAAAAAAATAAATAAAAAATTTAAAGGCCCAAACATATCCAAAGACAATTGAAGTAAAATAAGTTAGGTACAGAGATGGATGTGAAGCAAAATATAATACTTAATTTCAGATACTTGTGTTTATCAACGTTATCTTGCTGTTCTGATTGATTGGTAAGTAAATATTAAAAATATAAATGTTCATAAGAAATTTTTATTAGTAAAATATTATATTGATCTGTTTTATAGAATTGAACCCCAAGAAAAAAAATTCCTTTAAAAAGACAGGTTCCAGTGCTTAAAAAAAGAAAAGAAGAAAAAAAGAGAGAGAATCATTAAGATCTCAGCATAGACTCTATCTTCCTCTCCACCCTATTAAGGCAGTTACAACATGTCCTTCTAATGCAGAAGAGAAAAGAATGCCCACAGCCACATTTTCTGTTCCAGTCAGGAACAGCTCTGATCCACAGGGAAAACGGTCTCAGGGGAACATAGTCAGCTATGGCTCACTTCCTGGCAGGATGTCTCCCTGTCTCCCCACCATTCTCCAGCCCCTGCTTCTCACCAGTTTACCTTTGAGAAGTGTGGGTGCTGACCGAATGGCCACACATATTCCTTCCTCTTGCTGTACTTTCTCTGCCCCACATCTCATAACACACACATTTTGTACTGTTTCCAAGTACTCCGAACAGAGCTTGCTCTGCAGAGTGAATAAATTGCAGCAATGTCAGAAAATATTGTGCCTTTGTGTTTTTCCAGTAAAGAAGGAACCATACCTCAAGGTGGGATTATCGAATTTCTAGAATTTTAGACCTTGTCTTGACCAGTAAGAAAATGTTAGTATTTATTTTTGCTGAATCTTGCCTCCCGACAGAATGCTAAATTAATGGCATGTTTGGTGCTTGTGACCGGCGAGGTCTATGCTAGCTGAAGTGCTCGTGAGCTGATACGGTCTAGCTGAAGCCATAAAGACATGGATGCTGGTAAGGCTAATTCCACTGGGTTAAATTCCAACAAGAGGACAGGTGCTCACAGCTGCCCAGAATGGCATTGAGAAATATGAGTTTGTCCTTGTCCTTTTGACCACCATACTGGTTGGATTCCTGAGAGCTTTAATTATCGCCTGTGAACAGAGCTAGTGGCTGGCTTGGTGTTTATCAGCTCCAGAGCTGAGGAAATTGGGCTTTATCTCTTTCAGATTAGATCACTACAAGCTTCATTGGGTAAGGCTAGTGGAAGGAGGGGGAAGGGCGGGGGTGGGGGGGAGGGTAAAGCTCTTACTCCCTTTGCTCAAAATGCTTCTGCAAAGTCATACCCTTTTATACAACAAAGCCCCAGGACAACCCCTCCCCTGCCCCCAGCCCAGCCAGGATGACTAACTGGAGGTTTACTTACTTCTTTCAAGGGCCTTTTAATTGGTAAACCTTTCCCCTGACTAAAATGCTGGATCTCTTTGGAGATAAGGCACTTTGAGCCTCAGGTTTCTACTTCTCTCTTTTCCATTTCCTTCAGGGTTTAATAACTCTGTAGCCAGCTTTGTGGGTGGGACATCTGGCCCACTGAGGAACTTGGTACCTCCCCCTGCCTGCCGGAGATGACACTTCACCCACCGCTCCACCGGCTTCTTAAGGAAGAAAAGAAAAAGAATCCCCCAACACCACAAATAAGCAAAACCTTGTAGTTCTATATGACGATGTTTTTAAAGGGAAACCTCTCCTCTGGCTTGTGGTCTGTTTTAGTGTTGACAATGTTCCGTGACTAGGGGGCAGCTTGGGGTGAAAAGGCGGGAGGCCCAGGGATGCTGTCGCAGGGCTGGGACCCTCACCCTACAAAGGTGACAAGGCTGTGGCTGCCTGGCCCTCTGTTTGGTCTCTATTTGTGGCTTAGCCGTTCTGAAAGGTTCTGACTCCCACTCACCATTTACTGTTCGTAGGCTCTGGGGCTCTGTTTCTTTCTTTCTTTTGACCTCCAGGAACTAAAGATTTCCTGATAACCCAAATCCGCCCCACCCCCACTCCCGCCGCCCTGGCCCAGGAGCCAACCGAGAACTCTCGGGGTCTTTATTGAAATCCCCTGGATTGACTGTGAAGCTCCCTCCCTGGGCGTATTATCCTGAGGGTGAGCTGGCTACATTGGAGCGCCTGGTTATTAACTCTTTTCTTTTGGCTTTTTTTTTTTTTTAAACCATGCAAAGGTTGAGGAAGGAAAATTCGATTCTTGCCATTTTTATTGTCTCCAGTCAGCAGTATAGGCAACATGTCTGGCAGTAAAAATGGAGGGGGCCCCCAAAGGAAGTGGCCAGCTGCCAGACAGAGGGGGGTGAGGGGCAGGATCACAGGATGTCTGAAACTCCTGGGCTGCATTCATGGGCAAATCAGCTGCCTCCTGGTTCTTGACCTCTTTTAGGCGTTGTGAGGGCTGTTGAGCTCATGCTTGTAAAGAGTGCAAGCCTTTCATTGAGGTATAATTCATAATCATCTGATAAGTGAATAACAATAATAATGATGATGTAATCCCCCTCTCCCACAGCCCCACTCCTGTTTCCTTGGGTAGTAACATTACGAGATGACGTCCCAGTGTACTCAATTAGAAGAATGACTGACTGACTGCAGGTGTGTGCAGATGGATCATCACAGCTATGTGCTTGCTGGCACGGCCCAGGCTTGGCCTGACACGGGGAAACCTTGAGGGCACAGAACAATGCAGCAATGTTCTGTAAGTGCAGGGCTGCTCAGGTAATGGGAAAGTTCGAGTTGTTTCATGACTCAGGTACCAGGCAACCCACTTGCTTCTTGCCAAGCTGGTGGCCTCCTAAGCAGGAGAGCCAAGTCTGGAAGCCTTATGGGAACTGACAGTTAGTTATTTCTCCTGCTCCTCTCCTCTCTGTCTTTCCACAGACCCCTCTACCTAGTAGGATGAGTCTTCCAAGGGGGATGGTATAAAGGGATCAAGCTGCTGCCTCTATCTGTTGGTTCTGAGAGGGGCCAGGGGCCCAGTCAACATGGGCGAGAGCTGTCTTGGACTACTTACTGAGATGAATGGAGAAGCAATGGTCTTAGGAAAAATATACAATCTTTTAAGTTTTTAGGCTTCACGTAGTTTCATCTTGAAAACTGAGTCCTCAAAGTAGACACCAAACTGAAAAGAAGTGCTTAGAATGAGAACAGAAGAAACAGATTAAAGAAGGAGGCAGTTCCTCATCCACTTTTGCCTTAAAGGCTTCTCAGGCCAAAAGGCTGAGACAGGCAGAATGGAATTCCCAGCGAGAAAGGACAATAACACCTTTCATTGGCAAACAATTTGTGGTTTACAAAGCACTTCCATATAGCATGACCTCATTTGAGCCTTACAATATCTGTAGGGTTGGCTGAATCTATTATCCCCGATTTATAGATGAAGAAACTGAGGCCCAGAGGTTAAGTGACTCACTGGAACAGAAAGAAGCAGCAGAGCCAGGGCCAAACCCATGTTTCTAGTAACACACTGGGCTTGCTCCACGATGGCCAGATTGCACAACCTTCTCTCTCCTGGGGAGAGTACTATTCTAGCTATTCAGCTAGTAGATAATGAACGACCACTTTATGCTGGGCACTGTGCTAGGAGTTGTGGAGACAGAGGTGAATGAGACATACAAGGTTTGTTTCATAGCCTTCTCAGCACTACATTTGTTTTGTGCCGCTTACATCTCTAGGCCAGGCGTCCTCAAACTACGGCCCGCGGGCCACATGCGGGTGTTTTTGCCGTTTTGTTTTTTGACTTCAAAATAAGATATGTGCAGTGTGCATAGGAATTTGTTCATAGTTTTTTTAAAACTATAGTCCGGCCCTCCAACGGTCTGAGGTACAGTGAACTGGCCCCCCGTTTAAAAAGTTTGAGGACCCCTGCTAGGCCATGGGATCCTTGTAGAGAGATCTGTTGAGAAGGCTAAGAATCTTCCCAAGGTTCCCAAGGTGTGGGAAGGACAGCTTCTAGGCTCTCAGCAGCAGAATCAAGGAGACCTTTTCCAGTCTAAAGTTTTGCCTGATCATGTTTTTCTGCTTCCAAGTTCAAATCCCCAGCAGAGAGAATCTAATTAACCCAATTTGGTCCAAAGTCTCTATCCTTGTCAAACCTCAAGTCTGCCGGGCAGACATCACCATTAGGGGTCCATCTGTGGGTGCTGGTCCATCCTCTGGGTGCTGAGGAAGCCACACACAAAAGGTTTATTTAGCACAATATGCTTTGGGACCCACCCAGGACTTTGGAGGACACTCCAGCCTGAAGCAGGTAGGCAGGAATGAATGCCCCAAATTCTCAGCGTTCACCTCCCTAAGGCCTTTCACTCCTTGTTTTTCTCTTTCAATTCTCAATAATTCCAATAGAAATTTTTGTAAAATATGCAAATAAAATCATATTATACATTCTGAAATATTTATGGGAGAAACATTATAATGTCTAGGATTTTTCCTTAAAATACTCCAGACTGGTGGGACCAGATAAAATAAGAAGAACATATAAAGATATTTATTAAAGTTGAGTGATAGGTACAGGGGGTTTCATTCTATTATCCTCTCTGCTTTTTTGTATTTTTGATATTATCTATAAAACAAGTTCAAATACACAAACGGGTTATTCTGTGCCATTTTGCTCCTTCCTTGGATCCTTTGCCTTGTTGTCTCTATTATTTGATGTTTCTTGAAGGGCGGAGTTATTTAATCAATTTTTACAAGCATGTATTGAGGGCTTCCTATGGGTTAGTCAGTCTCTTGCTTTCATTTTTTAAAAAAGATTTTTATTTTATTTTATTTATTTACTAGAGGCCCGATGCACGAAATTCATGCAAGAGTAAGCCTTCCTTCCCCCAGCTGCCGGCACCGGCTTCCCTCTGGCACCTGGGACCCAGGTTTCCCTTGCAGCCCCAGCTTCGTCCGGAAGGATGTCTGGTGTAATTAGCATATTACACTTTTATTATTATAGATTTATATATATTTTTATTGATTTCAGAGAGGAAGGGAGAGGGAGAGAGAGAGATAGAAACATTAATGATGAGAGAGAATCATTGATCGGCTGCCTCCTGCATGCCCCCTACTGAGGATGGAGCCCACAACCCAGGCATGTGCCCTTGACTAGAATCGAACCCGGGATTCTTCAATCCACTGGCTGATTCTCTCTCCACTGAGCCAAACCAGCTAGGACAGTGTCTCTTGCTTTCAGATGAACTAATAGCCCCAATTATTCTGGATCTTTTTCTGTGTATTTCCTGCACCATCAGCTCTTTGCATAGGTTCCACAAAACGTTCTATGGTTCTCTGCTGACCCTTCTCTGATGGGAGTGAGAGCTCAGCAAGCCCCGGAGCATTTGCATCTGACACCCAGCATACCTTGAAACATTGGTCGATTGCTCTGGGGCCAGGCCAGGGTCTAAAAAATATTTAAGAACAACCTTTATTTTGACCTAATGGGAAAGAAGAGAGAGAGGCAGTGAGCTTGGCCCTAGCTCAGGGGGGTGGGCCAGGTCAGGCGACTTGCAGCAGGTGCCCAGTTTTCTCTATTTCCAGCAGTTCCATTAACACTTGGCAAGTTTCACTCACCTTCAGCATCTGTAACATGCAATTGTTGACACAGCTAGTATTACCTCACGTGCTTGTGCTCCTCTGTGTTTCCTCGCCACAGCAGCCAGCACTCGGGATCGTTAGGGTTCATTTTCTGTGTGTGGATGTTTGTATATGGCAGAGAGACACTGTAGGCCCTGTCCCCAGCCTCCCCAGCAAAAACACAGTGCCCTCATCTTTCCTTTCTGGATTGATGCTAAGCACTTAACGTAATTGCCTTGAAGAATAAATAGCCAAAGGTGTACAGTCAGTCACATCAGGGCTTCAGATTTCAAAACCAACCAGACCTCTTTTTAAACACTCCTTTGAAGGGTGTGAAGTCAAGCGTGTCACGGCTAGGTCGCCCATGGCAAAGGGGAAATAGACATCTCGTCTTACTCCAGAAACAAAGACAATACTGACTTGGTTCCTTGTCCTTCCCTGCCCCACCCATCTACCCTCGCTGTTTATCCCACAACTTCCCAGTTGGCTTCTCTCCAGGGAGCTTCCTCTTTTCACTGGTCAGCTTGCTCTATGATTCTCATTTGCTTTGTATAAAGAAACCATGACCAGGCCCAGCTGGCATGGCTCAGTGGTTGAGCATCGACCTGTGGGCCGGGAGGTCATGGTTCAATTCCTGGTCAGGCCATATGCCTGGGTTGTGGGCTCGTGTGCAGGAGGCACCCAATCAATGATTCTCTCTCATCATTGATGTTACTATCTCTCTCTCCCTCTCCCTTCCTCTCTGAAATCAATAAAAATATACTAATATATGTATAAAAGAAACCATGACCAAACTATTAAAAGTCCACTCTCTGTCTCTGGCCTTGGCCTCTGCTTCAGACAGAGCCAGGGACTTTCACTCCAGTTAATTTCTCAGTATGAGTCAGTTCCTGAACTCTGGCCATTTTCTTTACCTTCCTCTTCACGTTTCACCTTTGAAATGCCTTCTTTTCCCTTAGAATGGTCCAGGCTTAATACGGACCCATGCTCGCCTTTCTCCAAGCAACACTCTCCTTCTCCTCTAGAGTAGAAGTGGCGAAAATAGAACACTTTTGACAAATTGCTCTTGCTAATCTATCGTATTAGAGGGTGGGGCCAGGAGTAAAGCCAAAATAGCTTGGAAAGCGAAACCGGTATCTAAATACGGTAAATAAATAAATACACCAACAGCTAAGCTAATGACATTCCACTATTTACTTACAGTAGTAGTTGGCAACTAAATATTATAGTTCACTTCTAGTTGCTGCTTATCTACTGACAAAGAATATGTAGGCAGAGGGAAGAAAAAAGCCAATAATCAGACAGGGATCATGGAGCGAGGGCTACGTAAAGACTCCCTTACTATTAATTATAGGAAGCCTTGTCCCAACCCAGGAACTTGCAATCCAGATAAGATAGAGAAGTCCTGAGTCATAAAACACTTTCAGATCCTATAATGTAATCTGTAGCCAGGGTTCCTGGAATCTATAATAATAAAAGTGTAATATACAAATCGACCAAATGGCCGAACAGCGGAACTACCATCAAGACGACCTTCTGGACGAAGCCAGGGCTGTGAGGGTGGCTGGGGCTGCGAAGGCCTACCCTTGTACAAATTTCATGCATCGGGCCTCTAGTATTTCTTATGAATGACGTCCTAGTAACTCAGTCTGGTTACTAGGGATGTGAAATACAGAAACAAGATTTATTCTTTTGACTTGTTCACTTGAATTAAAAACTTAAAATTTGTTGTTGTTGCCCTAGCCAGTTTGGCTCAGTGGATAGAGCATCGGCCTTCGGACTGAAGAGTCCCGGGTTCAATTCCAGTAAAGGGCACAAGCCCAGGTTGTGAGCTTGATCCCAGTAGGGGGCATGTAGGCGGCAGCCAATCAAAGATTCTCTCTCATCCATGATGTTTCTATCTCTCTCTCCCTCTCCCTTCCTCTCTGAAATCAATAAAAATATATATATTTTTAAAAAGTTGTTGTTTTTTCTGTGTTTATAAAACTCCAAGCTTGGAGTTTAAAAAAAAAAAGCCCTCTGTCTCACAGTATCCCTTTATCGATTAGGGGAGAAAGGAATTTCAGCCTCTGGAATAGAAGACTTGTTCCTGAGACCATTTTGACGGGTTTTTCCTCCTGACTGACCATTTTCGAGGAATGTAGTTGTCAATAGCTTGCTTTTTCCTTGATAAGAATTGTTCATGTGTGTGCACGGAGTTGTCAAAGAAAAGAACTTGCTTTTGATCTCAGACATTGCAGCTTTTCCTTTCTACCCACACATCCCTGAATCACTCAGCAATCATAACCTCTTTTTTTTTTCTAAGAAACCTGTTTAGGTGGTTTGGCATTTATTTTGGCATTTCTTTGATCATGTACCATGTCAGAATTGGTGAGCAATTCTGGTCCTTTTCACACCTCTGCCTTTATGCTGTCTTTGAGTCTACCTCTTCGTACCTGTCCCATTCCTTTCTGTCTCAAATGTACCATACACTCTCTCTCACACACACACATTTAGATTTATAAAAAGTTATGTATTTACAAAAAATATACACAATTGCCCAGACTCATAGAACTGAACACTGGATATATGTATATTTTACTATATGTAAATTGTACCCTCAATAAAAAAGTTTTGTGTTTATAAATTTCCAGTATATTTAAGGAGAGTTTAAGTACCTCTTGATTTTCGTATTCATCACTGTTCCCAACAACATCTGGTTGGTACTCTTGTTATACAACGACAGTGCTTGTTGCTATGAGAAATGTCATAAGCAACCATTTTTTTTCAGAGGTTACAGTGCTCAAGTTTTAACTTATAATTTCTGCATATGTAATTAGAGTCATTGAAAGTCCATTTCCACCAGGAACTTGAAAACCCCAGAGCAGTTTCGTTGCAGTGAGGAGTCATGAAATAGACTGTGTAAAGACAAGTCATCCTCTCATCCTCAGATTCCTTATCTGCAAAAGAGGATACATGTGCCGGGCCTACTTCCCAAGGCTGTTATGAGGACAATTAAATTGCAGTCAATTAAGCAAATATGTAGTGTCTACTAAGTCACGTCAAATTCTGTGAGCACAAAAAAAGGAAAAGGCATGCTTCCTGCCTTCATGGAACTTATGGACCAGGATAGGAGGGACTGCTAGTAGGTATATAGTCACCATAGGAAGTATCACACAATCTAGGTGACAGGGGCGCGGCGCGACCCAGACACAAGTAAAAGGAGCACTAATTCCAACCGGTGCACTGGAGAGGCTTCATGGAAGCAGGTGCACTTGAACAAGACCTTGAAGGAGGACATTTGGAAGAAAGGCTTACCATGTAGAATGACAATGAGAGCAAAGCACAGAGATAAGGTCACTAATGGAATCAAATGAATCTGTAAACTATAAAGCACTATCTTATACAATAAAACCTAATATGCAAATTGTCCCTTTGGGTGGTGGTTTGACCAGGTTCCACTGGGAGACTGGGAGTTCAACTGCTTGCTATGACGTGCACTGACCACCAGGGGGTGGTGCAAAACATGGAGTGTGTTGGCAGCGCTGGCAGCGGGCGGCAGTGGAGGCTCTGCTGGCCCCGATGTGCCCTGATGAGAGAGGGACCGTGGCGGGATGATGGAGCAGGTGAATGGGTGGTGTCAGGTCAAGGTGGGTACAAGCGGGGGCTCCATTGCCCCACCGATCGCCCTGCAGATGGTGACCAGCAGCAGCGGCGGGGTGCGGGGCCGCCGCCTCGCTCCCAGGTGCTGAGGGAGAAAGGGCAAATAGCAATATTAAAATATTTCTTCTAATTATTTTCCTTTCAATGTGCACGAATCTGTGCACTAGGCCACTAGTTCAGTTATAAAATATTGCTTGTTACCTCTATTTGGGGCCACTACTCACCCTTCCTAGTAGCCATGACCTCTCTGTGATTCAGAGAAAAGGCCAGTTTACCAGCTTACAGAATTTCGGGGTAGGCATGATTGACCTTTCAGTATCCGGTAGTCTCAAAGGAGATGATGATACAGCTCAAGTCCAGCTCAGAAGACTTGACCCAAAGGTTTACAGTTAAATTCTCTTTCCATCTTCCAGCATCTTTCCCAGTTCTCTCTCAGGTTAGCTCTCCCAGCCCATCATTACATCAACACTTATCCCCTAATAAGGATCGAAGCAGGCTCAGAGTTAGCCAACCCAGGTTCAAATCCTGGCAATGCTGATCTCTAGGTATATGATAGGAAGCACCATCCTTTATATCTGTAATATGGGAAAGAAAAGAATAGTACCCACTTCATAGAGTTGCTGGGAAGGCTAAGTAAAATAATGTACCTAGTGTATAACACTCAAAATGTTATTTAGAGTAGGGGTTGTCAAACTATGGCTTGTGGGCCAAATCCGTCCCTATCCATTTGTTTATGTATTGTCTAAGTAGCTTTCTGCTGCAACCGCAGTCTAGGAGTGTGACAGACTGAATGACTCACAAAGCTAAAATACTTCTGGCCCTTTACAGAAAAAGTGTGCTGACCTCTAAACTAGAGAGATGAGAAGACAAAACCTGCTTACGTTACATGTAAAACCAGTTAGAGGATTTTGTTCTCAGTAGGCTTGCCAGTGACTTTATCTGCTTATTGTTAATTCTCAGCATCTGTTGATACATGGTATGCCCCTCGGTACTTGAGAAGTCCTTATATTGATCCCCACACTCAGTACCACAGAGATTCCTGGCATCTATTTATGTCCTCCCACAGTCTGGTATTAATAGGTAAAGACCACATAGCAAATGTGGGGAAGGTATGTAACAAATTCTGGTTCTGATTAATTATGCCATAATTCCAAATGGAAACTTCAGAATACTCTAAGATGAAAGGGAATTTAATATATCCCTGGTGATGGAAAAACCATGTCACTGAACAGAGGGTAGCAACAGCATGGAAAAGAAGGAAAATCATGGTGGATAGTTTGAAATTCCCACTGACCTCCTACTATGCCCCTTAAATTAAAAGCCCCTGCCTGACTGGCATGGCTCAGTGGTGGAGTGTCGAACTATGAACCAGGAGGTTATGGTTCAATTCCAGGTCAGGACACATGCCTGGGTTGCGGGCTCGATCCCCAGTGTGGGGCATGCAGGAGGCAGCTGATCAATGATTCTCTCTCATCATTGATATTTCTACCTCTCTCTCTCCCTCTCCCTTCCTCTCTGAAGTCAATTAAAAAAAAAAAAAAAAGCCCTGTAATGTCCACTCCCATTCTATTTAAATATCTCCCTTTTCAAGCATCTCCAACACTACTGCTATTAGGAGATGTACAGAAACCTAGGTAGAATAGTATTATGTATCTGAGCAAACATTCCTAGTTTCATTATTTGCATATGGGGAAGAACACTGGACTTGTGTTAAGGAAACATTGCCATGATCTAGATCAGGGGTAGGGAACCATTTTTCTGCCAAGAGCTATTTGAATATTTATAACATCATTCTCAGGCTATACAAAATTATTAACTTAAAAATTAGCTATATTTGGTCAAACATTTAATTAACTCACCCCTAATGCCGTAGCAGGGCCAGCCCAAATAATTTCATGTGCCTTATACAGCCCGAGGGCCAGATGTTCCCCACCCCTGATAGATGGAACCATAGAGGCATTTCACCTCACCTCTCTGGGCCTCAGTGCTAGCAGAGATAATCTAATTGTTAACCGTAAAATGCTATTAAAGGGAAACAACCAAAGACTGGTGTATGCACGTGTGGTGGGGTGTAAGGGAAGCGACCGTAAAGCTCTTTTGAATGTTAGATGCAATGAGAAAATAATCTGAGATGAGCCACAGTTGCTACTATTTCACCCACTACCCCTTCTGAGGCCATCTGTATTAGTTCCTCCTGCTCAACCAGGGTAAGGTTGCTTTGGACCCCAGGCTCTCATCAAGGCAGAACATGAAACTAGTGTTCATTTGTACACACTGTTGATTCAAAGGAGTACATTCCTAAGATCATTGGCCAGGGGATTTGTCTCTTGTCAGTGAAAAGAGGCTCTTCTTAATTGTATTAAAGACAGATATTTATTAATTAAAAAATTAATTGAAAACACTAACATTCACTGAGCTGTCACTGTATCCCAAGCACTGTAGTGAGTGCTGGGACCAGTAAGAATGAACAGTCATTGTCTCTCAATAATCTCAAATTCAGTCTTAAAACCCTCTTTAACACCTCTGTTCTGATAACACTTTTATTTTGGTGTAGCTAACCATAACTGTGAAGATCTCTGATGCCCCACCACCATCCCCATCATTCTTCCTCCCAGTGCCTGCATCTTCTGTTAATTCCCTCTTCTCCCAGTTTCTATCTACTTTTAGAGTTTCACCCGCACTAAAGTGCAAGTGACTGTCAACAGTTCAGAAGGTTTTTCTTCCTGGGATACTGTCTTATAGCAGAGTTCAGTGTCCTTCCAACAGTCCTTTACCCTCTAAAACTTGATTTGGTCTTAGAACACATCTATCATTACCAATCAAGGTTGGAGGTTAATGTGAAAACTATCCATCAAGGTTTAAGCCAGGGTTGGAATTTCAGGAATCAGATAGCAAACAATAGGTTTGTTTTATGGTGGGGAGAAGGGAATGGAGATTTCACAGGTGTTTTTTTTTCTTTCTTCTTTTCTCAAAGCCCTGAAAGGTTAGATGATATGGATAAGAGCCTACCCCTATCCTATATAATAAAAGGCTAATATGCAAATTGAACTGTGGAATGACCAGTTGCTATGATGCGCACTGACCACTAGGGGGCAGGCACTACACACAGGAGCTGCCCCTTGGTGGTCAGTGCGCTCCCACAGGGGGAGTGCTGCTCAGCCAGAAATTGGGCTCATGGCTGGCGAACAGAGCGGCAGTGGTGGGGAGCGGGCCTAAGCCATCAGTCAGATATCCCCTGAGAGCTCCCAGACTGTGAGAGAGCACAGGCTGGCCTGAGAAATCCCTTCCTCCCCCACCCAAGTTCACAAATTTCGTGCACCAGGCCTCTAGTTATATATAACGTCTCAACTTAGCAAAAACGTAGTCCAAGTATGGCAATTACCATGTAGAAATGTTCTCTACCAACAAGGAAATCAGAAATGATCTTCACTGTGCTGAAAAACTTCATTGTAGAAAGTAAGGATTGTGGCATTTCTATCATTATAAATGCACAGCCACTCAAGATATCCATAGTGAGTGCAGTATTCAGAGCTGAAGCATTGTGGGTAGAGAGGGCCCCAAGGGTGTGTTAAGGCGCCTAAGTGAACAGTTTGCCTCAAGAAGAATCTAATTTGAATGTTGTAGAACAAACTTAAGAGGATCTCTATTCTAGAAAGTTCTAATATCTTAAGCCCCTTGTTTGACTGTGGCTAAAGTTCAAAGAAGAAAAATCAACATATTTATTAATGAGGATCCAACTTGAAGTTGCATTGTCAAGAAGACTCACTCCCTGACCAAGCATCTCAGTTGGTTGGAACATCATCCTGTACACCAAAAGGTTTTAGGTTCTATCCTGGTCAGGGCACATACCTAGGTTGCAGGTTCAATCCTGGTTGGGGGTGTACAGGGCGCACACAGGAAGCAACATATCAATGTTTCTCTCACATCAATGTTTCTCTTTCTCCCTCCCTCTCTCTAAAAAAAAAAAAAAAATCAATTAAAAAAATTTAAAAGGAGAAAATAGTAATTTAAATAACATTCTCCAACTTTGACAGTATTTAAATATGAAAATACTCATTAAAGTTGGGTACATGCTATTTTACTAAATTGTAAAATATTTACTGTAGTTGTAGAATTTCAAATGCAACATTATGCACTTAGACTATAATAAAAGCAGGAGAGCTTAGATTAAGTAAGTGCGTTATTAGAGTTGACAATAAAAATATAAACACTGCCCTGGCCAGTTTGGCTCAGTGGATAGAGCGTCGGCCTGCGGACTGAAGGGTCCCGGGTTGCATTCCAGTCAAGGGCACATGCCTGGGTTGCAGGCTCGATCCTCACTAGGGGGCGTGCAGGAGGCAGCCGATCCATGATTCTCATCAATGATGTTTCTCTCTCTCCCTCTCCCTCTCCCTTCCTCTCTGAAATCAATAAAAATGTATTTAAAAAAATAAAAGTATAAACACCTTTCTGACTAAGAGGTGTGCTCACTGCCTCTCCCTGTGGGGAATTAGGAATGTGTCAGGAGACAGAGGTGTCTATCTTGGCAGATACTAACTTGGTACAGTCTGGACTCTCTCAACAAGCTTTTTCTCCATGTAAAACTGTGACTCTCTGAAACTCTTCTCTAGTTGTGAAAAGTATTTGAACTACTTGTCTGCAGGTACATGAGGATGGTGATATAGCCACCTTATTAATCCACAGAAACCAGTGAGTTTTCAATATGCACAAAGTTATATTTTTGCCTGACATCCATTGCCAATATAAAAATATCATCCATTGTTTGGAGCATTTGCATTAATAATTAACTAGATGACTTTAAAATTCCCATTCCCTACATTTTTATGTGTTCAATTTTGTTCTCTCTCAATAATTTTGTGGAGTTTTCAGTGTTCTTAACCAAATAAGTATTCTTCTATGTAACTTATAAATGCACATAGACATAAAAGGTACTTATAGTTAAGAGCTTATAAAATACTCCCATTACTTTTTATCAATTTTAAACGTAGGCTTAACATTGTAGGGATACATATCCCTGTGGTTTTCCTGACAGCAGGTTATCCTTGAACTCTATCTTCAGGGCAATGTCTCATAAGATTTAACAGAAAAAGAGCCAAAACTTCCTGAAACATTTGGAAGCATATTTTTCCCAGAAGTAATTGTGGTGGCGTTAAAATAAACAATGGATTTGGAGGCTGAGTTTATGCCTCAACTCTGTCAACAATCCAGATTATCTGTTACCAAGATTTCAAAGCCTCAATTTTGCCATCCTTGTAATGAAGAAGATAATATTTTTTATTTATTAAGTAGCTCATTTAATTAAATAATATTTAATAACTTAATATTTAAGTAAAGCACTTGGTAAAAACTCTAACTATAAACAAATATAAGACATCTAAAACCTGCTGTTATATTTTACCACTGCAGGACTTTATTAGTCCCTGTCTGTTCTAACAATGCACATACATTAATGGTCATTGGCCACCTGCAGGCTCAGCTCTGCGCCAGACCAGGCCAGTGATAGAATATTAATTATCACTCCTTGTAGTGAAGACCTTTGGTTTTGCCTTTCTACCATTCACATCTCCTTCTTCTGATCATAGTACAACAATTTTCCACGGAGAGCCATCCTTTCCTACTTCTCCTTTTTTTGTTTTTTGTTCATCTTAATCCATGTGATTGGATAGGGCTTGTTTGTCACTGTGATGTAAATGTGGCCAGAGAAACAAAATCCTCTGGACACAGCGGCAGGCTCAGGAATGATTCCAAGATCAAACCAGGCAAATAAAAACTTGATTCTGGAATTTACTGGGAGGAGACTCTTTTTTCCACAAGGGAAGTAAGGCAGTTAGGAAGCAAGCCTGGAGGGGCTAATGGTCTCCTTATTACCATGTGCACTGAACAATTGAAACTAACTACTGCATTGAAACACAGAAAATGGGGGACATGTGCTGGGTTACATCCCCGGAATCCCCGGATACATCCGCTCCTGAAGTTATACTGGCGTGCTTTTCACTTATTTAGCCCATGGACTTCTTTTTCACTTTCGACTTTGGAATTGAGTTTCAGTCACTTGCAATGAAACAGCCCTGTACTTACTACTGTGAAGGAGATATTCTGTAACGAGTCCATGGCTAGGCTATGACTCATGCTTCTATGGATAAATGGAGTCCTAAACACCAGGGTTACTGTTGTGGGCTGGCCTTCCTCCCGCCTTCCTCTGTGGCCAGCCTGCCTAACAGCCCTTGAGCCTGGATCTTCAGAGTCCGGGTTCTCAGTCAGCACTGCAGCATACCTAAACCCAACTAACAGGTGAGTCTGCCCTTTTGTCAGGTTGATTCCAGCTATTTCTTTTCTCAGTGTCTCTAAAGATCTACAACAAAAGTTACAGACATCAGGGCTGGGGTAAGCTTCTAATAAATCCTCATAGAATCTCTTCTGATATCTCCCTGATCAATTCAAGATTTCTTACTGCCTGCAGAAGCTTAAATGTTGCCCAGACTTGTATACCTATCCCACTCTCTGCCCCAGCTCCCATTGGCTGTATTGGAAACTGCCAAGACTGGATTTGAGCTTGTTCTGAATTAAATTCTTATTTACCCTTCTACCATTCTTTGTGAGTGGTAAAAGCAATTTTATTTATAGATCTCTACACTTAGACACTGGTATCCTGTTTTTTATATCTAGACCTTGAATATATTTGTGAAACTGAATGAGCTTCTCAATTCTCCATGTACCCAGTACCTATCCCCCACCTACAACTCTGAAATCAGAACTCAGCCTCGAGTTCTCTGGTCAAAGTCTACTTTAGAAACCAGCCAAAGGGAATCTCTGCAACAAATTGGCAGGGCAGCTTGAGATAGATGTGACTCCAACAAGAAAAGGCCTGCCCAGTTATTCACACATCCTCATGCTGGCCATACAACAGCAGGAAAAGTGAAGAAAGTCCACTAAAGGTAGGAGTGACCTGATGCTCCATCCCTGGAAGTGCCTCTGAACTTGTCCTAGAAGTGGATGTTGGGTGCTGACCAAGAGGACTTGGATCATTGTTGGTAAAGCTGGTCATATGGGTCCCTTGGTTGGAGCACTCCTCTCGTTCTAAAGTTGGCTCATGAGCACCCTTGTTACCTGGAAGGATGAGTACTGGGTTCCCTGTTTGAATGTGAGAAGCTAAAAACAGAGCTCCCAGACTCAGTTTGCGTTATCTCAAGGAGCCCTCAGGAAATGGCCGAACCCAGACCACTGAACCAGCCCAGATTTTCTTCTCTCCTGATGGCCTGGGATCACCTCCTGTCCTGATCACGACCAGCCTGTAGATCTCTTGCACCTTTAAGGACCAATGGAGAGAACATGGGTCTAAGAGTCCAAGACAGGAGTCCAAAATGCCTCCAATACAATCTAGACTGGAAGTCATATGAGGGCCCAAACTCAAAGGGGGCCAATTGTCGCCTGAAGAACAGACCAAGTGCTCCTTTCATCACTCTTATTCAATATAGTACTAGAAGTCCTAGCCATAGCAATCACACAAGAAGAAGAAATAAAACGCATCCAAATTGGAAAGGAAAAAGTGAAGTTCTCATTATTTGCAGATGACATAATACTATATAGATTGAACCTTAAGGACTCCACCATCAAACTGTTAGAGCTGATAAATGAATTCAGTAAAGTAGCAGGATACAAAATTATTCAGAAATCAGTTGCATTTTTATGTACCAATAATGAAATATCAGAAAGGGAAACTAAGAAAATAATCCTATTTACAGTTAACTAAAAAAACAGAAAAGCAAAAACAAAACCTCACCAAAACCCAAGTGAATAAATTTAACCAAGGAGTTTTGTAAAAGACTTGTACTCAGAACACTACAAGGCATTGAAGAAAGAAATCAAAGAAGATACAAATAAATGGGAAAATACACTTTGTTTAAGGATAGAAAGAATCAACATCATTAAAATGTCCATATTACCCCAAACAATCTACAGATTCAACACAATACCTGTCAAAATACCAATGACATATTTCACAGAACTAGAATAAATAATAAAAAAAATTTATATGGAACCACAAAAGACCCCGAATAGCCTCAGCAACATTGAGAAAGAAAAAAAGAGTTGGGGTATGATGATACCTGATATCAAACTATACTACAAGGCCACAGTAATCAAAATGGCATGGTATTGGCATAAAAACAGGCATGTAGATCAGTGGAACAGAATAGAGAGCCCAGAAATAAACCCACACCTTTATGGTCAATTAGTATTTGACACACATACAATGGGATCGAGACAGTGCATTCAATAAATGGTGCTGGGAAAATTGGACAGATATGTGTAAAAAATAAAAATAAAACTAGACCACCTTCTTACACCTTATAAAAAATAAATTCAAAATGGATTAAAGACTTAAATGTAAGACTCAAAACCATAAAAATCCTAGAAGCAAACCTAAGCAGAAAAATCTCTGACATTTCTCTTAGCAATATTTTTTTTTCTGATATATATCTCCTCAGACAAGGGAAACAAAAGAAAATATTAACAATGAGATTACATCAAACTGAAAAGTTTTTGCACAGATAAGGAAACCATACACACACACACACACACACACACACACACACACACACACAGACAGCTTACTAAAAGAGAGAACATATTGACCAATGATACATCTGATAAGGGCTTAATATATAAAATTTATGAAGAACTCATATTACTCTGCACCAAAAAACAAACAAACAATCCAATTAAAAAATGGATAGAGGATCTGAATAGACACTTTTCCAATGAGGACATACAGATGGCCAATGAAAAGATACCCAACATCACTAATTATCAGAGAAATACAAATTAAAACCACAATGAGATATCACCTCAGGCCTGGCAGAATGGCTATTACCAATAAATCCACAAATGATAAGTGTTCGTGAGGATGTGTAGAAAAGGGAACTCTTGTGCACTGTTTGTGGGAATGCAAATTGGTGCCACCACTGTGGAAAACAGTATGGAGTTTCCTCAAAAGATTAAAAATGGAACTGCATTAAGACCCAGTGATTCCACTTCTGGGGATTTAGCTGGAGAAATCCAAAACACCAATTTGAAAGAATATATACACCCCTATGTTCATTACAGAGATATTTATAATAGCCAAGCAGTGGAAGCAACCCAATGCCCATCAATAGATGAGTAAAAAGGCTGTAGTATATATTCCCAACGAAATATCACTCATCCATAAAAAAGAATAAAATCTTACCATTTGCAACAGCATGGATAGACCTAGAGGGTATTATGCTCAGTGAAATAAGAGTCCAAGAAAGACAAGTACCATATGATTTCACATATATGTGGAATCAAAAGAACAAAATAAATGAACACACAAAATTGAAATGGACTCATACATAGAGAGAACTGGTGGTTGCCAGAGGGGCATTGGATGAAAAAGTTGAAGGGACTAAGAAGCACAAATTGGTAGCTACAAAATAGTCATGGGTAAGTAAGTAAAGCATAGGAAATATAGTCAATTATATTGTGATAACTATGTATGATGTCAGTTGGGGTACTAGAACTATGGAGGGGAATACTATGTAAAAAATATGCTTGTCTAACCACTAAGCTGTACACCCAAAACCAACACATAAACAACAGCAACATGCCCAGCCAGTGTAGCTCAGCAGTTGAGTGTTAACCCAGGAACTAAGAGGTCACGGATTTGATTCCTGGTCAGGGCACATGCCCGGGTTGCGGGCTTGATCCCCTGTAGGGGCCACGCAAGAGGCAGCTGATCAATGATGTATCTCTCTATCCTTCTCCCTTTCTGTCTCTCTAAAAACCAGTTAAAACAACAACAAACAGCCCACGGGGCTGAGGATTAGAGGAGGTAATGAAAGGTAGCCCAGAAGTCGTGGTGATGACCCTGCCACCCCTACTGCAGGCTTTGGTTCTCTCTGTGGCCAGAAGGGATGGGTTGGTGAGTTCCTGTGACTGAACGATAAACTGAAATGTGGAGAACACTGCCCATATAAACCAATACGCTGGCTACACCCTAGGCTGGCCCACAAGTCTATTGAACACGCAAACAGGGAACAAAGATTTATGCCTGCAAGGAATTTGTTCTGAGTTTTAAGAAAGAAACCTACCAATGAACTTGGGTACACACCTTCCGTGTAAAGCTGGAGACAGCCTGTACTGTGCTTGGGTAAACGCAGAGTGGTGTTGAACATATGGTAAGTGCTTGATGACCACTTTGTGCTTGCTAGATTGTTTACTCTATAAAAGTTTACGTATGTTCTTTTCATATGTTTTCTTTTTTTGTAACTCAACTTCAGTACACAACACAGAATCATCATAGAGAGAGATTTTTAAAGGTGCATGATCCCTAGTCAGTGTGTCTCAAGTTTTCCTTCTCTTAGAATACATTGGCTGCTATATATACATACATATGTATATATCATATATACACTGTTATCTACACGATCTGTATTTTGTAGATGAAATAAAACAAGGCAAAAATTTGTTTCTTTTGAGAGTTAACTAAAGACTTGACTTTTATACTTAATATAATAAACTGCAGATTTTCCTTAAAGGTGTAGTCTCCATTTCAAAGGGTTGGTTACAAGGGCAGCATGTAATAAAAAATTCACAGCTCAAATTTAAGGTCCTGGGAAAAGTGCAAACGTAGTATATTTTCTGACTTTAGGAAGATAGCATTTTTATTTGATTGTTTTTTACAGAGTCAGAAAAACCCGGACTGCAGTCAGGGGAGCTGAGAGGCACAATCCTCCTTGCATTTTTCCCTGTGCAGGAGGTCAGGGCACTGTTCTAAGGCTGCAGGGCCCTTGTGATCAGCCAGGCTCACAGTGTGGAGGTGGCTCAGCTTTGGCCAGTCACACAGACAGTCATTCAAGCCGAATTCTTGAATTTCAGCATATTTTGTTTCTGAAAAAACAAAAACCAATTATTGATAGCTATACTGACCTCAGATATGCAGTCTATCGTAGTGAAATGACCTTTTCTATCCATAATATTGCCAGTTAAAGGTGACCCTGAACCTGCCTGACCAGGTGCCTCAGTTGGTTGGAGTGTTGTCCTGTGCACCGAAAGGTTGCAGGTTTGATTCCTGGTCAGGGCACATACCTAGGTTGCGGGTTTGATCCCCAGTCAGGGTGCAAATGGGAGGCAACCGATTGATGTTTCTGTCTCACATTGATGTTTCACTCTCCCTCCCTTCCTCTCTCTCTCTAAAATCAATAAACATATTCTCGGGTGAGGATTTAAAAAAAGAAAAAGAAAAAAAAAAGGACACTCTGAACTTGTTGACATAAATTCCGTGGGTGAAAAAAACAAACACCAGATATTTTTCTTGAATTTCGTGTTTTTAATCACCAGTGTGGTTTTGATCACCTTTTTTTTTTTTCTTTGCCAGTCATACTCTGTCTTACCAAGACATTCTTTGAAACATCACCCCAATGTCCTCTGGGTTTCATCATTAGAGAACATTATCCTAAGATTATATTAGCTGTGACCCACCTTTCAAGCTGTGCTTGCTAAGGGGACTGAGCCATATCTGCTTCAACTCTCTATCCTGCATTGAGCCAACAAGGGCTTTGAACATAGTAAATGCTCAATAGTTGTAATCTAGAATTTTGAAGTTGAGCTAAACTAGGTCTGGTCATCATCAATTTATAATTAAAACAAGATTCAGATTAGGGCTTTTTCCTTCCCAAACTCAGCCTCCACAACCCAACTCCCAGCCTACCATGGAAGTTCTAGGGCCTCATCCCGGCTCATCTCCCTACTCTGTACCTTCCTGAGTCTCCCAGCTCCACTCCCCACTCAGGTCTTTTTCTAGGCAAGCAGCAACAGCCACCCATGCCTTCCCTCCTCCCCTCCACCTGTCTTCCCTGCTCAGCCTCTGCTGTCCTGGGCTCTGGGTACTGCTTTTAAGAAGGGTCAGAGCATAAAAGTCAGGGTTTTTGGTATTTCATGACATCTATAAATAATAGTCATTATAGAGCTACCTTTTACTAAGGATCTCCTATGTACCCAGATAATATGCTTAACACATACCTCAAACGTGTTGTTTACTTAGCCCCATGACAGAGAACCATTCCTTTTGCTAATTAATTTGCTTAAAAGCTATCTAATGAACAGCACAGTGAAGAGCCTTGCTCTGAGGGAGCTTCTGTTCCTATGGAAAGAGAGAGACTAAACAAGTAAACAAGGTAATTTCAGAGAGTGACTGCACCAGGAAAGAACCGACACTGGGGAATGATGTAGTGGTGCTGCTTTAAATAGCAAGTTCAGGGACACGCTCTCCAAGGGGGTGACATTAGTGCTGAAACCCGAATGAGGTAAAGGAGAATGGTGGTGTAAAGAGCACTCATGCACAGGGACCA
Source organism: Eptesicus fuscus (assembly GCF_027574615.1). Classification (NCBI taxonomy): domain Eukaryota; kingdom Metazoa; phylum Chordata; class Mammalia; order Chiroptera; family Vespertilionidae; genus Eptesicus; species Eptesicus fuscus. Next base: position 18,410,337 of record NC_072480.1, read on the forward strand.
GCATGGGCAAAGGCCCTGAGGAGGGTGTGGGCTTATCACATTACTAAGGTTTCTGTGGGTCTGTCTGCTTTCTCTGCCAGAATTTGAGTAATACTATAGATCCCTTACATACTTGCTGGAAACTGGACTTTCTATACCCAGTATTCTCCAGGCTCAGCTGGACACTCTAGTGTACCCATAAGCATTTTCTTTAGCCTACAAGATGCAGTCAAAACTCCACCTCTGCCTGGCCTATATCTTGGTATCCAATGGACTCATTTTGTATTTGTTTTCTCCTAGCTTATTTTTCCGTCATCACATCCGCCCTGGCACCTCCTGGCACTTGCGATGCTCAGAAGAGGTCATTCATTCAACAGATACTCCAAGCATCGACCTTATGCAGGCACTGCGATAGGGCTTGGGACCCACCAATTAATGTTTACAACTCTGTGTAGAATTTCCATTTTGAAAATGAGAAAAACTGGAGTCACGGGAAATTAAGTGAATTGCTCAAGGCTAAGTGGCATAATTTTAACCCAAGCATTTTGATTCCAAATCCAATGTGTTTTCCAGTGCCTGACCGCAAGATTAAGGTGGGGTATATGTTAACGATTTGGTCTTTTACCCTTTGGGTGAATGGTTTTCAAAATTATTACCCTTACAAGCTTTAAAAATACAGATTCCTTGGCCCCACCATCAGAGATTCTGACACAGTGGTTTTTTTGGGGGGTGGGTGCTGGAACTCTGTAGCACCCTTGGGTGACGTAAGGAAAGGGGCTTGTAGACACTTTGAAAACTAGTACTGCTATGGCTCCTCGTTTGTTTTCCCAGTTCTCATGCATCGGCAACACCGAACCTGGACAATTGTTTTGTACGTACATTTTATGATGATTTAAAAATGGACATAGATTTTAAAAAACTGGTGTTTGTGTCATCTTTTCTAATCTGGACAGCATTAACAAACTTTGCTTTGAAACAATTTTTGCTGTTTAATAAACTGACTTGTCCCTCTTTTCTCCTGTCCTGTTTGAAGCCTCTCTGTGGTCGCTGTTTCATGCCCTTGGCCTTCTGTCTGTGGCTTCCCGGCAGCAGGCCTCCCGGCCACAAGGATGGCAGTGGCCTCCAGGCCTCCCTGGCTCAGCCCAGCGGCTCCGGCCATGCTCACTTCTTCACAGCAGGCTCGGAGCATGAGTTTTTGCAGCCGCGGGGGAAAGGGGCTGAGAGAGGCTGGTTTTGGTATTTTCCCATCCTAAAGCATTCTAGCCAAACTGCAGGTTATGGCTTCAGTGTACTTGTCATTCTTCCTTTAAGAAAAGAGCTACGGTGTCCATAATCACTCCTCGTCTTTTTTTTTTTTTTTGAATAATGGATTTTCTTTCTATTTTGTTTAGCTTTCTGGCACATCTAAAATCAGATGTAATTCTTTATGTAATTGCTTTGTGTTACTACTCTATTCAAAAGTCACCTAAGGCATGTGATTCACTGTTTATGAATTTTAACTATTTTCAATGACTACATAAAAATACATACCCGTGTACTTGCCGCTCAAGTTACAAAAGAGAGGCCCTGGCTGATGCGGTTTAGGTGCTTTGAAGAGCAAAACTGCAGTGACCCATCCATGTTTTATTCCCACACAGTTTGCCTCGGCCTCCACGGCCCACTTTCCCCTCACTGTCCACAGGAATGTTTCCCTGGAAACCAGGGGGGAGAATCAGGGAACCAGGAGAAAACTCTCCTCTCCACGTGGTCCTGGCTTCTCAGAGTCTCCCCAGAGGCGAGGCCTCAGCAGGAGGTCTGAGTGAGGTGCCCCTCTCTCCACCTCAGCTGCACAGTCTCTGGTGGGTAGGAGCTGTGAGTGTTTATTGAGTGCCTACTATGCACCTGGTGCCTCGGAATTGTTTTGATCCGTTACAAACATCTCTTTCTTCAGGCAGATGGGCCGCACATGCCGATCGTCATCGGTAGCTGTCTTGGTGACTGGGACTCTCTGGGACCCCTCAGCCTCAGGGAGCACCCACCCCACAACCTGGCCTGCAGGGTTCCCTGATGGGCCCCCAAAGATGACAATTCCTTCTGGCCGTGCCCATTGGGGGGGGGGGGCACCTGGAAACGCTCCCTACAGCCCCAACAGATCCATCCCCCTGCTCCCCACCTCTGTCTGATTTATCTAAGAACTGACCGCAGAGGGTTATCAGCAAGCCTCTCAGCGTCCGGAAATGTTTCAGTTCTTTCGCAGGCACTTAAAGGGTAGGGCCGGAGGGGACCTTATCCCTGAATTTCCCTCCAAGCCGGTGGTCATGGATCTTAGTCTCTCCACAGCAGCATGACCAGGGGAGGCGAGCAAACCTTGTTTACTCCAATGCAATGAGGGAACTTTGGAGCCTTGGAATCCCTCCTAATTTTGCTTGTGGGGTTGAGGACCAGCCCCCCTCCAGTCACTATCCCACAAACACCCCTTATGTTAGGGAGTGGCCTACTTTCTAGGGAAGATGAGACCTCATTCTGGTTTCATAACCTTTTCATTCAGTGGATGGGTGGGGAGAAGGGAGAATCCGGGATTGGTGTGAGCTGGCTTCTAAGGAGGACACCCTGGAATCTACATCATGACTTCCCTGGGGTTTGGTGAACTTGGCTCTACGCCTCCAGGGTGTTTAATTAGAGAGGTGGAGGCAGGGTTGTTAGGGTTTCTGGGCAGAGGGACATTTACAACAGGCAAGTAGCTTCATGACACTGGGGCCTGTCTGGGCCATCGGGGACAAACAGGACCCCTTGCAGCAGCCAAGGCAAGGGTACGAGGAGAAGTTCCAGCTCCTGAGAGAGAGAGAGAGAGAGAGAGACAAAGAGACAGAGAGACAGAGAGAGACAGAGAGAGAGAGCGTATTCTGGCAAGGAGTGGGCAGAGTGTCAGGCGCCAAGCCAGGCAGCTGTGGTTTGGGGCAGGGTTCCAGGGCCAGGAGGGAACTGGAGTGCCAAATGGAAGCTGAGCAGGCGCCCAGTCATATGCTAGACTTGGCCCACAGGGTGAGTTTACACAGAAATGCTCTGGCTGCAGGGCACCTGGGTGCCAAAGAGCTTTCCTCGGGCACTTGGATGCTGGGCTTAGGGCAGCAAGACTGACTGATCCCTCTCCCACTAGCAGCCAAGGTCCCCGATTATGAGACAATAGGCTTGTGTAGGATCCGCTCAGCTACCTAGCAGGGCAGAGTAAATGTGCAGATGTTCCAGGGATATGAGATTACCTTTACCTTCATCCTTCCCACCAGATGCTTTTCCAGGAGGGCAGCCACTCCTGCAAACTGAAACAGATGAGGTCTTGCAACTGTTCCTGACAGATTTAAAAAAAATTTTTTTTATTGATTTCAGAGAGGAAGGAAGAGGGAGAGAGGGATGGAAACATCAATGATGAGAATTGATCGGCTGCCTCCTGCACGCCCCCTCTGGGGACCGAGCCTGCAACCCAGGCATGTGCCCTTGACTGGAATCGAACCCAGACCCTTCAGTCCCCAGGCTGACACTCTATCCACTGAGCCAAACCAGCCAGGGCTAAATTTTTATCTCTAAAATACACAGACACACAAAGAGACTGTAGGTGACAGACAGATAGATATGTACATCTATATGTATACAGAGACACACACATATAGATGGGCCTTAAATACAGAGCAGATGAATTCCTAAAATTCCCTACTTAAATTCAATTTTTGAAAATAATTTCTACTTGAAACTTATCAAGGTAACATCTCCTGATGGATCTGTATGCTCTCTTTAATTGAATAACAGGATATACCTTTACCCCACCCCTCTTTCCTATTTTATTATCAGGAAGTTCAGAGCTAAACTTCATATTTAATTTCATTACTTCCTTAGTTTAAATCTTCTAATTTAATTGTTGTCTTTTTTCAACTAATTTTAGTACTTGTCTTCTAAACATAAGTTCTTTGACATAATAATTTTATGGATATTTGTCAAGTGCAATTTTGAATGATTTTAAAAGTGAATAATGAGTAAGTAATAAATAAATGAGTTGAATTTTCTAGAATCTTAAAAATATGCACCAGGAAAGTTGATCAATTGATGAATTATTAAGTTCTGGAAAGGCAGGATTCTATTGTAATAAGCAGTATCCTATCATAGAACCACCTGGATAGAGTTTGATTATAGGACTCACCCTCTGAGGCTGAGTGTGAAAGTGTGTCCTCTGGTGAGGAATGGATTCCTCAGAAGTACCTGTGGCGGGAGGCACTCCAACGTGGTCTGCTCTGCCAGCGTTGCGCACTTTGTGCCTACGGCCTCAGCTGTATTTACAAACACACCTCGGAATGCTGGCCACATCCTTGCTGGGCAGTTGGGACAATGCTTTTGCAGTCCTTTATCTGATCCACTAGGTCAACACGGCGCCTTGCCTCCAAGATATCAAGGCAGAGGAAGGCCTGCAGTGTCACTGAGTCCATTCCTCAGGGTGGGGCAGGAGTGGGAAGCAACCTGATCTGCCCCTTCTACCTCCGGGGAGAAGCCTGTGGTGAACTCTCTTTATGCCCAGAGCGAGCCATTGGCACTGGCCATCTCAGGAGTACCCAAGTTCCTTTCTCATTTTGGCATCTCTCCTTTACTTATCTTCATCCTCACTGCATTTTTGGAGATCACTTGCTGAGGCAGGAATGTGTGTTCAGAAAACCTTCCACAAACATTTCATGGGGCCAGTAGCCGATGGGCTTCCTAGCTTCATTAACACTAGTCTGAGGGTGCAAGGTGAAGCTCTGCTCTTCTTAGGAGGGGCAGGCATCTGGGGGGTTCTGCTGACCCTCTGTGCTATAGGGTGAGTATGGAGGACAGTACTGCCCCCCAGAAGATCGCCAAGATGAGCCATCCTCTTGCCAAGTTCTCCAGGCAGCGGGCTATTGGGGTGGAGTGAAGGCTTTCAGATCCCAGTCACCTCGGGTCTATCTCCCCTCTGCGCAGCTCGTCAGGCACCGAGTGCTTGTTCTCAGGCCTCATCTCATCGGCCAGAGAAACGTTCTAGAGACAACCTGAGATTGTCTTAAAATAAGTAGAGAACTGAAGGGGGGAAAAGGGACCCAACTTATTTTGTGTAACTTTGGAGGGGCAGAGCTAGGATCCGTAAACATAACTTACTAGTAGAAGGAAGCAGAATTGGGTTCAAAATAAGGAAGGCTTTTCTATCCCTTAGAGTTGTTCAAAAGTGGATTGAGGCCATGCATAGACCAATGGATAAAGAAAACGTGCTCTCTATATACAATCAAGTATTTTTCAGCCTTAAAAGGAGGAAACTGACATATACTACAATGTGGATAAACCTGGAGGACATTATGCTAAGTGACGTATGCCAGTCACAAATCCTGTATGATTCCATTTATACAAAGTGTCTGGAGTAACCAAATTCATAGAGATAGAAAGTAGAATGGTGATTGTCAGGGGCTAGGGGGTTGGGGGAGTGGGCAGTTATTGTTTAATGGGTACAGAGTTATCGTTTAATGGGATGATGTAGAGATCTGTGGATCAATGGTGGTAATGACTGCACAATAATGCGAAGGTGCTTAATGCTACAGAACCGTGCGCTTAGAAATGGCTAAAAGGAAAAATTTTGTTATACATATTATCACAATAAAAAATTAAATAGATAGCACTGGAGATTAAATGGCCCTGTGTGTGACAGTGAGAGAAAAGTGGCTATTAAGCAGCTTATCACATTAGCATGGGCATGCCTCTGTGGTAGTTTGGTGAAACAGTGCCAGACACCACAATCGTATTGAAGGAAGAGGCTCATTACTCAGTTGTTGTTGTTGTTTTTAATATTTTTATTGATTTCAGAGAGGAAGGGAAAAGGAACGGGAGAGATGGAAACATCAATGATGGGAGAGCATCATTGATTGGCTGCCTCCTGCACACCCCCCACTGGAGATGGAGCCCATAACCCTGGCATTTACCTTGCCTGAGAATCAAACCCATGACCTCCTGGTTCATAGGTGAACACTCAACCACTGAGCCATACCTGGCTGAGCTCATTACTCATTTTTAAAGACAACTAGAAAATAGGGCAGAGGGTTAAGATCCCATAGGAAAGGAGTCTCATTTGCTGCCTTCTGGTATTTATGTGTGAGTGGCAGGGGTGGGGTACTCATTAGCTGCGGGGAGGTTGCATGGTGTAGCAAGAGGCACTGTGGTGTTGAAGAAAGATTCTTTCTAGATATTCTAGGTTCTAGTTTGGTAGTTTTTCAACCTTCTGGAGCCTCACTTTCTGTATCTGTAAAATGGGAATAATATCTTTCTTAAAGAAATAGAGAAGTAGTCTATATCTATGAAAATACCTAACACATAGTGATTACCCACAAAAATGTTCATTAATATTGGTCTCCTACAATATTCATTTTTTAAAACTTTTTACTCTTAAAACATATTTTGCCATGATTTGTCTGTCAGTGATGTGGTTCCTGCCAAATACATCTTAGCAACCAGGAAATGAAGTTAACCCTGCAAAATACGTTTTTCTTGTTCTGCATTGACATGTCAATGTAACCCCACACTATTTTGGATATCCTGGAGTGTTTTACAAAAGGAAGGGTGATTACTTCTTGCTTTGGTTTTATTGAGACCTCTCCCCCACCCCCAACTCCATCAGTAGCAGAGCTGAGACTTGACCTCTTGACCCAAGAGACCCTTGGCACCACTGCATGGCTCACTAAAGTTTCTTGCAGCTCTCATGTAATTATCTCCATCAGAGACTCTTATGGAAGGGGTCCAAGACATACCTCATGAGCATTCTCCACACTTGCCAGAGGACAATTTGGAAAAGAAGGCCAAAGCCAACCAGGGGAAGTAAAGGAAGCAATCACCAACACTTAGATTCTGTGGGGTACTCTCCTCTCCTACCCATACCTGCCTGTAGTTACCCAGGGCTTGAACTGATAAACTGGTAGAACATAGAATCTTCCATAAAAACTTAAGGAATAGAAACACTGAAATGTGAAACCACTGTTCCTCCTTGTCCACAGATCTCTGGGGCCATGAGGTGCATGCCACCACACAAAAAGGAAAATTTTGGTGTGCGTTGGAGCCAGCATGAAGTACCTCTGCCCTCTTCCCCACGCTCACTGAGGTACAGTTGGCAGCACCTGAAAGTGACCAGATCCCATAGGTTAGGGCTGTCCAGCCTCGCCCACCAGTGCTCCAGGTTTGGATTTACCTGCTACCTGCTCTGCCTGCTGCCTCTTAGATGGGGAGAGGGATGCGACACTGTAAGTCCCTAATTGTCTTGACATGTAACTCACCATTTTCCTTATGCTTCACCCACAGCTTGATGTCTGATATAAAAGGCTGCTTAAACCCATTGGTGATAAAAACCCAATTTGAAGTAATTTAAGCAAAAATGGGGAAATATAGGCTCTTGGGATATCTAAGGGTGAATCTAGGTAGCTAACCTGAGTTCAGGAGCCTGAATCATATCATGATAACATTTTACACTTTCTTTTTTTAAAAAAAATATATTTTATTGATTTTTTACAGAGAGGAAGAGAGAGGGATAGAGAGTTAGAAACATCGATGATAGAGACACATCAATCAGCTGCCTCTTGCACACCCCCTACTGGGGATGTGCCCGCAACCAAGGTACATGCCCTTGACTGGAATCGAACCTGGGACCTTTCAGTCCGCAGGCCGACGCTCTATCCACTGAGCCAAACCGGTTTTGGCTACACTTTCTTTTTTTCTATATTTCTTGTATTTTCCTTCATTTTCATTCTCCCTACTTGGTGACAATGATGGCCATCAATATATTCAGTTTTATATTGTTAATGTAAGAAACATTCAAACCTGTAAAAAAAATTTTTGTGAGTTTGAGCCAAACTCAACAATTTCCAAGAAGCAGAATCTGAATGTATTGAGATAATGCTTTGGAGAATGGTGGTTTTTCACCTATTTTTATAAATTAGCATCAAAGGAGGAGACATCAGTGGGTTACATGAAATCCACTGGCAATAGGTTAGGGAGGAGGGAGAAAGCAAAGAGGGGGAACCTCTGGGATTGGATGAAAAGTAAAATGATAGACACCGCTTCTTTTACACAGGTGGGTACAGGACAGTTAACAGTCAACAAAGAACACCACAACAATAACAATGAGGGCATTTGTGGTCTCCACCCTGGTGCCCTGATGCATTGGTTGTTCCCTGAGCGGGACTGGAGGGGGAAGGAAAGTTACAAGTTACCCTGACATTCCAAAGGTATGGTATCAAAGATGCAAAAAGATAATAGGCTCAGTTAAGATAAAAGTTGATCTTTGTTAGGAGATGTACCAGCCTAGGACATGACTACCCACCATAGACTGCTTTTTAATTAATAAGTTTTAATTTGTCCTAACCGGTTTGGCTCAGTAGATAGAGCGTTGGCCTGCGGACTGAAGGGTCCCAGGTTCGATTCTGGTCAAGGGCATGTACCTTGGTTGTAGGCACATACCCAGTAGGTAGTGTGCAGGAGGCAGCTGATCGATGTTTCTAACTATCCCTCTCCCTTCCTCTCTGTAAAAAATCAATAAAATATATTTTTAAAAAAATAAGTTTTAATTTCAGACCATGCTTTGTGGTGACTTTAGATCTCTGAGTTTGCAAGACCTCCATGCAGGCCTTCCCTGAGTTAGTCAGGTTAGCATGTGGCCCCCTTTTCATCCACAATATTATTTTCACAGCTGGCATAAACACTAAGCATGCAGTGTTTAAAAAACTTTTGCCATTGTCAGATGAAGTTCTACAGGCTGATGAAATACCAAAAATAAGATTTAGTTTAAGTTTTCAAGCTTCTTATAGTGAATGGCTTAAGCCCCTGAGGTAACTGGAGTTTGACTGTTAGAAGAAAGAAAAGATCATTTTGAAACAGGATGTGTCTGTATGTGAGGCCTCTAGAAGGAATTTGGAGAGTCAGAGGACTAATTGAATGCCATTGAATGCCTAAAATAAAGAAATATGGGCTCCAAGACAAGGGAGAAAAAGAAAAGAAGGGCACTTGAGAATTGTTGCAACTTTGATTAGGGCTCGGAGGATAACCACCTTTTCTATGTCATTTCCAGCAACTGTAGTCGGTACCTGGGCTCCAGATAACCATGATGCATGGCAATTTAAACATAAAAACTCTGTCACCACATAAAGTGTATGCAAATGAAGTGGCAAGACTCAAACCTGGGAAACCAAGGGTTTGACTCTCTCGTAGGAATCTGGCAGGTCTCAGAAAAGGGAATAGAAAAAGGAGCCTACTGATAATGTGACCAAAATGAAGTTTACAGCATAATTAATTATAATTAAAACACCTCCAAACTTGGTAAGGAACTGTAGAATTACAAGGGAAAGTTGTAGAAAAAGCATTTTTCTAACAAAACACATTCATTGTAGGAGATAAAAAACTTCTGCTCTGGCCAAGATGGAGTAACAGGAAATAGATTTACCCTTCTACCTTTAATACCTGAAAAACTGGACAAAATATATGAAATATAGTTTTCAGATATCTACACTAATAAAAGAGAAAGATGCAAATTGGCTGTACCTTTGCGACGCCCACCAGCCAATCAGGAGTGAATATGCAAATCAACCAAACAAAGATGGTGGGTTAATTTGCATATGCAGGTGCCGAGCGGCCGGGGGCGGGACGCTTGTGCAGGCATTCCACACCGCCCCAGAAGCTCAGGGCCTCTGGGCAGCGTGGGAAGGCGGGAAGGCAGCTCCGGGCCAGAGCAAAGGCGGAAAGGCGGTGCCGGCAGCCAGGGGAAGGAAGGCCTATTCTTGAATGAATCTTCATGCATCGGGCCTCTAGTTTTTACATAAAACTATGACCCTTTGAGGAAGGTGGGGGAAAAGAGATGAATCAGCATTGCTCCAGCTTGCTGGCTAGAGGCAATTTCCAGACTGTAGTGCAAGGAGGGAGAAACAGAACTCAGCACTCTCATTGCAATGAAGGAGCTAGAACACTCTCAGGTAAAGGGAGATTGTATTTACTAAAACTTCCTGGGGGAGCTTCAGGAGAAACAGGCTCCAGAGGTTTGCAGAGGAGGCACTTCAAAACTTTGGCTGAGTGCTGATCTATGTGCACCCAAGAGTAATGTATCTGAGGAGAAAGAATCACTCAAAAAGCAGCAGGCTGAACATTTTCCAGGGCTCACAGTCAGCTGAGAATAGTTTATGTTCCCACAGCCCGAGTAAAAGACCTCTTAGTAGAGTCTTCAGAAGGACTCTTCTTACTTAGTCCTGCATTAGTAGTGAGACTAAATAAGCCCTGGACTAAACACTGCTCTGGCCCCACCATAAATAGCTTAAAATCAAGCCTTGAAAGGATCTAATTGATCCCAGGTAACTGAACCTATTACCATAATAAAGTTCAACACTATTTAAAGAAATACAACAAAATCCAGCAGAAGCAATGTAGAATTACAGTGTCAAGCATCTAGTCAAAATTTACCAGCATCCAAAGAAGCAGAAAAATATTACTCATAAATAGGAGAAAAATTGATCAATAGAAACAGACCCAGAAATTATCGAAATAATAAATTAGCCGATAAGAACATTAAAACAGCTATTTTAAATGTGCAAGAAAGTGAAAGTAAAGGAAAACATAAATGTGATGAGAAGATAAATTGATAATATAAGAAAGACCTTGATGGGGCATATGAAGATGAAAAATACAATATCTAAACTGAAAAACACTGGATGGAATAATAATTAACCAGACACTGCAGCAGGAAAGGTAAGTGAGGCTGAAGGCAGAGCCATGTGAACTACCCACAATGAAGCACAGAGAAGAAAAAAAAACCCTGAAAAAATTAATAAAGTATTACTGAATTTCAGACTACACATCCAAGTGGACTAATTAAAGTGCCAAGAAAATGGTGTGGAGGTGGGGAAGGAAATATTTGAAGAAATAAAAAAAAGTTATAACTTCGATGAAAAATATAAACTGAGAGATTCAGGAGCTCAACAAACATCCAGCAGAATAAACATTAAGAAAATCATGTCAAGACACATGATAATCAAATTATTGAAAATGAGTGGTAAAAAGAAAATCTTAAAAACAGTCAGATGAAAAGGGACACATACCTGGGAGCCAAAATATGACAATGACAGCAGATTTCTTGTCAGAAATTCTGTAACCCAGAAGGCAATGGAGCAACATCTTTAAAGTAATTCACAACATATGTTGAAGCAAAATGTATGACAATAACACAAAGACAAGAAGGAATAAAAATATGCTGTTGTAAGATTCTTATACTTAAAGTGGAATAACATTATTTGAAGTTCAACTGTTACAAATTAAAAAGCATGATATATACCCCATAGAGGACCAAAATTTATGACAGATCACATTCTGTAAAAAACAGACTTTGAAGTGTTAGTTCAATAATTTTATCCTTCTCAAATTTGTGTCTTTCATTCTGGCTTTAATTAGTTATAATGACATTTATAATTTTAAAATTTAACCTATCTCTATAGTTCAACATCTGCTCCTTTTTTATTAAACATTGCAAAGTAGCAGCAAAAAAAGTATTTTCAGCATCATGTTGGCCTCACCAAGCTAAATTTGGCACTGTGGAATTTGTTGATGAGGATAAACTATGTGAGAATTCCTATGCTTGAAGTAATGCTGGCTTTGAGCCATTTCTATTTAAATGACGGGTTTGGAGAAAAAATGTGTTTACAAAATGATCCTGCTATTTACAAACTGTACTACCTTCCGTTTGAGAAAATAAGTAAGGTCTCTAAGATGTGGAAGTCACAAACATTGCACATAGCAAAGAAAAGAACATACACTTCTCTGGTGACCTTATTCATTGTGGAATAAATAAGACTTTTGGAAACCATGATGGAAAACTTGCTTACTTAATAAACTAACCATTCTTGTCAGATATGTAGAAAATAATACTGACCTCATTGATTTTTCCACCAATGCATCCCTCTGTTCAGAGCTACAAGTGAGTCATAGTTGGAACTATGAGCTTTAAACAATGTCCGTTGGGGGCTAGAAATTTGATAGTGGTATACCATGTTAAGTGGTAGTGGGTAGCTTAGAGAGTAAAGTATATAGTTGATGAATACATCTAGCTAGAGGCCCAGGCAGCCTGGCTTAGTGGTAAAAAAACAACTGTGGTTAAAAGTCTGTTTAGGAAGGAGTAGGGATCCAAAGAATATCTTAGTTGTGTCATTGACTAAACTTCAAGCAAAGCCATGTAGCTTCCCTGGACCTTAGTTTCTACTTTAGACCAGAGTAGTATTTCCCTAAGTACAGTGCATACCACTAGTTGTATGCCAGTATTTTTTTCTTCTTAACATAAATTAATGTATTTTATAAAATATTTAGAACCTCAGAAAGGCCTAGGAATTTGTAGCATCTGCCACCTCTGGAAGCAGAGGTGGGGAGCTAAGGTTAAAAACAAAACAACTAACCTAGTTGGTCTGGCTCAGTGGGTAGAGTGTTGGCCTATGGACTGAGGGGTTCTGGGTTCAGTTCCAGTCAGGGGCGCATACCTCGGTTTGGGGCTCTATCCCTAGCTTTGGTCAGGGCATGTGCAGGAGGCAGCCAATGGATGTGTCTCTCTCACATTGGTATTTCTCTCTGTGTGTCTCTCCCCCTCCATCCACCCTCTCTCAAAATCAACAGAAAAATATCCTCCAGTGAGGATTAACAAAAAACAAAATAAAACAAACAAACAAACAAAAAACAACAACAACTGTGGTTAAAAGTCTGCTTAGGAAGGAGTAGGATACCCTCAGTGTCCACACAGCCAGAAATCTGTCCCTCCTCACCCAGCTAGGCAGAAGGCTCCAGAAAAGAATTCTGGAGAAGGTAAACCTGTTGGAATACCAAGGGCATGTATGCTGAGAGACATCTACGCAAATAGGGAACATTTGGAAATATATTAGTGACAAGTGTATTAAAAAGTCTTATCAAACCATAGTACTATGATTAACTCTGCAAAGCGTTTTCCAAAAACAAAGAGCTGTGCAGAAAAGGAGAAGTCATCACCATGTCAATAGTGGTTTCATCATTAAAGTAATGTCAACTAAATATTGAGTTTACCCAAATGTCTATATTGGAAGAATGGGAAGATGGGAAATGGAAGTGAGAGCTGAGTAAGGAATATTGAAATTAAGCTAAATCTGAATCTTTCAGAGTAGAAAGTCAATAAATAATGCTAACATTAAAAAACCAAGTAGAAATATTAGGACTTGTTTTTGAAAATAAAAAATTGGAGGCAAATATGAACATAATTTAGAAGCACTGAGAATAGATATATATTTTAAAAATATTTTTATTGACTTTAGAGAGGAAGGGAGAGGGAGAGAGATATAGAAACATCAGTGATGAGAGAGAATCATTGATCGCTGCCTCCTGCACACCCCACACTGGGAATCAAGCCTGCAGCATGTGCCCTGACCAGGAATCAAATCGTGACCTCCTGGTTCATAGGTCAATACTCAACCACTGAGCCATGCTGGCTGGGCTAGCCTAGAAAACTTTTAAGCTGTGACTTTTAAAGACAGTCTCTAAATTGATCTAAAGAAACAATGAATTACCACTCTCTGTTGACATTTGTTTGTTGTCATAATACCCAGACAGCTTAAGTCACATGCATTATTATTTAAATTACAGTGAATTATTTAGGAGCTGGTGGTCTAGAGGATTATAACATGGAGACATTACAGGGTTTCATAAACCACAGCTGGAAGATACCTGAGACATTTGAAAACTCTAAGTACTCATTTATAAAGTTGTATTCATAAGTTTTTGCTTAGGAACTACTTCTTCCCTCCCTTCCCCTTTAAAATGAATGGTGATTTCTGAAATGGCTGGGACCAGGCTGTGTGTACCACAGTTGCAGGCTTTACTAGTTCCATTGCATGATCATTGTTAAATTGAAAATATGAGAGGAATTGGTAGGCATCTATTAAGTGAGAAAAATACCAGGTATGGAATGAATCTTTGCTATGTCCTTTCTCACCTTCCCCCACAGGAAAGGAGATTAACTGGCAATCTCACAAATCATGACTGGTCATTTCATGGGTTCCTGGAATCTGGGACCAGAGTGATGGCTGGGAAGTAAAGCAGAATCTGATGGCTGGAAGAATCTAGAATTGTATCAGGAGAAAGGAAAAATTAATGGAAAAATGACTAGATTTTAATCCAATGGTTTGGAACATTCCAGAACCAAGAGAAGGCCTTTATAATAATTAGGGCCAGCTGTGCCTGGGAAATTCAGGTCAAGCCAGATGCCAAACCCCAACTCAAACGCTTACAGGAACATCCTCATCATCAAGAGTTTCCAAACATCCTGTACAAAAATCAAAAGAAGGTAAATTATGTTATCTTTTCCCATTCCGCCCAAATGTTTTTCTCTTGTGTATTGATAACCTCTATGGTTTTCACTGGTGCTTCATATCTGAAGACAGTGCTACTGATGCTGTTATATTGTGCATAATGGAAGAATTCTTTAAAAAGAAAAAAAAAAAGAGGCTTCATTAACAACTTTCCATTCTGCTGGAATTTGTTCTTGGATAACTGCCCTTACCCATAAACCACACCAACGCACCCATAAGTCACATATTTTTGGCCAATAAAGAACTATCCCAGCATCTCTCTGAATTGAAGAGGAACTGAGTAGCTGGGGGGAAGAGGGAGAAAAAAGGGAGATTTTTACTGTATTCTCTGTTGTAACTTTTGAATTTAAATGAAAAAATATTTGAGAATTTCCTGCTCAAATATTAAGTACTTTTTTTTTTTTTTTTCAGTAGAACAATATATTTGTTTGCTGACTGGCTCACCTTAGCTGTAGAAGTTCTAGTGGACATAAACTATACTTCAGAGACTGGAAAATTTTTTTTTTCCTTCAGGCCATTTATTATTTTCTTTCTGTTGAATTATAAATTTCTCAAACTATATTAAATTGCAGGTCCTTTCATCTCAGGTTTCTTTCACTTCTACTTCAGAACTATTTTCTTAAAGCTACAGCTGAGAGAGAGGAGATTCCCAATAAAGCCATACTGCGTTTTGCTTCAGTAGTAGAAAGCAGTGTAGGGGTTTGCCTGGATCCAGAACTCCCCTCTTAACTCAAGCTGGCCTGCTCCTTCTCCAGGCCAGTTTCCACTGGTCACAGTTGCAGCTCAGAAGGAGGTGGAACAAGACTATGGCCTTGCTGCTGTTTGCCATGATGACTAACTTGGGGATAAATGTAGCATTCACTGCATTCCTAAATTTGACTCACTTCCATCCAAAACCCTTGGGTTGAGGTTGGTACTCAGCTCAAGTTCCCAGGGGCTGCTCCTGTGAGCTTGCCTTGGATGATCTTATCTGGGCCAGCCCAGGATTGTTCTCCATCGTGGGCATCTGAACCCAGCTTGTTCTGAAACAAGTTGATTTTTTAAAAAAAAAAAAAAAAAAAAAAAGGCTTAGATGTCCTGAGAGAGGAAAAAGAATTCAGAGAAAAATATTCTGAATGAATCTTAGATTCATCTGGGTTCCTTGACCAGAAGAAACTCCAAAAAATAGTCTTCCTCCATCTGTCCTAGGACTGACTCAATGTCCAAGGTAGAGCAGGAAACAGGCCATGTTCAGAAGTGCAGGGAGCTCACACTTAATTTGATTACTTTCAGCTACATTCCTAGATTTTCTCAATTTCTGTAGCAAGATTAATTTAGAGATACAATAATATTTTTCTTAAGGACATTTTGGCCTTTTTTTTAACTTTTTATTTTTATTTTTTTCTTTATTTATTAAGGTATTACATGCATTTTAGCCTTTTTATCGAATTATTCAACAAGGAATAATGAGACTCATACCATTGACCCCTAAGTTTTCCTTAGTGGGGGAAACATATACTTATTTTATTGATTATTGGGCTCCAAAATGAAGTATTTGTACCTATCGAATATGCAAGAAAATCTTTTGGAGTACAGGAAGAAAATACTTGAACTTAGATTTATTTTTATAGAAAAAAAAGCACAGAAGTTATGATTTACTAGTCCTATCTAATAAAAGAGTAATGTGCAAATTAACCATCACTCTGCTATACCCACAAGCCACGCCCACTAGCCAATCAGGAGCAAGTATGCAAATTAAACTCCAACCAAGATGGCTGTGGCCACAGAGAGAGCAGGAGGGAGGCTTGGGTTTCCCTGGCGATGGAGGAAGCCAAGCTTTCCGCACACCCTGCCAGCCCAGGCCTCCACTTAAGGCAACAAAGTTTCAATTATAGAAGATAAATAAATCCCAACAGAAATGGCTGCTGCCACCGAGGGAGCAGAAGGCTTGGCTCCGCTCCAGGCTACAAAGTTTCAATTGTAAAAGATAAATAAATCCCAGATACCAGGGCCTCTACTTGGGTTGTTGGGAGTGTGGCTGGCCTGCAAACCACCACAGGCCCCTCGCCCAGGCCGCCCCAAGCCCCAAGGGAACCCCCACCCTGAACCGGGACACCCTTCAAGGCAAACCAGCTGGCCCCCACCCATGCACCAGGCCTCTATCCTATCTAATAAAAGTGTAATATGAAGATTGACCATTACTCCAACACACAAGATGGCTGCCCCCATGTGGTCAAAGATCCTGCCCCCATGTGGACACAAGATGGCTGCCACAGATGGCCAGCAGGGGAGGGCAGTTGGGAGGGACCAGGCCTGCAAGGGAGGGCAGTTGGGGGAAATCAAGCCTGCAGGGGAAGGCAGTTAGCGGTGACCAGGCCAGCAGAGGAGGGAAGTTGGGGGCAAACAGGCTGGCAGGGGAGCAGTTAGACATCAATCAGGCTGGCAGCAGAGTGGTTAGGGGGTGATCAGGCTGGCAGGCAGAAGCGGTTAGGGGCAATCAGGAAGGCAGGCAGGTGAGCAGTTGGGAGCCAGCAGTCCTGGATTGTGAGAGGGATGTCCGACTGCCCATTTAGGCCCGATCCCACTGGACATCCCTTGAGTGGTCCCAGATTGGAGAGGGTGCAGGCTGGGCTGAGGGACACCCCCCCATGCACAAATTTCGTGCACCAGGCCTCTAGTATTTAATAAATAGATTGACACTGGTCTCCTCTCTCAGCCCACATGTCAGAAGGTCAGTTGCTTTGAATGACAGAGGAGAAAACCTGAGGAAATCCCATAATTTAGAGAGGTTAACAGCATCACCATCATTTATTTGTTTTTAGTGTACTAGGACACACGGTAGTTTATGTGTGACAGGTTGCATGGATTTACAGGTTTTATAATCTACTTTTGATAAAACAAACCCTAATAAAAATGGGCTAATGGCAGGAAAACATTTCTTGAATGGAATCAGAGAGTAAAGCTAATAACAAAATATAAGCATACGTGCATAACAAGATATGGGAGAGCAGACACCTTTCTCACTCAGTCACATGAGGCAAAAATAAGGACAATCTAATTTATCACATGGTCTCAACTAAAAATACTAGTGAGAGCAGAGTTATGGTTATTTTATCTTTGTCTCAACCTTTTGAAATTTCTATTTTTGTAGTTTTTTAACCTACATAGTATGTTAATGGAGTTTTATATGTATATAATTTGCAAATAAAAATTTCATGAGCGAGCATGCTCAAACATTTTTTACTGATGGGTTTTGCAATCAAAATAGTTTGGAGACCACTGTTAAAGAGAGGCAAACTAAAACAAAAGAATATTCAATTATTTCTCCAAATTTACAAAACAAATGAGTGAGAGCCAAAAATAAGTTCTGTCCTCAGGCCCCAATCACAGAAGGCTCCCACCTCTCAGGGTCTCTATGGTTCTCAAAACTGCTGCCTTTTAACCCTTTGCACTCGCTTGCTTTTTTCTCGATTCCTGCTACCAATGCTAACCGTGTCGAGTCACACTCGACATCCGAGTGCAAAAGGTTAAAAATATTATCTATATATATAAAAAACCCTAATATGCAAATAGACCAAACGGCAGAACAACCGGTTGCTATGATGTGCGCTGACCACCAGGGAGTGTGCGCGGAACATGGCGGGCATTGGCCTTGGCAGGATGGTGGAGCAGGTGAGCGGGGGCATCAGACCAAGGCAGGGCAGGGCAAGCTTCTAGTGGTTACTGAAAATTCTTTGATCCTGCGCACCACAGTCCTACCGGTGCTCGCACCCGCTGCTGGTGACGAAGGAGCCACTCTCACCTGCTGCCAGCACCTGGTACCAGCCCTGGGCTAATGGCAGGAAAACATTTCTTGAATGGAATCAGAGAGTAAAGCTAATAACAAAATATAAGCATACGTGCATAACAAGATATGGGAGAGCAGACACCTTTCTCACTCATCAGTCACATGAGGCAAAAATAAGGACAATCTAATTTATCCAATAAATTGGCCCCAATTGCCCCTGAGGGCTTCTCCACCTTCCCCTGCTCCTGAGGGGCAATTGGGGCAGCAGCTGCTGCTCGCACCCACTGCTGGCGCCAGCCCCAATGGCTCTGCGCTGTCAGCAGGTACGAGCAGGGCCAGCGCCATCAGCACATAGGAGTGGCGGCAGTGGGAGCGGGGCTGCCAGCAGACAGGGCACCGGGGGCCACAGCAGGAGGGGCCAGGCAGGGGTGCGGAGGATGGGCTGAGACCCACCCCTGTGTCCACCGCAGCCTTGTGACCCACAGTTCTTTTCAAGGTGCACAAATTTGTGCACTGAGCTCCTAGTTTCTAATATGCATGAATTAAATTGTGAGGCAGTAAAATAATGCTGTGTGAAGAATGCAAGTTCTGGAGTCAGACAGCCGTGGGATGTGGCCCTGGCCGGCCCTGCACTGACTAGCTCTGTAACTCTCCCACTTTCAGTTTTCTCACCTGTCAAATGGAGGGAAATGACGTCTCAGAGTTGTTGTGAGGGTTGTGTGAATTAATAATTGCAAAGTCTCTGGCACATGGTAAGCTTCCCTCTATCTCCCTCCCTCCCCACCCCCCAGCCATAGTATTTTAATTATAATTCATTAAGTTTAACTCTAGAGAGTGAGGTTGATCTAAATACTTACATAAATTAGCAGTCCTATGGAAAGAAATCATTCCCTTCATCCCAACATACTCACACAATACACCCTACTCTACCTGAGACACCAACACTGAAATTCTCCCAGCACTCAACACTGGGTTCCTCTAGGACGCTTCATGCTCCGAAAGAGCAAGTCCAACTTCCATAACTCTCTTGGCAATACAGGTTGACCACGTCACTGGGAGACTGAATATTGAAACCATATCCCCCAGGGAGTCATAGCAGAATATTCTTTTCTTTTTTTAAATATATATATATTTTACTGATTTCAGAGAGGAAGGGAGAGGGAAAGAGAGATAGAAACATCAATGATGAGAGAGGATCATTGATCGGCTGCCTTCTGCCCGCCCCCTACTGGAAATCAAGCCCACAAACCCAGGCATGTGCCCTTGACTGGAATTGAATCCAGGATCCTTCAGTCCGCATGTTGACGCTCTATCCACTGAGCCAAACCAGCTAGGGCCATAGCAGAATCTTAGATGTTGTGGTTTGACAAAGTAGATCAATAAAATTAAAAGTATAATTTTATTTATTTATTTATTTATTTATTTATTGGTTAATCCTTGCCCAAGGATATGTTTTTTTTAAAGGTGAGAATAATGCAAGTATCCTTCTGCATGATACCCTCAGTCCAATCACAACATATAAATTATACTCCAAATGCTATCTGAATAAATTTTCTGAAAATGGCTACCATACATACCTTGAGGTAATTAAGAAACTGAGAACCTGTCTACCATTTGTTCTTTGGTACAAATTACTTCCAAGGAATATAATGTTTAATCCTATTTTTTTATAGACCCATAAAATATTCCATTTTTTTCTTACAAATTGAAAGTTTTATATAGCTTAAAAAAGATTGTATGAGGAAGGAAGCAGTGAAGCCCAATGGTCAGGAGCACAGGACTGGACTCTCTCTGACATGACTTGAGCCCCATCTCTTTAAAACTTACCTGCTATGTGACATTGGTCAACTTACCTTTCTGAGCCTCTGATTCCCCATCTGTAAAACGGGTCAAAATTATGAAACAGATCTTGTCACTCCTCTACTCAAAACCCTTCAGTGGTGTCTGATCATACCCAGAACAAAATCCCCAAACCTACAAGGCCCCATATGATCTGGCCCCTGGGTCCTACCCAACCTCTCATACTACTTCTTGCTCATGTTGCTCTAGCCATACTGGCCTCCTTGATTTGTTTCCTATACTTGTTCAGTCTCACCTCATTAGATAGTTTTGAAGACTAGTATTCAGATAGCCTTGCAATAGATGTTGCCTCTGCCTGGAATGCTCCTTTCCCAGATTTGTGCATAGTTCATTCCTTCATTCATCCAGGGCTCTGTTCAGAGGGTCTTTCCCTGTCCACCCTCCCCTCTCTCCCATTACCCTTCTCTCCCCTATATCCCTTTCCTCTGCTTCTTTTTCCCACCTAGTCCTCACCACCACCTGACCCAGTGCATTTATTTGCTATTGTCTTTATATTTCACTTGAAGGTCAGCTCAGCTCCATGAAAACAGTGACTTTGTAATTTTTTAAATCATTGTATTCCAAGTGCCTATCTTATAACAGGTTCTAAACTAAATGATGAATGAATGGATGGTGCCTTTCTTATAACACTGTTGTGGAAAATAAAATTTGATCATGCGTGTAAAATACTTGTTAGCACTCAATATTAAAGGGCAAGAGAACAGACTACAGATGTCGTTTGCTTCTGGCTGATTATGGGATAAGAAAACTAGGAATTTAGGGAATTCCTTACCTGTTGTCATGATAACTAACATAGACACTAATTTAAAAATTCATTATTATGGAATTCTAGAAAAGTCACAATGCCACATAAAGAGGAATGGTGACTCTGACTGCAGAGATTAGACATTTGATAATATGAAAACAGGCCAAATATTCCCCTTTTTTATAGTGCTCATACTATAACCAAACACTCTCCAAATTGTGCCACATCTTCATTTTCATGGATAGCAGCACAAGAAATTCTTCATGCATTGGTACATATGACCCACCTAATTTCCAGGAGCTGGTATTTGAAACTCAACTCTGACACGAATGGACAAATCTACTTCTCAGAGGATCCGAGCTAGCACATCATTTTCCTCCTGGGTTATTGCAAAAATATCTCTCAACTGTGTGCCTACAATTTCTTGCTTGTCATAATAATCCATCTCATATTATCTTCCCAAAGCATGGGAGGGAGCATATTCCTACACATGCTGTGGGATACCATCGCCTGCCAAAGTAGCACAGACTCCTTGCTTTCTGTTCATGGACTTCAACAACTGACTATAAGTGTCATTCCTGTCTTGTACTAGATCTCTCTGTAGCCTCTAGTTTCCAGACATAGAGTATCATTCTTTCTGTTCACTGCTCCCTACACAGTTATTTGCATTGGCACCTGCGTCCTAATTCCTTAACCCAAAACTTCTCTCCACCACTCACCCCACCTTCAGAATTCCACTCAAGAAAAAAAATAAGGGGGGGTGGCAGGGAGAGAGAACTCACGGACATGGAGGACAACAGTGTGGTGATGGCGGGGGGGGGGGGGCGGGTGGAAGAGGGCATAGAGGGGATAAATGATGATGAGGGGGAAATTCAGCTCAAGGTCTGTTCAAACACACCTTCTTGTAATTTCCCTTTTGAATGCAAAGCTATCCTATGTCCTGCTCCTGCCCTTTGCTTGTTCTTCAGTCGTACACTTAATTCATTTTGCAGTGTTTTAGTTGGTGTTTTTGTGTCTATCTCTTCTACCATAGGTGAGGTTCTCGAGGGCAGAGACTGTGTTTCAGTTCTTTTTGGTTAAACCTCGGGGTTTTGTATAAAGTGGGAGGAGATCCATGGGGTCTGATGAACACGTTCCCTCTGCAGCTCAGCTTAGCCTCTCTGGTTGGTTTAATATTTATAGGGAATCTGCTCCGAGGTAGACACTGGACAGAGCTCAGCAGCATCTACCCCCCCATCTTCAGTGAAATGTGTATCTAAACTAATTACATGAACTTGGTTTTGACAAAAAATTAATTTTTTGACAAAAATATAGGTAGCAGCTATGTGGGGAAAGAAATAAACCAAAACACCAGGCAAGCCCATATATAACAAATGGTGGTATTAATCCTTTAATAACTTTTGATGTTATGAACTTCTAAAGCTCATATTCTTTCCTTAATGTGCAGTTCCTTAACTAGAAAAAAATTTTTATTCATTGTTTAAAATGGGATTGGGATATGGTGGTGCACTTATATAATCGAGCTTAAAGCAGTGGGTGGGAGAAAATAACTAAGAAAGTTACCAAATGTTAATTGAAGGCTATTTTTAAAAAAGTAAAGAATTAGAAACTATCTAAATGTTTATGAATTGGGCACTCATTAAATAGTTTGGAGTATATCCATACCTTGTAATACGTAGCATCATGGGAAAATATGCATAATATTTAGTTTAGTGAAAAGGGCAAGTTGCAAAACAATATACATGGTATGGTATAGTTTATGTTAAAACAGTTCTATATAAGTGCACAGAAAGGGAAATAAAAATATAAGTTGTATGTGTATATGCATATATACACACATATATAATGTATTTTTTTCACTGAAAGAATATGCACATTAAATTGTTAACAGCAATTACCTAAGAAAAGGAATTAGAGGAGAAGCACAAAGGGAAGGAAAGGGAGTTCCTATTTTTCACATGTCTATGTTATTTGAATTTGTTATAATAAGTGCTCATTATGTTTGAGATGTAAAAAACAGCAGGCAATCATGGAACGTGAGCTCAGCATCACCGACCCCAGAACACAGTCCTCCCCAGGAGCCTGCGCTTCCCCTGCCTGCTCACCGCCCCGCGTCGGGGACAAGTGGTTTTCTCTCCTGTTGGAAGCATCTTCAGACGAGGACTGGAGGGCCCCCAGGGGGCGTGCAGGCTGGAATTCACGTACGTTCTCCCCCACGTCTATTCCAGGCTAGTCAGGCAGTGTTTCAATGTGTCTAATCCTCATCTGAATTCTCCTTCAATTCACATTCCAGAAGGGACATCTAAACAAGACCCTTGTTTCTATAAGCATTCATAAAAAACTTGAGGATATCCTTAAGTTACTCTTTTGTTCTGTTTTTGTTTGTTTGTTTTGTTTTTGTTTTTCAGATAAAGTTGTCTAAATTCAGTTTTTCTCCTAACACATATCTATTGACTCTCAAATAGTTCTTGCTCAAAGCAAGATTCCATTGGTTGTTTTGTGCAAAGTTGGTACAGAGGAGGCTGGCGTTGCCCCAACTGTCTGTACAACCTCGGACAGAGCGACTTTCTTCTCTGCACTTCAGTGTCCTCATCTGTTAAATAAAAGGGTTGGAGCAGATGATCTCCAGGGGCTTTATAAGTACTAACATTTGTATTTCAGTCTATGAGCCTCGGAATGGACCTACGCTGCCTTCCCAGAACTGTGTGGAGTGTTATGAGACCCACCAATGTGTATGGTATAAATGAATTGTTTAAACCCTTTTTCTCTTGATTGTTCCTTTGTCCTTCTTCCAAAGCAAAAAGCTGACACTTCATGGTGCTCTAAACTGCTGCGGAATCTGACCCGGTGCAAGTGCAGAAGGCAGCAAAAAGCTATTTGAGGACAAACACCCATTGTGCTGTGCTCAGAGATGGAGGCCAGCACCACATCTGGCACCAAAAAGGTGTGCAGGTTTTTGAGCAAATAAATTATGTCACCAGCTGAGAGAAAAGGCCAATTGGATTAGAGAAAAGCCTGCCTGACATGGACTCTGCCGGCCAGCTTACAGGGTTTCCTGGGCCCACGGCACTCGGCAGCCTCGGATTGCCTTCTCGTCCTGGGAAGAGCTCCCTGATTGACTACGAGTTCCCTAAGGTGCAGCACGTGAGGAGGCGAGCACCCTCTGAGCCTGGTACCCCAGCCACAGAATGTTCAAGGAGGGCCGTTTAAATCCATCGCCAAATAGAGCCCTGTGTTTGTCACTTTCAGGTGGGAGGTGAACTAACACTACGGAACAGATGCAAACAAAGCTTTTTCTGTTTAGCAAGTAGATGCTACTAATTTAAAGGCAACACATTGCATTAAAAAATGTTTGAACAATCTCAGAAAGTTATTTTGTTGTCTTAAACTAATTTGTCCATACTTTTGTTTATCCTTTAATTGGCTTAATAAGTTCTTTCTTCACAGACACCACAAAAATAAACTTCGGCCAACTTGATCACAGGTGCCCAAATGCAGTCATTCAAATTAATTTGTAATGGGGAAATTATCTTCTTAACTTTCACATGCTATGCTTCTCAAGGTATTAGTCTTCCTTGTTAACTCA
Source organism: Eptesicus fuscus (assembly GCF_027574615.1). NCBI lineage: Eukaryota > Metazoa > Chordata > Mammalia > Chiroptera > Vespertilionidae > Eptesicus > Eptesicus fuscus. The sequence continues at coordinate 18,434,636 of NC_072480.1, forward strand.
TATTTTGCTGTAATTTCTTCGATTTCCAATTCTTTTCTTTTTGTGCTGATCCTCTGCTCTTGCTAGACTTTCTAGTTTTAACTCCTCATACTATCTCATTGCCAAATGGCACCAAGCTTTGGTGTCGCTGATATTTCTAAAATGTTGAGCTTTTCCCCTAAATGCGTGTGCTCCCAGCAAATCAACACACGTGAACAAGGATCCAAGTGTGGTTTGTTTTCTTTTTAATGTCTCTTTTCTTTCCTCACCAAAGTAGTATCAGACTGGCCACTCTGAGTCATAGTCAAAGTAAGAAAGAAGTAAGCTACAAGATGGCATGGCGAGGATGGGAAGAAAGCCCGACAATGGTCAGTGGACCAGGCCTGTGAGTTAGGGGATATTGGTTCACCTTTCTGGGCCTCCGTTTCTCATTGGCAAAAGGAGGCTTTCTAAGCCAACTGGTCTCTGTGTTTCTAGTTCTGTCTTTCCACGGTGTTGTGAGAGGCAGCATTTGGGATAGTCGGTATGATTTATAAGCCATTTTAGGTCAACCAGAAAAGGATAATGTAAATCTTGAGAAATACAACTACTACCAGAGTGCCATGAGACTCGTGTATCTGTTTTCTTGGAGAGGTCAGGAAATTGTGGTTTTTAAACAAAGAGCCCTAAATTGTAGTCCTGCACTGATTGATTGACAAAAAAAAAAAGCTATGCCAGTATTTTTCTTTAAAAAAAAAACCTATAAACAGCAAGTTTTGAGGTGAAGGAAAACGAAACAAAAATGAAAAATGTTTATTAAAATTATAATTTTTCAGTCACATGATTGTCTCAGGACATAAAAGCCTTCCCTGTTTTTGTTACTAAGTGGCCTGTGATTTAAAGCTGCTGACAATACCAGCCGCTCACAATGACACTGTCCCCCTAGCAGACACTCATTTGTATGTACGGTTTCAGCCTGTCTGCAGTGTCTGGCCAAAGGGACAGATACTAATAGCATATGTTAATCACTATCCAACAACTTCCTTTCATTCGAGTGTTTATCACCCTTCTCACTTCTGTCCATTGAACCAGCTGGTGCGAAGGTGGGCCGGCAGCCCCGCGTCCCCGTGCTGCTTTGCCTCTGGGCTCACAGGACAAAGCAGACTTTTCCGTTTGGAGAGTGAAGCTCCTTCTGTTTCCTTCTCAGCTGAGAGCTTTCTGAGATGCCCAGGGAAGACACCAAAATAGTAACTTGGACAGAAATGACTTGCTGTTGTGGTCCATCTTCGGAGTTGTTCTAGATGTGTTTTAGTACCATAACATGCTCGGTATCCATCCATTTGTTTAGTTATCTCTTGTCATTAGCAAGCAGCACACACTCCTCATTCTAACCGTATACAGCCAGAAGCTATGAAATAGTTGGTGTATTAGAGAGAGTATAAACTGTTTTTGGAGGAACACCAACCTTCTCTAACTACAACTCTAGACTAGATTTCTCAAAAGCACAAGACACAGTTCACTCAAATTTAGGAGGACAGGGACTGGGGAGAGGGAGGAGAGTAAGATAGACCGAGAAAAGGTCTGAAAAGCCAAAACATCATCCAGCACCACAAACTATGAATTGACATGTTTTCATATTTAACACTAACAACACAATTAACCATAAAGAAGTCTTCAGATTTTTCTATTCCATTGGTTGCACAGGTCCCTTTAAGGTACCCTAAGGAGGGAAATGGATGAGTCACCACCAGAATGACAAAGCAGGAATGACATGGCAAACAAGTGTGTTGCAGTGTTTTCACCCAGCGACATCCTGCAGCAGTCACTTGTCGCAGAATATCAGATGCAGGAGGGAGGTAGAGCAGCATGCTAACGAGGCAGTTCTTAGACAGCTGCTTTGTTGGGAAATCACAGTAGATCCCACTTTCAAGGGGATCAGAAGTTTTGTTCTCATCTGATCAGGCTGCCTTGACACATATATTAGAGTAACGGATTTTTACTTTCATATTAGAACACAGCTTTCAAATACCATGCAAAGTACAGTGATTTTGCCAAGGGAGTTTCAGAGTTGTAAAAGACATAAGGCTTTTGTAATATCTTTTAAAACTAAAGCAGGACTGAGCTTTGTATTCTTAATCCTGTGAGGAGGCCACATTCCTTTCTCTTCTCACCCCTCATGTCCCAGCTGCCAGACGCAACCAGCTCCCAAGGATTTGTGATGTAAAGCTAACTCCATGCTTAGTTACACTCTCTGCATGGGTCTGGTGTCAAGGAGGTCTGGGAAAGAAAGTCTTTGACAACTGCTGTGATGGACAGATATCACTAGTCAAGGGGAGGGTGCTCTAGTGAGGGCTGTTCATTTAATCAACAAATATGTGTTACCTACAGCAAAGCTGGCATTCAGCTGTTATGCACCAATAATGTCATCACAACTAGTTTTTAAGATATCAAAATACTTCTGTACTGATTGGTAGCACATCACTGCCTTGAGCCTTCCTAGTACCCCCTTTGCCGCAGATATACCAATCCCTTCCCCAGCCTCTCCTGAATTCCCTAAGGCCAAGTACCTACAAGATTCACACCTGGCCCCAGGGACATCTAGGACTCTGTTTCAGTACCAGGGCGTGCATTGTGCAGAAAGGGCAGTGCCGCTGACAAAGGTGTAAATATTTAGACAATGACCCTTGGCTATAATGTCCCAGCACTAAGCTGGGTATCAGTGAGAAACAAAAGCATAAAACGTTTATGTCTGCCTTCCAGGATCTCTCAGCCTGGTAGAGAACTGCCATGAAAAGGGCTCTGTGCTAAGCTCCAGATTTTGAGATGGTACCACTTAGGTGAAATTGATTTGTAGACTTGGAAACTGAACATTATCATCATGCTAGAGTGGATCAGGTTCTCAGAGACAGATTCATAACAGTCAAGCTCTCAAGAGGCCACTATAGAAACCAAAATGACAATTTATTAATTTACAGAGAAACAAGAACTTCTGAGCAGTGGTGACATTTGTGTCACCTTGACTAACACATTCTTTCCCAGTAGGAAACTAAATAGGAAGACAAATGAGTAGTAGGCTAAGTACATAGCCTTAATGGGATATTAAAAGGATGGTTTTAATGTCATAGGGTGTCAGATTTTCTTATGCTCATGCCTTTACCTCCTTTTGGGGGGATGGACTTGCCAAACAGATAGGACTGGATGTTCCTGTGAGCTCACCCATGTACATCCCCCCACCCACCCTCAGGTTGGAAAATCCTTCCTCTCTGACTTCCACTTTCTCTTTCTGAGCAGATACCGTCCTTTGCTGGATGTGTCCTGTCTTTGGATTTGTTAGTACCACCAACTGGACTCCAACCAAACTTTGCTTGTTTCCTGTCCCTGGCTTGGAAGCCCCAACTCAAATCCTGCGGATTGGATTGGATTGTTATCATTTAACTCATCGGTTCTCAGATTTGGTTAAACTTTGACAGCATCTGAAAAATCTTTAAAAATACTGATGCCTGGTTCCTTCTCCCAGAAATTCTGATTTAATCGATACAAGGTGCAGTTTGGGCATTAGACTTTTTTAAAGCCCCCCAAAATGTGCAACCAGAATCTAGGGCTCCTCCTGAAGAATTGAAATTCAAAGAAAAGAGCTTTGATTTTTAGCAGAGCGTGAGAGCCACTGATTTAATTCTCCGACGTGGAAGATACCTTGACCTGCACAAGCTTTTAATACATGCCAGTGCTCTGGTCCCACTTAAGATGTTGATTTATTTGGTCTGGGTGGGAGCCAGGCGTGGGCATTTTTACAAACCTCCCCAGATGATTCAGATTGCAGCCAGGATTGAGAGTCAATGGTCTAAACATTAATTTACTGAGCGTATTGTATCAATTCCTCCTTGGACATGGCATTGCACAGAGGGGAACATAGGAGCTACATTGAGAGAAAGGTCTGTAGAGATTTTTCCAGGGGAACAGCAGGCATCTGTGCGTGTAAGGCTTGTGGCATCAGCAGGAAGGAGACCTGGACAGGATGTAGTAGAGGAGCTCAGAGCAGGTATCTTTATGTCCATATCAAATTTATGATAGCTCCTTGCCACGGACAAGGATTGGGATATATAATCTCAGGGCCATTTTCTACTGTAGCTTAGAGTTACTTCAATAGAAGTCAATGCAGTCACTGAGTGTGCTTGAGGAACCTGGCCTGCTGCATACTTTTCTATAAGGAACCTGACTTCCATGGCTTCTTTGAGTACTCTTTTGGCCCATCCTCTGCACCCCTCCACTTGAGTCCCCTGCTTTCTGAAGGTTGCTGTCTTGAAAGAGCTGGGCTACATTTTGGAACATATTCTCTTTAGCAGTATCTATGGTTAGCAGAGACGTGAGAGACTGGAGAGTTCCAGCCTGTCATCTTTCTAAATAAGTTAAGGATTTTCAATTTTTTTCATAATTCCCTAATTTCCTGTTGTCATTTCTAATGTTTCCAATATGCATTAAAATCCATTTGAGCTTTCCAGGTGTTTGCAGCCTTGTCTGATTGCAGGGCATCTGGGAAAGCCATCAGCTCCACTTTGTAAGCAACCTAAAATAAAATGCATTCCTAGGAAAGGAAAAGGCAGTGGGCGGGGCCGTGGGCTACTCCAGGGCCTCCGCCCTCTTTCTCCAGGGACTGCCAGTCACAGGACTTGGAACCAAATGATTTTGACAAGGGGAATAGAGCAGGGCCACCATGTATGGTTGAGCAGGTGACACACAATTCCAGGGGAGTCACTGACACAGCATTCTGCGGTCATGGCACCTCAGCCACCGCCCCCACCGCCCTATTCAGCAGTCCTTGCGAAGCAGGGTTCTGAAAGAACTTCAGCTGCTCGGTGGCCCCGGATTTCAGTTGCGTTTGTGCCTCTGAGACAGCAGCCCCGGAAGAGTCCCTTGTTTTCTCTGGGCTTATTGTTCATCTAGGAATTAATAGGTGCTTTCCAGGTCTCAGCAGGATTCCAAAGTCACTTCATCTAGGCCTCTGGGAGCCCAGCTGTTTGGATGATTGAAACAATTTCTATATCCTCTCTCTGATAGAATAAAGGGAACATTAATTTAAAGGTTTCAATAGCCAGATCTGAGGCTGACTTCTTCTCTCTGGCCCTCTGATTTACAAATTACAGATTTGGTGATCCCTTGGAGCTATTTCCCAGCTTATTCAAATAAAGATCCAGTATCTCTCAGAAAACAACTATGAAAGAAACCCCCACTATAAGGCATCTCTCTATATATCATGCAAAGAGCCGCCCTGTTCAGTTGATGATGATCATATAAATATCCATAATTCAAAATGGTCATATAAAATATCCCTCTTTCTCACTATAACTGATAAACTTCAAATGAGGATTGTCTTTGTCTTCAAAACCATTAGTCTGTGTGAACACTGGATTTACTGCATTCGCAGGGTCATATATGTATCATTGCCTCATAGATCTCATCTTTAATTGGTCACAGCAAGATGCTTCCTCACATTTCCAGTTGCTACACTGAAAGATAAGCCCCAATCAAAGAGAGTCGGATTCTTATTCTATTTGTAGATATCCGGTACAGTGGGCCTGTGAGAGATACTTCAGGTCCTTATTTGATGATATTGATTTGCTCTTTATTGAAACTAACAAAACTTTTCAGGAGGCAACTGTGTTAGCTCTTTGTTCTTGCCTTTCTTTAACATGCATCCCCCTCCCCTTTAAAAAAGACAATCTCTTGTAATTTCTTGATGTTACCCTGGAAGGTCCATGAAGATTTTCATTTAGAACCATAGACTCTTAGAGCTCTCAGACTCCCTAGAGACCACCCACCTGACACCAGAGCCTAAGGTAACACAGCAAGTCTGTGGCAGGGAACACCCAGGTGCCCTTGACTATGTTACCCCTGAGGACCCCCTAACTGTCCACCCTGCCATTACAAACAACCCTAGTTTCCCCAAGCCTCCCCTACCTGAAGCTGGACCACATTTTGAGTAATACCCCGAGTTTCACTAGTCCGTGCCCAAACCAGCTAAGCCAGGACCTCCTCGTCCTCTACAGTCTGTCTCCCTGGTATTTCTGGTCTCCACGTCCTCACGGACAAATGTCCTCCTGCAGTGCCGCTGTCTGTGCCACGGCCTGGGAAGCAGTGGAGCGCTCAGGGTGCTACGGTTGCCCTGGCTCTGCCCCCCCCCCCCCCGCCCCCTCAGAAAGGGCCTCACTCACCTTACAGTTGTACTGGAAGCTGCTTTCTCAGAGGCTCTCCGATCTTCTCTGTAAAGGACTCACACGGGCGTCTTGTGTGAGTAGTGAGTGATTAAGTGTGAATGTGTTGTCCATAAGACAAAAGCGAGTGGCCAGCACTCTGCTATACTCAGAACTTGGATGACAAGGTGCATGCAAGCGCCTGCTTCCCTTAGAATGAGTTCTTTCCAGAAGGCTTCTCAGTTCTTCACTTGGATAACTATCTTCTAGGCCCACCCCAGCAGCTGACAGTTGAACCCCAGCTAGATGCAAGGTGGGTCCCTATTATACTAATAATTTCCTTCTTCTACATCATGATAATTGGGTGCAGAAGAGTCCAGTTGGCTTGTGAGGTGGGATTGTGATCTGACCTTTGTTATGAGTGCGAGCTAAAATAAGACTCTTGCTCTCTATCCCTTGATTTTCCATCCTGGTAGCTTTCCCCAATCTGTTCCACTGGTAGACAGGTGCAGACCCAGGCTTCATGGGGCCTAATGCTTGTATAATTTTTGGTACCATCTTTAGTAAAAAAAAAAAAAAATACAAAATGTCAAATATAAAGTCAGTACAAAAATTAATATTAGTTTAGAATGAGAAAAGGCATCATAACAAATTTTAAAGTTTAAAAATCTGAGCAATAATGAAAGCACTCTAAAAATTATAATATATATTTTTGAATATATATATATATATATATATATATATTGATTGATTTCAGAGAGGAAGGGAGAGAGAGATAGAAACATCAATGATGAAAGAGAATCATTGATTGGCTGCCTCCTGCACGCCCCTCACTGGGGATTGAGCCTGCAACCCAGGCATGTGCCCTGACCAGGAATCAAACTGTGACCTCCTGGTTTATAGGTCGACACTCAGCCATTGAGCCACGCTGGCCAGGCAGCTGCATATTTTTTAATTGCTTCTTTATAGTACCATGATTTTTGTACTGTCATTTTCTACAGTGATAATAGATAATTCCATCTTTCCCTTAGCATGGTTGATGGGAAAAAAATTTATTGATAGTTAGAAAAGTTTCTTTTGGTCTCACATTAATTGGTCATGTCATGTAAACGTTTAGGACTGGGAGACCCTCTAACACATTTCTTTCATACATAAGCTGTAAGATTTCAGGACAGTTCAAGTTTGCACAGTAACTAATCTTCAATACTCTTGGGATTGGTGACACTCATTAATTGGGGTTATGGGAAGGTTCCATGCAAATGGAGATGGGGTCCTAAAGCTCAAGCTTCCTTTACCTCCTACCCTGGCTGCTCTAGAAAATCAGTAGGAACATGTCCACCAAATTCCTTCTCCTCCCTGACCCTTCCCCACCATTCTGCTGCGGCCAGGGCTGCAGCCATTGCTCAGATAGAACTATAGTAGTTCAGAATGTGTGAGTACATGGCAGCTGTGGCAGCAATAAAGAAACTGGAATCAAGCTGAGTTTTTTTACTGATGCTTAAAGCACTTCCAGTTAATAAGTAGATACATTTATGATGAATCAAGTCACTAAGCAAATGTTAGGAATGAATTAAAGTTCTTATGGCCTCATGTCACTATGTCTTTTCTTCCTGAATTGAGCAGTTTCCAAACCATGCTGCCCTGACCTCTGTTTCCAAGAGGTTCCTTGCGTGCTCCCTAGAGGGAAGTGAGGGTGGTGGGGAGGTGGTAGAGTGGCAAGGGAGGGTGGAGGCTCAGTGGCAGGGCTCTGGGCCCCCAACCCCCAGCCAGATTCAATCAGATTCAACTGCTTTATATATTGAGGCTTATGCAAGATTTCTAGTAAATAAAAGTGTTTGGCTTAAAAGATAAGTTTGACAATTTTTTTCCAACCAGTTTATTTTCACAAGAAACAAGCATTATGTACCCTAGATTTTTATTCTTTGCCTTTTTAAAAAATTGTCAATTTATTTGCCAATAATTACTAATTAAAGCCCTTGCATAAATGCAATTAAATGATTTTTCCTGTTTTGTTTTCACTACTTTATGTTCATATACTAGGATGCCAGTTTGTTTCAGGGCTGCATTATTTCTGCTTTACTTTACTTTTCCTTTCAAAGTGCAATTGTTTGAATAAAAACTGTTTTGTTTCATTACTTAACACAGATACTCTGGGAACATCAAAATTTCTTAGTTCAGCAGGGACACATCCACTGACTGGCATATAATAAGTTGTTGTTTTTTTTAACTTTCCTTTTTAGCTCAAAGAGTTATTCCTGTATTCACTTGAGGTTTGCCCTAGTATTTTCTCTGGATTTCTTTATCAAGCTCTACATTTTGCCAACTCTTCCATTTAAGTGTTTACTTTTGTAAAGTAATTTGCGAATGAGAAATGATTAGCAGTTTTCAGATTTTGTTGGTTTCTCTTTTTTTAAAGGTCATAGGACATGTATTACCTTTCGCTCTTTCTTCTTTCTTATCTTCAAGAACCAGTCAGGAATTACATACCGTAGGCAATTAGTAAGTCAATTTATACTTCAACAAGTAGATACTTGGACAACGTGGTACTTCTGATTCCAGGTTTTCCTTCCTGTTTTTTTTTGTTTTTTATCCCTTTTCTATGGGTTCCTTAGAGGCTGATTTTGGTTCCTTCTCTTATTCTACATGTTCTACCTGGGAAATCCCACCCACTACCATTGGTCCAGCGTTACATGTGCAAGAACATCTGTTTATTTCTGAAGCTGTGTCTATTTTCTTGAGTTCGAGACCCATATTTTTTTTATTATTATTGTCTAAAATTTTACATATGTCTTCTTTTTTCCCCAATTGACTCCCCACCCCCTCAGCCATTCCCATCCTGGGCAAGCCCTCACCGCCCCAGTGTCTGAGACCCATATTTTTAATGACTAATGAGTTCACCAAGAAGTCCCCAGTGACTCAAACACAACATGTCCATATTAAACCACTCTTTGCAATAAAGAATAAATTTGCTGCCACATAATGTGATAAACCATTGTGTTTACTCTATAACATTATTTTAGGGGGGTGAAATATAATACCAATTTATTTAATCTATATATATAAAAGCATAATATGCAAATCGACCGATGGCAGAATGACTGGTCGGCTATGATGCACACTGACCACCAGGGAGCAGACATTCAATGCAGGACCTGCCCCTAGCCTGCAGGCCCCAATTGCCCAACCAGGGGTGGGTGGTGGCAGATGCAGGTGGTGCCACAGGGCCCCAATCATTCTACTGGTCACCTCACACACAGAGGGTGACCGGAGGCAGCAGGGGGTGGGTACAGCTGCCAGCAGCCTAGGAAGATCAGCCCTGATCTCAGAACAGGCCTAGGGACTCTACCCATGCATGAATTTTGTGTGCTTGGCCTCTAGTATTCTAATAACTATTTTTCAAAGTCAGACAAATTCATAATAGTAAGAGCAGGTCTAAAAGAGAACAGCTATTAATAGAAATAATTTGTTATACTTTAATTGAGGTAGTCAAACCAAGCAATTGGTCATTGTGATAAAGGTTTGCCAGCCCTCTTAGGCTCCAATAGTCAATCCTCTGGTAGGGATCCAGGTACATGTCTAACTTGTGTCATGAATCATATTTATAATACTACTAGAGGCCCAGTGCACGAAATTCATGCATGGGGGGAAGGGGGGGATGTCCCTCAGCCCAACCTGCACCCTCTTCAATCTGGGATCCCTCTCACAATCCAGGACTGCTGGCTCCCAACTGCTTGCCTGCCTGCCTTCCTGATTGCCCCTAACTGCTTCTGCCTGCCAGCCTGATCACCCCCTAACCACTCCCCTGCCAGCCTGATTGATGCCTAACTGCTCCTCTGCCAGCCTGTTTGCCCCTAACTGCCCTCCCTTGCAGGCCTGGTCACCCCTAACTGCCCTCCCCTGCAGGCCTGGTCCCCCCCAACTGCTCTCCCCTGCAGGCCTGGGTCTCGCCCAACTGCCCTTCCCTGCAGGCCCGGTCACCCCCAACTTCCCTCCTCTGCCAGCCTGCTCACCCCTAACTGCTCTCCCCTGCAGGCTTGATTGCCCCCAACTGCCCTCCCTTGCAGGCCTGGTCTCTCCCAACTGCCCTCCCCTGCTGGCCATCTTGTGGTGGCCATCTTGTGTCCACATGTGGGGAGGATCTTTGACCACATGGGGGCAGCCATATTGTGTGTTGGAGTGATGGTCAATCTTCATATTACTCTTTTATTAGATAGGATAGAGGCCTGGTGCATGGATGGGGGCCAGCTGGTTTGCCCTGAAGAGTGTCCCGGATCAGGGTGGAGGTTCCCTTGGGGTGTGGGGCAGCCTGGGCGAGGGGCCTGTGGTGGTTTGCAGGCCAGCCACACTCCCAACAACCCAAGTAGAGGCCCTGGTATCTGGGATTTATTTATCTTCTACAATTGAAACTTTGTAGCCTGGAGCGGAGCCAAGCCTCCTGCTTGCTCCGTGGCGGCAGCCATTTCTGTTGAGATTTATGTATCTTCTATAAATGAAACTTTGTAGTCTGGAGCGGAGGCCTAGGCCAGCCAGGGATGCAGAAGCTTGGCTTCCTCCATCACAAGGGGCAACCCTGGCCTCCTGCTCTTCCAGCTCCGTGGCTGCCACCATTTCTGTTGGAATTTATTTACCTTCTATAATTGAAACTTTGTAGCATTGAGTGGAGGTCTAGGCCAGCAAGGGCAGGCGGAAAGCTTGGCTTCCTCCATTGCCAGGGAAACTCAAGCCTCCCTCCTGCTCTCTGTGGCTGCAGCCATCTTGGTTGGGTTTATTTGCATATTTTGCTCCTGATTGGCTGGTGGGCGTGGCTTGTGGGTGTAGCAGAGGTATGGTCAATTTGCATATTACTCTTTTATTAGATTGAATAAAAATGGAACATATTTCCCTTGTTAGAGATCCCAGTTTTAAAAAAATTTGAAAACCTAGAGAAACATCTCTTTTGATTAAAATTTGGAACAAAATATCTCTTCACAGGAGACATACTTCATGTGTCTAAAAGTCTAGATTGCGTTCATCCCTTATAGGCATTCACTTATCCCACAGATATTTGCCACGTGCTTTCTTGTACCAGGCCCAGTTCTAGATACTGGGATACCTTGGAGAATAAGGCAGACAAGGGAGCCTACCTTCAGGAAGCCAGTAAACTACATAAACACATAAGCAGCATGACTTCAAAGAATAGTCAGTAAGGTGGGGAGATGAAGCAGAACAAAGGAAGGAATGTGATGGGTGGGTGGGCTGCTGTTTTACCTAGGGAAGTGAGGGAAGGACTCTCTGAGAAAGCAACCTTTGGACAGAAGCTTGAGTGAAATGAGAGTGAGCTACACAGCGGTTTGGAGGAAGAGCATTCAAATTTATCATAGGTATGAGAGCTGTTAATGAAGAAGCACATATTTTACTGTATCACAAATTTGATTTTTAATATTCTAATAACTATATTTTAATGTCCTTGTATCCTTTGTAATCTTATGTATTTTATATTATGCATTTAAAAACTTTCTTCTGCAGAAACTTCATTAGATTTCCAAGTACCTGGGGAAGACAGATTGATAAAAATGTCTGTCTGCACTTGCTGGGAATTCAAAAAAAGTAAATAAATGTGTTGTGTATTCTTGAACTAAAAACAAACAAAACAACAACAACAAAAAATCCCACTTTTCTTCTGAAAGGCTATCTATAGGCTATACCAAACTGCTGAAGGGATCCATGGCACAGAAAAGATTAGAGAAAAGCAAGTGTTAGAGAAAAGCAAGAAGGCAGAATTACTGGAGTGAAGCAATTTAGTCAATGACCTTGGCAGGGTAGGTGGGGCCAGATATTCAGGGTTGGATAGGCCATGCTAGAGAGTTGAGGTTTTACATTAAGGGCAATGGGAAGTTATTGAAGGCTTTTGAACAGGGAGGCAATATGATTCGATTTAAGTGTCAGGTCACCCTGGCCGCTGTATGGGGAAAAGATTGTTAAGGTTAAAAGTGATATCCTGGAAACCATAAGAAGGCCAGCCCAGTTGAAAGATGGTGGTAGAGGTGGAGGTGGTGATAGAGGTCACAGTTATGAGTGTATTTTGAAGGTAGAGCTGACACAACTTGCTGATAGACTGGATGTGGATGTGTGAAGACAAAGACTTTTAGGTTTATAGGGCGCCACTTACTAAGGTAGAGAAGACTGGAGAAGAATCAGTTTGGGAGGGGGAAAAGTGGTTATAGAACCCGGAGATCTTTTTTGAACATGTGAAATTTGAAATGCCTACTAGCCATCCACATGGAGCTAGTGAGTAGAGAGCTGGGTCTGAGTATGGAGCTTGGAAAGGGGATAAGGGCTGGAGAACTAAAGTTTGGGGTCCTAGCTCTACAGGAGATATATGGGCCAGAAGGAGATCACCTGGGGAGAGAATATATCCACTGCTCCGGAGGGCAACATTTAGAGGTCAGGAAGAGAAGGAAGGAGCGGGCAAAGCTGATAGAAAAGCAGCAGCTGGTGAGATGGGAAGATAGCACGGATGTTTAAAGACATATTGAGGAAGGAAGAAGTCATTTGAGTTATAAAACATGCCTTAGCACAATGCTACAAAATATTTTCAGAACACAAACAATACTAGGGGAACAGAGTAGTATGCCACGACTTCTGGAACTCCACCTGAAGCTATGGCTTAGCCACGGACTGGGTCCTAGATTTAAGGAATTGATACTTGTGACAGGTCGACTGCGGTTGGCCTTTAAGCCTTTTATGTTCTTGGGTACGTTGTTTGGCCACTTTGCTCTTTCTTCTTTTTTTCTGTCTATAAATTGAAATACGCACTGTTGACCTATTTTACAGGAAGATTGTGAAAAATCTCACACATCCAAAGAGGGAAAATGGACCAGAATTTGCTTTACAATATCAAGGTGTTAAACATCAGGGTGGAACTTTACCCGGTTCTGTATTCAGTGTGGCTCTTATTGGGACCCTAAGATAACAGGTCTGAGTCTATTATATGACTCTAACAGGCTCTGTTCTAGACAAAAATGTGGGAGAACAATTAGTTGTTAGCTGCTCCAGGGTCTTTTTTAGGCACTTTTATTTATTTTATTTTTTAAATTAATCTTTATTGTTGAAAGTATTACAGATGTCCCCTTTGTTTGTTTATGGTTGTGTGTTTTTTTCCCATTGACCCCCTCCACCCCACACACACCCCTCCCAGGCCTTCACCACTCTATTGTCTGTGTCCATGGGCTATGCACATATGCATATGAGTTCCCCGGTTAATCACTCTCCACCTACCCCAACTAACCCCGCCTTCCCTCTGAAATTCGTTAGTCTGTTCCATGCTTCTATGTCTCTGGATCTATTTTGTTCATCAGTTTGTTTTGTTCATTAGATTCCACATATGAGTGAGATCATGTGTACTTATCTTTCTCTGTTTTTTAGGCACTTTTAGCTTTACTTTGTCAGGCCCCATATGGATCTCCCAAGTCTGACTTCTCCAAGGGTCCCACATGCTGACCACCTTTTCCAAAAGTCATCCCCCAATATATAGTTAGGCTTCTATTTCCCATTCTCTGAGAGCTGTGCCTTAGAAATGTACCAACTCGTTGTCCCTACATCCCTCACCAATAGGCACAGAGCCTGTGGGAGTTGTGGGAACAATCCAGTGCTTATAGGTAGAAATGAGAGCTCTGACTTTGTTTCTCATGCCTCCCATTGAATGTAACTCAGGTGTTCCCCCTGTTCCCCCTCCCTGTTGTATGGCTGGTACCAGATCCCAGTCTCCTCCACTAAACTTTCCCAAGTCATAAGACACAGATATGGGAAGATCTTTGGACTAGGAGGCAGTGACTTGGGCTTTGGCTCTGCCACTACAAACCTAGAGCAGGTCACTTAAATGCAGTCTAACCTTCCACTTTGGAAAAACTCACAGACTAGGTGAGCTCTAAAGCTCTTCTCACTCAACAATACCACAGTCTAATATGAGGGACCAAAGCTCGGTAAAATGTCAGTGGGTGTTAACTGGGCTAATATATATGTTTCCTCTTCCGAGTCACATATTTGAATTTTAACCCGAGGAATTTTGTCTTCCTTTATTCCAAAAGTTTTTGGTGTTGTTTTTGTTTTTTGTTTTCTTTGTGTGTTGTTTTTTCCCCCCAGTATTGATAGCATATGAATTTTGGGGCAGGCCAATGGCAGTATGTTACTTCAGGTAGTTGAGAGCTTTAGTAGCCTTGAACCTTCTCCACTTACATCCATGGACAGTTCTGACTATGAGGACGGTTGTTTCAATGGAAAGAATTTGGGGATTGTTCAGTAAAGAACAATATAATAAAAAAGCATGAGGTTTCAGACCCACAGAGTACATTTCATTCCAGAGGGATCAACTGATGAAAAGGATGAAAGACTGCAGATAACCAATTGTGACCCCTTCTTCCCGTCCCCCACCTGCCTAGGGATGAGCAGATGTGGAGAATCAAGATAATAGGAAAGTCATCACCAAACATAGCAGTAATCTTGCTCTCAGAGGGCAGAAAGAATCCTCAGGTCTCTGAAAATTCAGAGGAAAATCTTACTTTTCAGGGTCTGCTTGTCTCAGTGTAGTGATGGTAGGCATGGAAACATATTAAGAGCAAGGATTTGCAGATGCCACCATTATCCTTCTTTCTGAATCTCCAAAACTGTTCAGGCTCCACTTGGGCATAGGCTGACTCCTGTAATCTTTTTAAAGCTGGATCTTGGTGCCATTGCCAAATATATGAAAGGTCTAGCGAGAAGTCCCATTTAGGAGAATGGAGAGGAAAATGCCAACCCATTTCCACTCCTCAAGGCCTGGAAAAGGAATAGCAAATGGAATTGTAGAACACTGAGTAGTCTCCTTGGGTAGAAGAAAGACATTCACTATCTGCTTGGTTTTGGACATTGTGGGGAGACCAAAATCAGACAAAGGGTACCTGAGATATCAGGTATGTCACTTAAATATTCAGCTCTCCAAAATGTCTACAATTTAATTAAATGATAGGGTTGATCTTCTAACTCTTGAAGAGTTCTTTTTAATTAAACTTTGCATCTTCTCTCTCTGCTCTGTGGGGGCATTCCAGGGTGGCATTTGGCTTTGCATGCACTGTCATTTTGGCCACCCATGATGGTTTGGAAAAGTCCCATTGCTGAGTTAATAGAATTCTTAATACTAATATCATTGACTCTTCATTTTTTACTGATATTCAGAAACTTTCATTAGTGTTAATGAAACTCATGTGTTATTTTATTTATTCTTTTGCAAGCTGTCTGCAAAATATCTGACTCTATAAAGAACTCAGATGTGCATCAAATTCCAGATCAAATTTCAGTTTTTCCATCTATTAAATGGTGTCACAATTCTCATTCTTAACACAAAATTATTTTACACTTTAGGTTAAGATTTAAAAGCTCATAATAATGTGTGTGGCAAGATATCTAAAGCATAGTAGCTAGAATTCATGAGTAACCAGGATACGAATCACCCCACATTATTGTGAGGAAGCTGCCACTACAGATATTGCTTGAGTCTAAGTATTTTTTAATCTTTTGTTAATCCTCACAATGGAAAAATCCATTTTTCCATGGATTTTTAGAGAGTGGAAGGGAGAGGGAGAGACACAGAGAGAGAAACATCAACTGGTTGCCTCCCACACAGGGGGGCCAGAATCAGGCCTGCAACTGCGATATGTGCCCTTGACCGAAATCAAACCCGGCACCTTTCAGTGCATGGGCCGATGTTTTATCCACTGAGCCAAACTGGCCAAGGTGAGTCTCAAGTACTAATGTTAATGCTTAGAGTGGAGATAATCCATCTAGGGTAAAAAGGAAATCAAATTATAATGTAGACATTAACCTTATAAACTACTCAGGTTTCAACTGAAAGAGGGCTTTGTACACATTGAAGGAAAGTGATTAACAGGTAAGAATGAGCAAACTGATTGACAGATAAGAGAGAAAAGAATGAGATCAGGAAAGTTGGATGAATGATGTGGTAACTGTCTTCTTATAACATTGACTGTTAATTGAAATTATGTGGCCATTTTCTGCTCTGTAGAAATGTACTTCACCAAAACACACACACACACACACACACACACACACACACACACACACACCATGTTTCCACTGAATTCTCTACACAGACATACATAATCCAAATACTTCCATCTAAACTCTTAGAAAAAATTGGCCAGAACAGCATAGATTTCAAATTGGAAACAAAATATGCCAAAATAAGTCAGATTTTTAAAATCCAAGATTGACCTTGATGGACTGGTGTTAAAAAATATTGCCATAACCTTCCCAACAAATTTTGTTTTAAACTGTTAGTTTAGAGTGTGGCAAACAAACTCTTAAACCTGGTCATTGGAATTTTAAAGAAAAACAATTTTTAGTATAAGATCTCTGATAATTTATTTTATAGCAAATGCTAAATCAGAAATAATTTCATTGTAATGTACATATAAGAAACAGGATATTTAATTTGGAAAGAGTTCAAGAAGTTTTTGAAGGTTTTACTCTCTTCTTTTCATTACAATCATATGATGCATTTGACTTTTTCCTTCACATAAAAGTAGAGTAATTCTGGTTGCTCTGTTTTGCTGTTTTTAAGGGTTTGCTTCTAATAACTTGTAAGCAATTTGAAAATAATTATTTTTATTCCTCTGGGAAAGTAATGGTCTCTCTAATGCATGCTTTGCTTCAAAACTGACTAATGTAAAAATTATTTACATCATTAATTAACACAAGTGGCTTGAAATATTATACAGGGAAATCTGTTCCTCCTAAGAGCAGGATCAGAAACACCTTGACAGGGAAGATAAATCCACTCATAATAACAATTGAACAACCATGGAAGGAAATTGCTGAGATCATTTTCTAGCAAAAAACAAGGAACTACACTATTAAAGGAAAAGAACTATTGTTAGTCTTATAATCCAAAATGTAAACTGGATCCTGAGTCTCACTTTCACTGTAATTTTCCAAGCCTTTGAAAAATTGGCCTTCTAAGCTAGGCATGCTGAATACATAAACATAATGGACTTCACTAGGCAGATGTAATAGATGTTATGATTACTCATCAACATCTTCAGCTAGTGGAGGATTTGGGTAGCATTATTTTATACAAATCCAAGCCCATTAAAAATAAACTCCAAGGTCAAATGAAAAAAAAAATTAGGAGGCTTAAAATGCAATGCCAATCTAAGAAAGTATTGTTTTATATCAAATATAGGTAGTACATATAGCATAGGCTTGGGACTAATTTTTAGATGGAAATTTCAACGATATGTATTGAAATATTTATTTTAAAGAGTTAGCTCATGTGATTATGGATGCTAATAAGTCCAGAATCTGTAGGATCAGGCACACAGGGTGGGGAAGGGGGCACATGCTCTCCCCTTGCCCACTGCCGCCACCGCCTTCTTGGGCCACCCCTGGTGCTGCTTGTGCGCTTGTTTGGTTGGACCTGGAACCTCTGTTGTGAAGTGGCAGCCGAGCAGACTGAGTGCTCGCCTACGAAAAGCCCTAGGAAGGAGTCAAGACTGAGAACAACCATCAGATTGATTTGAAGGCGGCGGCAGGATGGTTCCTGGCGCAGTTGAAGGTGAAGAGGCAGGCAGCACTTAGCAAACCAATGAAAGCCTATTGGGAAGGGCAGGGTGTGTCGATGAGGCAGGCCAGAGTCTGATGTGACGGGCAGCCAATCACTGACATAGACACACCTGCGCAGCTGGAAATGAGGATGAAGACCCCGCTGGTGTGTTCCAGCAGCAGACAGCAGGTGTCTACTAAAAGGGGAACCTGCTACTCACCCAGAACTCTGTTCCTCCAGACCAAGGAGACATTCCCAGCTAGAAAACCGCCATTTGGTTTCACAAGCCCAGACAGTATACTTTTCTCTCTTCCTTCATTTCCTCCTTCCCCTTTCCTTCATTGTACATTAAGTAATCTATGTGCACAAGCATTTTCACTTTTAAAAACTAAATGGCCAGTGGTATGTCTTGATGGACATCAAATGGAGATGGGATGGGGAAAAGCACTGGTACTACGGGACTACCCCTTTGTCCATTAGTGGCATGCTCATGCGGCTCTTAGGTTTGAATTCCAGTAAGTTATTTTGCTCACCGTTTAACAAAAAAAAAAAGAACAATATAAAAATCTTTGCATTAATTGGAGAATTTTAATGCTTTTCATTTATTGTTGTAAAACCAAGAACAATTTTACAACTTTTTTGTACAGAGCTGTTATATGCAGAGCAATCTGTCTTTTAAGTAGGGATAGATTACTCTGAAAGAAATAAATCCTAGGTAGTTTCCCCTCAAGTCAAGCATCTTGTTGTTTAAATAAACTTCTGTTTAAAATTTAAAAAAATTTTAAACACCAAAAAAAAACCCAAAACTATAAAATTACAGTGTCAGGCCTTTTTCTATTCAGGCCTCCAACTAATTGGAGGAGTCCCACCCATATTATGGGGGCGATCTGATTTACTCATCTACCTGTTGAATATTAATATTACCCAAAACACCCTCACAAAAACTTCTAGAATAATGTTTGACCCTGTATCTGGGCACCGTGATCCAGGCAACTTGGCACATAAAAGAACCACCACAGGTGGCTTTCCACAATTCTAGGCCCCAGCATTCCAAATTAGCAAAACATACGGAGAAAGCAAGCTTTTTTCCCCTTGAATCCATATACCAATCCCAAGGAAAGATCTTGATTAGGCACTCTTTTATCCCATGACCATCCTGAGCCCAGAAATGCCCACCACTGTGGTTGATAGACCCAGTAGAACTTCATGAAATGGCAAAGGGACATCGCAAGCCCTTTGTAACTGTTCTGCCACGTTATCCTAAGCCATTTTGTAGGTGGGTTGGTGCTATGTAAATTCCCATCCTGTGCAGAGTCACATTTTGGGTAAAGGTATTTGTGGCTAAAGTCTGTGGGATAAGAGATAGGTGACAGGGTAGGCAGGGAAGAGCCCATCTAAGTATGAGGGAAGGAAATGTGTTTCCATTATATAATCTATAACCATTCATTGCTCACCAGCTAAGTTTATCCTTTTACAAACACACTTGATAACAAGGACTTCCCTGCCCAAATTAGGTAAAATTATCTGGCATCTTCTTAATAAAGGATAGGGCTCCCCAGGTGTCAGTATGGGGGTATAAGTTGGGATGTACTATAATAATTTGTTCTTATTTCACTAGCTATAAATATTGGTGTATTTGGAGAGTCATTTAAATTTAGTCCTTGATTTCTATTTAAAAGTGATACAAACATTATTTCCAGTTATTTGTATTTAATCTCTAAACTATATTTATGCTTAAGTCAATTATATTAAAAACTAGTGGCCCGGTGCATGAAATTCATGCATGGGGGGGGGGGTGTCCCTCAGTGCAGTATGCACCCTCTCCAATCTCGGGCCTGCATGAGCCCCCGCCAGTGGCAACTTCCACCAGGGACCACTCCCAGGCCAGGCGACTCGGCGTGCCTGCTTGCGACCCCTGGCCGGGCGGCCTCCAGGCTGGGCGGTGCTGCAGGCCTGCACGCGCCTCCTCCAGTGGCCACTTCCCCCAGGGGGCCTCTCTTGGGCCACGCCTGACCGGTTGTGACTATTACGCACCGGATCGGTCGTGACTGTTATGACGTCCAGGCTAATTAGCATATACCTCTATTATTATATAGGATATACACTGAGTGGCCAGATTATTATGATCTCTGAACACATAATAATGTGGCCACTCAGTGTATATCCTATATAATAAAAGGCTAATATGCAAATTGTCCCCTTGACCAGAAGTTCAACCAGCAGGCAGACCGGCCAACTGCCCATGTCCCCTCCCTCTGGCCAGGCTGGCCGGACCCCACCCATGCATGAATTCATGCACTGGGCCTCTAATATATATATAAATACATATATATATATATATATATATATAGATAGAGAGAGAGAGAGAGAGAGAGAGAGAGAGAGACCAGATTATTATGCGTTCAGAGATCATAATAATCTGACCACTCAGTGTATACCTAGTTACCCACGGGAAAAATTTTCCCTCTCAATTTCAGATATACATCTGCTGAATAATTGATATATTTCTGGCTTCATTTGTAGTTTATTGTTTCCCTTCTTCCTGTTGTGACTCACCTTTTTGATTCACTGATTGATTCATTCATTTATTAAATACTTACAATTTACCAGGCTCTGTCAGGGATGCCAGGCTGAACAAGACAGGCATGCTTCTTATAGGTCCTATCAAGACAGCTGATTGGAACAAGCCATTCTCTACGTGATATTGGAACCTCAGGGCATGCATCTGTGTACAAACTGCACTCAGGCTCCCTCTGACTCTCATACTCTTATTTTTTTTTGCTCTATTTCCCTCATCTATTTCACTTTTCTTTTATCTTGCAGTGTTTTGTTTATATTTGAAAACCACTTAAATCCTTTTTGGAAGAAGTCAGCATATACATGAACTAACAGTTCTTATTTGACAGCATGTGTTCAGCTATTTTGTTATCGTAATAAAATGCCCCATTAAAGAACCTTTTCAAGGCATGTTATACATAGATAGGTGCACTTGGTAAAACCTGTGTGACTCTTCAGTCTAGATTCTAGTTCCGAAGTGGGCAAAATCAGATAAGAAGCCCTCTTACAAGAATGTTTGTCAAATTTAAATAATGGACACCTCTCTTTTTATTACCATAAGCCTTCATTATTATTTTTATTACTAGAGGCCCGGTGCATGAAATTCGTGCACTGGGGAGGGTGTCCCTCAGCCCAGCTTGCACCCTCTCTAATATGGGACCCCTCAGGGGATGTCCAACTGCAGGTTTAGGCCCGATTCCACAGGGGAATTTAAATTTAGTCCTTGATTCCACAGGGATCAGGCCTAAACCTGCAGTTGGACATCCCCCGAGGGGTCCCATATTAGAGAGGGTGCAAGCTGGGCTGAGGGACACCCTCCCCAGTGCACGAATTCCACAGGGATCAGGCCTAAACCTGCAGTTGGACATCCCTCTCACAATCCGGGACCTCTGGCTCCTAACCGCTCACCTACCTGCCTGATTGCCCCCTAACTGCTTCCTTGCTGGCCTGATTGCCCCCTAACTGCTCCTCTGTGGACCTGATTGCCCCCAAATACCCTCCCCTGCTGGCCTGATCACCCCCAAGGCTTTTATTAGTATAGATATGACCCTGCACCGAAAATTTTACTAATCCTGCTTTACAATAAGGGCTTGACGATTGAATCATTAGGACCAGACACCAAGATTTCCTTTCTTTGAATAGTGGAGGAAATACTTATCTTGTCTTTAAGTTGCCCGGAAATTAAAATGAGATAATGACTTAGAAAAGTATAAAAGCACCATATAAAGACAACTGTCTTTTTAATGAAGTGGTAAAATGAAAAACACTATTTTTATTCTCCCCTTCCTTCCTTTACAGCTTTTATTTAAACTTTGAAATTTATAAAAATTTCACTCCAATTTTCATTTCTTTACATTCAACATTATTTTGTATTGGTTTCAGGTTTTATATTAGTTACAGAATAGTGGTTAGACAATCATATACTTTACAAAGTGTTCCCTGATATTTCTAGTACCCACCTGGCATCATACCATCATTACAACACTATTGACTATATTCCCTATTTAAGTGACAATGGGTTTACAGGTTCCTTTCCGTCTTTCTTTTGTGTTGCTCGTCCTTCCTTTTCTTTCTCACTTCTTCCCTCATTTTCTTTATATAGTATCTCAATTGGCCATCAAAGCTCAGTGAAGGCACTGGGACACGCTTCATCCATTTTACAGACCAGGAAACTGAGGCCAATTCCAGTTGGCCGTGGAACTTGACTCAGCACACAGGAAGCCCTCAGAGCCATGCTCTTTGCGCTTCCTAAGGGGCAGTCGCCCGGCAAACAGAACAAACCTTCCAGTCAGGCTTCCAAGCCTCTTTCTCAAGCACCTCTTCATTGCGGATGCTCCACATTCTTTCCTTTCCCCCTATTCTTTACTGCCCCCCCTTCTCCGAAGCAGGTGGAAGGCTTCCCACTCACTGCCTAGGCATGCTCTGCCATGGGGCAGGGTGTCACAAGCTTGCTTTTGGGTCAAGGCAGGAGCAGGAGTCACTGCCTCTGAAGTGTGAAGGCCGCCTGAGCGAGGCCCATTAGCACTGGGAGCTTCTCTGAATCACATCAGTCAGTCCAGTACCCTGCAGTGCAGCACCCCTCCACTGAGGTGGCACCACCCCTCAACCCCCGCCTCAGGGGTGAGGGTCCTTGCCCCTCTGCCAGGAGTCCTTCCATGCCCCTTGATCCCTGGCTGGGCCCACCCACGTCTTGGGGCCACTGCAGAACCTGTCTCTCTGCAGATGAGGCAGATCCCTGCCCTTGGTCTCCATGAAGCTATGAATCTCAGCAACCCCATGCCTGCAATGTGCCCAGGGACCCCCGGGGAGTGGCTTGATGTTTCCGGCCTTGCCTCCCCTGGGCAGCGATCTTCCCAGGGACCCCTGGGAGCAGCTAGGCGATCTTCCCAGGGACCCCCGAGGAGCAGCTAGGCTGTCTGGCTTCACCTCCCCAGGCGGCGATCTTCCCAGGGACCCCTGGGAGCAGTTGGATGGTCCTGGCCACGCCCCCCCAGGTTGCCGATCTCCCCAGGGACCCCCGGGAGAGGCTGGATGGGACCGGCCACGCCCCCTGCGTTGCTGATCTCCCCAGGACCCCCGGGAGCGGCTGGGCAGCCCGGCCTCGCCTCCCCGGGGCAGCGATCTTCCCAGCGACCCCCGGAACTAAGAGGACTGGGCACCGCCATCTTGATCTTCTCAACGGCCGGATAGGCCACACGGGGTCCCGCCCCTCAGCCTCCTGCCGGCCCAATCGTGGGCGTAGCGGAGGTGCGGTCAATTTGCATGTTTCTCTATTATAAGGTAGGATAATATTGTTTAAACATGTAAAGTCATACAATGAAATATAAGCTCCTTATGTATATAGTTATTACATCAATATAAAGCCAAAACAAATTTACTAATTAATTAAATGCAATCCTATCTACTTAACCACAAAGATACTTTCTTAAATGCATCACTAGGCAATTTTGTCCTTGTGCAAACATCATAGAGTGCACTTACACAATCCGAGATGGAATAGCCTACTACACACCTAGGCGATATGGAATAGCCTCTTGCTCTGAGGCCATAAGCCTGCACAGCACGTCACTGTACAAAACAACATGAGATTAAATCAAGCACAAGAGAAAATGATGCAATCAAGAGACACTACTAGTAAATACCATATGTATGAGACTGCTGCCAGAGTACCGTGGCAAAGTGTTATATGGCAAACTTTTTTTATAAGTAGAAAGAGTACACTCTAAAATAACAATACAAGGCATAGTATAGTAAATACAGAAACCAGTGACCTAGTCCTTTATCATCATTATCAAGTATTATGTATTGTATATAACTGTATGTGCTGTACTTTTATACAACTGGCAGCAAAGGCTTGTTTATACCAGGATCACCACAAACACAGGAGTAATGTATTGTGCTATGAGGTTATAATGGCTGCAATGTCATTAGGCAATACAAAATTTTCAGTTCCAGTATAACCTTACTAGAGGCCCGGTGCACGAAATTCGTGCACGGGGGAGGGTGGTGTGTCCCTCAGCCCAGCCTGCACCCTC
Source organism: Eptesicus fuscus (assembly GCF_027574615.1). NCBI lineage: Eukaryota > Metazoa > Chordata > Mammalia > Chiroptera > Vespertilionidae > Eptesicus > Eptesicus fuscus. The sequence continues at coordinate 18,458,449 of NC_072480.1, forward strand.
TCCAATCTGGGACCCCTTGAGGGATATCTGACTGCCTGTTTAGGCCTGATCCCAGTAAGATTGGGCCTAAACGGGCAGTTGGACATCCCTCTCACAATCCAGGACTGCTGGCTCCCAACCGCTCGCCTGCCTGCCTGCCTGATTTCCCCTAACTGCTTCTGCCTGCCAGCCTGATCACTCCCCTGCCAGCCTGATTGATGCCTAACTGCTCCCCTGCCAGTCTGATTGCCCCTAACTGTCCTCCCCTGACAGCCTGGTCACCTCTAACTGCCCTCCCCTGCCAGCCTGGTCGCCCCTAACTGCCCTCCCCTGCCGACCTGGTCGCTCCTAACTGCCCTCCCCTGCAGGTCTGGTCCCTCCCAACTGCCCTCCCCTGCAGGCCTGGTCCCCCCCCCCCCAACTGCCCTCCGCTGCTGGCCTGATCGCCCCCAACTGCCCTCCCTTGCAGGCCTGGTTACCCCTAAATGCCCTCCCCTGCTGGCCTGATTGCCCACAACTGCCCTCCCCTGCTGGCCATCTTGTAGCAGCCATCTTGTGTCCACATGGAGGCAGCCATCTTTGACCACATTGGGGTGGCCATCTTGTGTGTTGGAGTGATGGTCAATTTGCATATTATCTCTTTATTATATAGGATGGGACCACCGTCATATATGCAGTCCATTGTTGAATGAAACATCATTATTTGGCACATGGCTATGCAAGCAAAGCTATAAAACTAAAATATTAACAATTTTAATGTGATGAAGAACGCTATTTTGCAGAAATTGAATTTCAAGTGCATCTTTATGTCAGACTTTATGTATCTTTTGGTTTCCTTTTTGTGACTTCTATACTGTTAATGGCTTCAGTAGTACTACTGCTAACACTTTTCAAGACAGTATTAACATTTTCAAGACTTTTTTTTTTTTTGCTCAATAAAAGCTTAGCTCATACATAAGCAAAACTGTGAGCAAGAAATCCATGAATGTTAAATTTAAAAGTAGCTCTGTAAAAATGTCTTGTTCTCTCAAAGATAAAGTTAACATCACAATGTCATTGGAATATGCATTACATAGATAACAAATCCAATTACTGCTTAAATGTGGAACCAGAAAATGCTTCACTGTATATTTACTATTATGCTTGTTGCTAATGAATTTTTGCAAGTAGGTACATACAACGACCTTTGTTTACAGAAGGAATACATACTGACTGCAGAAGAGCAGATTCTTTTGAATGTAAAACTTTGACCATGGGATTAGGGATTTAACTCTCCCAGCACTTTCCTCTTTTCAAACTCTTGCAAAATTTTTGTCTGCATAGTATCCTCATTGGAAGCACAAGTATTGCCTGCATATACTTAGAGTCCCACGTGATTCTGATAATAGTAATTCTCTTTGAAGATTATTGTTGAAATTAAAATGCAATGTTAAAAAAAACACACCTGGACCCTGAGAAAACATGTGCCATATAGGATGCTTCTGTATCAGGTCTGCCCCTGTGAGATAGAACAGCAGCTTTATAGGGTTGGGAAAGAGAGGCCACCCTCAAGCCCCAAGTCCAAGCTTTCTCTTCTTTCCTTTTCATCACTTGTTACCATTTGTCCCCATCTGTGGATGGACCAATCCATGACCCATTAGCTCCTGTCCTGGATGCAAAGGGGTTACTGTCCACCTTTACCAGATGGTCTGACAAAAGGAAGGCCGTGGAACTCTAGCGTGGTGCTTCTCACACTTTAACATGCACACAAATCCCTGTATGTCTTGGTCAAATGCAGATCCTAACTCATTAGTCTTGTGCAGTCCCAAAACTGCATTTCTAACGAGCTCCCAGGATCCTTCTGATGCCCCTGGTGTGTGGCCTGGCCCACACTTCATGAAGCATGGGTCTAAGACCTACTGGTTCTCTTCTAAAATGCACCTGAGAGGAGGCAAACTTTCCATCTTTTGCCCCAACTTACTGGAAAATTGCCTTAACCCTGTGTTTTGCTTGGGACTATGGCATTTTGGCTTCTGGGAAATAGAGCACAGGACTATTAAGTAGATTCAACAGATTACAAACGTTTTATTTCAATCTGAGAGAAAGCAAAGTTTCAGCAGACCCAAAGGATCTTTATGTTTTAGGAATAAAATCTAAAATAACAGCATCCTATACAGCACTGCCTAAAGTACAACTAAACTGAGATATCCATATAACAGTAACTATCCCAAATCTTAGTTTTGAAAAACGTAAAAAATGCATTATATTATGAGAATTTTTATACCATTGGTTGGTATGCAATGACTGTAAGATTCACAATCAAAGTATTAATGTATCAAACTCTAGAAACCCTGGATTACTTATAATTTTATTTGGTGGTAAGTCAATAAATTGAATAATTTAGAAATGAATTGGGTGATTTTATTTTCCTTTTGGGTTGAATTTCACTGACTGACATATAGCTTAATGTTTCATTATATAAGCCTGTTCCCAGACTGATATTCATGGTTAGGAAATATTTTGATTTTTAATTAAATGCTATTATTGAAAGAAACTCAAGATAAAGCTATCTCCATTCTGTGAAACCTATGAAAATCACCCTGTATCAGTTATAAATGCAGTTGGCTATGAGTAACAGGGAATCCAAATCACTGTGGTTTCAGCAGATGGTAGATTATTCTCTTCACATAGCAAGAAGCTGCAGGTAGGTGGCCTAGTATTAGTTCAGTGATGTCAGGGTCACTATCTTGACAATTCTCTTGGTCTTTTCCTCATCATTACAGAATGGCGGCCTCATTTTTAGATCTCATATCTGCATTTTAGACAAATTTGGAGTTTTTAAAAGGAGAGCTTCCAGAAATACAGTGTAATGCAGTAGGCCAGCGCTCCGCTCTCTCAGTTCCTGTGTCCTTCCCTAGTCTGACCCAGCAGGTCACTGCTCCCAGAGGGTCCCACACTGCCGAGACCACAGCAGCATTCCCCTTCCTGCACGCCCTGGGTAAGACCACCTCTATTAAGCAGCTAAGAAGACTATTGCAAAGATTCCAGCACTTGTTCAGCCTTTGATTCCTTGACTTCTTTATTTTGATATAATACAATAATTCTTAGCATTAAACTTTGCATATCCTATATAATAAAAGGCTAATATGCAAATTGTCTCCACGGGCCCCAATGAGAGCGGTACCATGGCAGGATGGCAGAGCAGGTGAGCGGGCAGTGCCAGGCCAAGGCAGGAGTGAGCGGGGATCTCAATCACCCTGCCAGTCGCCCCACAGATGGCAACCTGCGGTGGGGGGCAGGGCCAGCAAGCGGATGGCACCAGGCCAAGGTGGGTTCAAGCAGGGGCCCCAATTGCCCCACCTGTCGCCCCACAGATCGGCCCTGACCACCAGCCAGGCCTAGGGACCCTACTTGTACACGAATTTCATGCACCGGGCCTCTGGTTTGATATATTTGTTTTGAACTGGCCATTGATTCTTGGCTTTATCCTTAATTTCGAATTCTGTTTATAAACACTAAGACTCTTAGTGGCTATCCCTAAGGAAGGATTCACTTGGCTCCCACGTATTTGTCTGTGTGAGAGTCTTCTGTTTTCCAATTTTGCTAGAAGTTCTGCATTTCTTATCTTTTTGCAGAATTGAAATGTCAGATGGCTGCTGTTATGATGTTAAGCTAACCTATATATGGATTTCTCAGTTTACTTGTACTTTAGGCAGCACTGTACCGGATGCTGGTATTCTAGATAATAATTCCTGGCCTGGTCCCCACCACCCCCAGATGACAGCTTTAAACAGGATAGAAAAGATTTTAAAAGAAAATACTTTTTAAAAATTATATTTTTATTGATTTCAGAGAGGAAGAGAGAGGAGAGAGAGATAGAAACATCAATGATGAGAGAGATTCATTGATCAACTCTTCCTACATGACCACTACTGGTGATCAAGCCCATAACCTGGGCATGTGCCCTGACCAGGAATCGAACCATTACCTCCTGGTTCACAGTTCCACACTCAACCACTGAGCTATGCCGCCTGGGCATAGAAAAGATTTTGAGTCTTCTTTTCATTATGTCCAGGACCTATATTACTGAAGAAATACTCAACTATAATAATACAAATTTGTAATTTCAATAGAAGGATAAAGTCTATTAATACATATTACATATATAGCAACATCTTTTTGAGATCTATTTTAATGAGTTATTTTTCTGGAAGTTTCTATGTTTTAAATTTGATAGGGGAAAGAACTTAGAGATATGGCTCTGAATGGGAAGAGTTCAGATCTTGGAGCACCTGGATAAAAAAGTTTTAAGAAGGTAGTCTGATCTAGGCCCCTTAAATCTCACTCTGCAGATGGGGCCAAGTTTGCCTACTCTACCAGTCTTCAAAGACTTGGCTTCACCCACACAGTATGATAAAAAAGATGTTGCCATGAAGAAACCCATTCCAGAATAACTTGAAATACTGCAAGTGTCTGGGCAGGGGTGGTGGTTGAATGACAAGGAGATGGCATTGAAGGAAAAGGTGAGAAACCCTAAGGAGAAATTGAATCTGCTGCTCAGTTTTCATTGGAGGTAACCCTGATAGTTTCTTTTACTAAATACTTTCAGGGCGTAAAGACTATAATTTCTATAGAAAGAAAAAAATGAATTAAAAATCAGATTTCATCTTAATTTTCTCACATAGTAAGTTTTTTTTAAAAAAAGAGAGCAGGTTTTGGGGAACTCAACCTTTCTGCTTTACATGGACAACACAAAATTTACCCATTTAATAAATGCTTATGTGGAGTGTGTCAATTGCCAACAATAGAATTTGTACCATCAGCTTACTTTGATGAAAAATAAATAAATAAACAAATAAATGCTCATGATGGTAATTGTGGTGAAATTGAGTGCTTCTTTCTATACAAAAAGCATTTCATTAGCAAATCAATTGCCAAGAATATGAACCAGATATTTGAATATTGAAATAAACTTAGAAAGGATAATATTAATATATTTAGAATTCCAAAAATTGGAGGACTGTTTAAATACATACAGTGACAAAAATATGCCCTTGCTCTTTGGAGCAACAAACAAAAATGTGCCAGCTTTGGAACAAGGAGATGATGGGTCTCTAAACACACTGTGTTGATGAGCCACAGCTGGTGACTGTGTGACATTTCAGTGCTTTTATGTGTGTGCCTGTGCTCAAGTGCCAAGAGCTGCATGTAACTGACAGCTAGGGCTGGGTGGCTTTTTCCCTCCACTCCAATTGTGGCCCTCAGAACGCCTAGGAGTCATGAAACCATAATCTTTGCATTGGGAAGGGATTTAAAGTTTCTCTAGTTAAAGGGTTCCTAGCCTATTTGAGGATGAAGTCCCCTTTTAATCTTAAAAAATAAAAATAAAAAGCTCCAAGGACCTCCATGTGATCGTAGTTATACTTTTAATATTTCTATTTTGAGATATTAAGTAGTGAAAGACTTGTATAAATTCAGTGACATTCATAATTAATTTGTATTTTATTAATCATAACATAACTGTCTATAAAATTTGAAAAGGAATAGTATTTATGTTTGCCACATATATTTTTCATTTCCTCTAAAGCAACACTCGTGCCCATGAATTCACAGACCTCTTAAAATAATTCCACTGCTCACCCTCCCATCTCTGGAGATCTTCCATTCACAAATTGGAAACCCTGCTCCAGGCAAATTATCCACTGATGCTCTACAATCCTTGAAATCCTTCAGTGACTGGAAACTCACTATTCGAAAAGATGTCTCCTTCTGTCTGTAGATTGTCTATCTGATGATTAGGCTTAATTATTTTGAACTCAAGTTCTTATTAGTTACATAACTGTTTCATTATGTCAGCCAACAAATCTAGCCCCTTTCAGAGAACACACTGTCCTCTGAAAACAGGAGACAGCACTGATAACTTCCCTGAGTTGTCTCTTCTCTAAACTTACCTGGGTCCTTGCAGTATTTCTGGGCTTGTGTTTTCTTGAAATTGTTAAATTTTAGTATAAGAAGGTCCCATGATGATGATGCTCCCTGTGAACCCAGTCTTTGTCCCCCTTCCACCACCATTTTTACTCTTAACTTCGCCCCATCCCTGTGCCCCCCCCCCCGCCCCCTCCTCGTAATGCAGATTTTGTTTTTTAGGCACCAGAAAGGGAGCAATTTAAGTTCTACTCCCACGTGAGGGTAGAACATAGGTAAGAATTTGTTAAGAATTAAAAGAGAGAAGGCTTTTTGTGTGTGTTTTGTTCTTTTCACCTTACCACTTCCATTTCCTTAATATGACACTGCACAGGAGGGTTTGTGGCAGGAGCATGGGAATTGGGGCCAGAAGATTGGTGTTCAGGCCTCGCTGCTGTCTCAGTGCCCTTGGGAAAGTCCTCAACTGCTGAGCATCTGGTTCACCTTCCATAAAATCTATCCTGTAGAGTAATTCAGATGCTGTTAATCTGCATAATGTTTTAGTATTATAATGTGTTTCCTCACATGCTATCTCACCTAATGCTTAGCTACCTCCCTCATGAGATGTAGGGAGATACTGGAATTATGCTACCTGACCCTCTTCCTAGTGGCCACTCTTCCACCTCCACTGGGTCTTTGATGCAGGTTCTCCTGCCTTGTTTCCACCCTGCCTGAGGCTTTGGTTTGCATTTTTATTGTTTTCCTTAAATCTTCTGCATCTCACTGCCTACCCTCCAGAGATTATATATCCTACTTCTTCAAAAAGAAAATGGAGGTTGCTTGGTCTAAACCTTTTCAACTACCTTTCCCTCCGTCTTTCAAATTAATGATGCCTTTATCCTTCCTTCCTGCCTTCCTTCCTTCTTCCCTCCTTCCTTCTTGTCTCAAAGGAAACCTCATCCTTAATTCTTTCCAGGGCTAATTCATTTCCCTGTGGTCTTGACCCTTAATTTATCACTCATCTCCTCTCTCTGCCTCTCTCTTCACTGATAATTCTCTAATCTATATACATATTGAATTTCCACCATTCCTAAATTAAGTACACTACCTTTCTTCCAATGGTGAGCTGCTGCCTAAGAACAGATCTCTGGTACAAGGTGGAATATCATAGAAGAAAGAACAAGGGCTTTGAAGCTCTACAAATGTGAGCTCAAATTCTGCCTTGTCACTCTGCTGGATTCGGACAGTCATTTGGCCTCTCTGAGCATCACTTTCCTCATTTTGAAATGTACCTGGCAAAGTTGTTCTGAAGATCAAACAAGATAATGGATGTGAAGCCACATAAAGAGCACTTAAGAAATGGTGAGTCTTGTTATAGGTAATTTCTCTCCACTGTAGAAAACTAACTTCAAGCCCCCCACCAGCATGCTCTCCATCCCCTCTCTACACCAGTCAACTTCCCAGAACTGGGGCTGCTCATTGAGCTCCTGTCTCCCTCCGACCATATAGCTGTCCTGTGGGACTCTGCTTAGGACACCAGCTGCCTCTCCACCCTGCAGCCCTCCATTCCCACACAACTGGAATTCCCCACTGGGTGTATTTCCACAGTTGCTGTTTTGTCGGAATAAGTGGACTACCCCATCCTCAACTCCATGAGACACATAATGTTTCCAACCCTGGTTATAAATTGGGGTTTGTCTACTCATTCCTCAGGACCTAAACTCCTCTCTCAAAGGTCGAAGTCCATTCTACAAGGAGCTCAGCCTTTTCCTCCCTCCCTCTCTTCCTTCCTTCCTTTCTTCCTTCCTTCCTTCCTTCCTTCCTTCCTTCCTTCCTTCCTTCTTTCTTTTCTTCTTTTCCTATTGTAGAGTTTAAAGTGACAGCGCATTTATTAATGAAGCAGCGAGACAGAGTGGACTACTCGGCAGACAGCAGCCTCACCCTGTTTCCTGTCTCTCCGCAGCACAGCATTCTGCAGACTGGCTCTTAAAATCTCTCCTCTTGTGACTGCTTTCCCTCAAACGCCTTCTTTCTCTGCCTTTTCTCATGCCCACTACCCTAATAGCCCCTTTGTCTTTCTATACTACTTTCTTGCCCAGGCAATCTCATGTTCTTTAACAACTTTAGCCATTATCTATTTGCCAATAACCCCCAAATCACTGTCTAACTAGTCTAAGTCCTCCATATTTCAGACCCAGAAGGGCTTCCAACTGTACACGCCCAACAGTGTCTCATGCCCTCCTTCCTCCTATGTGCCCGGACTCTGGCAGGATCACCCACTCACCTACACTCAGGGCTGCACATTCAGTCACTACCGACCTGGCTCTCACCCACTGCCCCAATTCCCATTCCATCCATGTTTTAGCAATTTTACTTCTTTCCCATCTGTTCACTATACTTAGTTCAAACTTTCAAAATGGTTTATGTAATTGCATTAACCTCCAAACTGGTCTTCCTTCTAGCCACCTTCACCCCTGGGCCAGAGATACCTTTAGGAAATGAAGAATTGCCATCTTGCTTGACTGTCTTTCTCAGGTCTCCTTTGTCGGGGTCACCAGTAAAGCACTCCAATTGGTCCCTTGCTGAAAGTCCTCTGGCCCCTGGCTGAGTGGGATGTAGTCTCTGTTTACTTTGCAATTTCAGTTTATCAACTGATGGTTGTCACTCACAGGTCCTCCCAGTTCTGCTTGAATTGGTTAACATATGTAGGTGATTCAATCCCAGAACGTTTCTTTTGGAGAAAATTTTTAGTCATCAAATGACATATACACTCTATACATTAGTCAGAGTTTATAACATTTCAGAGGAAACCTATCACTATCCGATGGCATCTCAGAAATGTTTGAAAGAATCATGGCATAATCATATTAGTGGAGCGATTCTCAAAACTTTTTTCCAGTTAACATTGAACTCCTTTATCCAAGCTAAGGGAAGAAAATAACACAAATAATTCATAGCATTAAATATAGAAATAATGTTGTATGTCACATTATATATTTTTCTACTTTTCAGAGCAACTTTTCTAAGGAAACTTTCATTTGATGGATAAAAAATAATTCCTATCAAGCAGCTAATGATAAATTGGGGAGTGACTCAAAAGTTTGGGAATTTGAGGCCTCAGGCTGACTGGGAGACTACATCTGTTGCAGATAAATGTGATTTTACTGCTAGAAATGTTGAAAGTTGGTGATTTGGGGTTTCTTTGTCATTATGTATGGGTCAGATCAACTTTGCCAGGTACATTTCAAAAGTGAGGAAAGTGATGCCCAGCGTCTACAAAATATAGTCATTGTTGAAATGAGAGGTCATTCTATTTTTACTCACTTTCACTTTAGTTGCAAATTATTAGTGTAGGAATTTTCACAAAAGGGTTATGCAAACATGCCCAAATTGCTTGAAATATTTTCCACTTCTCTGATTCCCATGGGAAAAGCCACTAGGTTGCATTTGTGGCATCTCAATTGGTTCAAGCAGCCTAATAGGGATTTAGAAGCTTTAAATGGTACGAGTTAACAGAGGGACATCCAGAATTGGAACTCCTGTCTCTCTTTCCTCCCTGGCATCTGGAAATGTGTAAATTACCATGTAAAACATAGCCCGAATGATGGCAGCTAACATCCAACTCTTGTTTGTTTACTATCCCATTTTTACATTTATTTCTTAAAATGATTTTTTAAAAGATTTGAACAGTTTGCCATGACTTTCATCAGGCTGCACAGTACACTATTGTGTTCTTCAAAAAAAGGGGTCCATACCTCATCTGGGAGAAAGACACTCTTGGGCACAGGTAACTGTCCTGCCTCTTGGGTGGAAGCACCTAATCACTCTGTCAGAGGCACCTCATTGCAAACACAGGCCCTTTCCAAATGCAGTGTAGAAATCAAAACAACCCATTAAAGCTCAGAGGAAAATAGTTGTTAAAGATACATACTGTCTCTGCTCAAGAAGTGAAACTTTTACTGAGATCTTGTTTTGATTTTCTCTTGAGCTTTCTTACATATTCTCATCTATGTGCCGATGCAAATTTCATTTGTCCTAGTTTGTCAATGTAATTTAAGCTAGTCAGGGAAAAAAGCCAAAGTAAGCAATTTGGTGTTTGCCTCTCAAACATTAGTGTGTATGTGAATCGCTGTGCGATCTGGTTAGAGTGCGGGTTCGGATGCAGTGGGCTGAGGGGCCTGGCAGGGTGCATGCCCCGCCAGTTCCCACACGCTCTGGTGCTGGTCCCAGGCCACAGCTGGAGTAGGAAGGGTAGAGTCTAGACTCTAGACTATTAGATGCTCTCTCTGACGTGAACTTTGACTTCATCTTTTCAGGATTCCTATGCAAATTTGTGTCTGCTTTACTTGCATGTAGATATAGCCCAGATTTATCTTGCTGCTTTACCTCTTCTCAAATCTGTTTTTCTCCTGGGTCTTGCTGCTCTTTCCTCTGTAATCCTTAAGGATGAATATCAGTGTCTAGGACTCTGATAGATCACATAAGGAATACATTCAAGATGTGGTTCCTCTTGACAGTTTTAGAAACAAAATGACACACATCTTTCCTTTCCATGTATAATTTAACTGCCATGCAACAGTGCGCTGCCTGGGAAAATGCACTGGGCGGGTAAGAACATGTTAAAAACTCCCTGTGGGTTTTATGCTCACGTGCCTCAGTTTTCTTCTCAGTAAAAATGTCAAGGCTGTTCCACGCGCCCCTGGGTCCGGGTGAGGCCACGCGCCCCTGGGTCCAGGTGAAGCTGGATCCTGGGCCTGGGTGAGGCCGTGTACCCCTGGATCTGGGTGAGGCTGGGTCCCAGGTCCGGGTGAGGCCGCGCGCACCTAGGTCTGGGTGAGGCCACGTGCCCCTGGGTCCGGGTGAGGCCACGTGCCCCTGAGTCCGGGTGAAGCCGTGCCCCTGGGTCCGGCCGAGACCAAACCAGAGGGAGTCGGACCTGCATTACCACCATTTGTCCACCATCCAGAGCTGAGGGGTCAGTGCCGACATGTACACATAAGGAACTGGTGGACATTGAAATTGGGTCTCAAAAGAACTGTTGGTCCAGAAAGAAACTCACTACAGACTGATTCATTTGCCTGTCAGCATAACTAGTATTGCTCGTCTCACATTCAGTTCTTATAAGTATATCTCTAGTGACACATGATCTCGCTCATCTAGGGGAAATGATGAACAACATAGACTGATGAACAAGAACAGAACCAGTAACAAGGAGGCATCGATCAGACTATCGGGCCTCAGAGGGAGGATAGGGGAGGGTGGGGGGAGGGGGGAGAGATCAACCAAAGGACTTGTGTGCATGCATATGAGCCTAACCAATGGCTAAGTTCAACAGGGGGTTGGGGCATCCGTGGGGAGGGGTGTGGGATGGGAATGGGGGGATGAGGACAAATATGTGACACCTTAATCAATAAAGAAATTAAAAAAAAAAATGTCAAGGCTGTTTGATGATTTCTAAAGCCCCTTCCTGCTCTAATCCTTTAGGACTCAGAGTTGGTCAGTTAAATCATCTGGATGAATTCTCACTGGCTTAAACCAATGGATGCTTTTTTAGGAAGGTAATTTTATTAATACTGAACTCGGTTGAACACATCAGGTTCCACTCCCACCTCTGTGTTCCCAAGAGCGTATTACTTGACCCATAAGAATGGCATGATGACACTGCATCTTCTTTAGTTTATACCCACCTGTCTTCACGGCTGGACTCTGAGTGTCTGAGTCTGGGTTGGAACTTTAGGAGGAAGAGAGGCAGTCATGAGGATCGGGCCTAGTTGCCAAGGCCACAGAGCTTGGCAAGATTAGGTAAGAATTTACCCAAAGCACATGAAATCAGCCTAACCCAAACAGGAAGTAGGAAGTGTATCTAAGAAATGAAGCCAGAGATGAGAGCTGGAGCACTGCCAAGGGTGGAACCAAGAAAATAAGGTGATCAGAAACTGGGAGGGTTAGGAACAGTCTAGGAAGCAGAATTTGAAAAGATGGTGGGTAAATGGCTGTAGATGAGGCTGTGAATCTCTTAAGGGTGGGACTAATTTTTTTCTTCTTTTTAAAAACAATATATTTGTATTGATTTTAGAGAGGAAGAGAGAGGTAGAAACATGAATGATGAGAGAGAATCATTGATTGACCACCTCCTATATGCCCCCTCCCACCCCTCGCCACTGGGGATCGAGACTGAAACCCAGGCATGTGACCCGACCCAGAATCAAGTCATGACCTCCTGGTTCATAGGTTGACACTCAACCACTGAGCCACACCCACTAAGCAGGACTAATTTTTGAGTTGCTAGATTAAAAGAGCTAGTTGGGGCTGGTTAGAGAGCTTTGTGAGGGCAGACACTCTACTTAATTTTTGCTGAGTATCTCTAACAAGTGCCTGCCTGATAAAATAAAAGAGATGTATTATAGGAAGAATGAATAAATGAATGAATAAGTGAAACAAATCTATGTTTATATCACATAATTTATCCATTCTCTTCATTTTCTTTGCCATTATATGAGTTCATATCCTCATTATTGCATAAACAAACCAAAGGGACTCCCAATTCTACAATATCTTCCTATTTCAATTCATATGGTAGACTGCAGCAGGATCCGTCCTCTTGTTTGTGCCTTAGTTATTCTATTCCATCAAAGAAAGTAAGTCCCTTGACGTCAGAGATGGGGTTCTACCAAGTTTTGTATGTTGATACAGCTAGCACTAAACAAATATTCGTTGAAGTGAATCATCTATGCTCATATATTCAGTCATGATAAAGATTCAACATCCTGAACATTTAAATCAATATCTTTCCTTCTGTATTATTGTTTAACCAGATATCTGAGAGTTACACTTGACTAAAATGTTTTTATAAAATCCACTTCATTCAACTTTCACATTACTTTAGAGCTATACCTTTAAGGTTTAGTTTTTATTTTTTAAGTTAAGAAAACCTCTAAGGAAGCAGTGATTCTTCATTATTTTTTTAAAGCAGCAGACCCTGTGATAGCTATGGAATCTCTTCCCCACAAATGTATCTATACACATATACACAATCTTGCATACGATTTCAAGAGATTCAGGAATCCCCTAACGCCCTATGCAAATCCTTAAAGTTGATAGAAGTCAAGCCTGGAACTTCTGGAGAAGAATAAAGGTTTTCTGCAGCTAAAAGACTCTCCTCTTTTCCACCCTCAAACTCCTGCCCCCAGCCCCACCACCTAGCATTTAGGAATGAATAGCCAGTCCGTCAACACCCATTTTGAAACCACAAACAGAAAACATGCAAGACACAGTATGTTTCATGCTCTTGTAGACAATGGTCTTTATCATGGGATTATAGAAAAACAAGAAAGCATTGGCTGATGTGACCACATTTGAAGCCTGGAAAAATAGGCAGGTGCTCTTGCAATTGCCCGCTGATGAAAGAGAGCACTTAGCATTACCTCCTCCCAACCCTGATTGGCCCCTGGGAGCTTCACACTGTCCTTGGAGATGTTGAGAGCAAGGGCTGATTCTGAGCCTGAGGAGCCCTTTCTTTTTCTTTCTTTGAAAATTCCTTCCCCTCTCTTTTCAGTTTCAAAATGGTGTATGGATCTGACATGTAGAAAAGGTTGCTAGGAGAAGGGGGATTAGGTCCTCAAAAATAAAAAAATGAAGCTAACTTGTCAAATGTCTATTCTAGTGTAATTTCCTGACAGCTTTATCCCAGAAATAAGGGCTTCCAAGTTTCTGTTTCAAGAGAAGGTATTTTAATATCTTTTGCAATTTTGAAATAAGAAATTTTTCTGATGCAAGTTGTCCTGACATGATGGAAGAGTACAGAAAGAATCTGTTGAGGTCTCAGAATTTGCTCACCCTTTCACACACTTTTTTTCTTCACTCTTTTCACTGGGTAATCTGCCATTTTTAAAGGGGTAGTTTCGCCAGGATTCGTCCAGCATTTGAAATAGGATCCTCAACTTCTTTATAGGGAGGTAGTGGCCTTTGCTGGACCCCCCAGTTCAGCTTATTACTGATTTCTCAACATGCTGAGAGACAGATAGTTTGATAAGCAGCATATTGATGCATAAAAAGCACAATCGTTGATTGCCAATTATATAAGAAAATTGTGGTATAAATGACTACATCAATTTTGACTTATGTCACCAGAATAAGTATAATTATGGGGCAGGAATAGTATGTATTTCATCTGATTAACTTGTGAATAAACCAGTCATTCGGCAACAGGCTTTACATTCAATCATTTCATAATGAGAGGGAAGAAAGTTGCAAGCAGAATGATAGGAATTAAGAGGTGTAAATAAGGTGAAGATCCTGCACTGGGGAGGCATATGGATTTAAAATTTATTCAAGCATCACCTGGTAATAGCATACAGAGAATATCTGTGCATACAAAGTTACAGTCTTCTAGTAGCCTATTCCTATCAATTTTGCTCATTAATTAGTGCTCTTAGTTATAGTCTTTTACACAACTAAATGGTATGATTTATATACCATTCCTGGGCAAAGAAATTTAATTTTGTACAAAAGAGGAGGGATATTTTGCTTTAAAATATGACTTATCTCACCCCACTTGGGTGGCTTAGTTGGTTGGAGTGTCATCCCATGCACCCAAAAAGTTGAGGGTTCAATTCCTGGTCAGGGCATGCTCCTAGGTTTCTGGTTCGTTCTAGTCAGGTCACGTACGGTAGGCAATGGATTCAGGTTTCTCTCTCATGTCGATATTTCTCTCTCTCTCTCTCTCTCTCTCTCTCTCTCTCTCTCTCTCTCTCTCTCTCTCCAATAAATATATTATTGGGTGAGAATTAAATATATATATATGACTTATTTCAGTTACATGTGGATGGAAAACAACACACAAAGTTTCACTCCTCAAATCCAAGGCCCCAGCTGTAGTGTGTATAGAGGTAAGCAAAAATCTCACACAAAATGTCATCAAATAATACTACCAGAATTATTCCCTTCAAGCAAACATAGGAGTTGAAGCAAATATGTCTGGAGTCTTTTGGCAAGCTTGGTGAACTGTGTGAATTTAGACAGGCACTTGCATTCCTAGGTCTCAGTTCTCCATTGTAAAATAAGATTATCACTGACCATTTTAATTGTGTCAAGCACTGTGCCTGGCATTTTAATGTATTATCTTTAATTGAGTAAGCAACTTTCCAAAGTAGGTATTATTATCTCCACATTACAGAGGAGAAAGTTGAGGCTCAGAGAAGTCAACTGACTTGCCAGAAGGGATGAAAGAAACTAGTGATGGATCTGCAATTGGAACCCTACTCTACAGGGCTCTGAGGTAGCGTTCTTGTCCCCGAGATGCGTGTACTAGTTTGCTTAAGGCCACCAGAGCTAAGTGCCACAGGCTGAGCAGCTGAAGCAACAAAAATGGATGGTCTCACAGCACTGGAAGCCAGAAGTCTGAGATCAAGGTGTCGGCAGGGTTGGTTTATTCTGGGGTTGTGAGGAAGATGGTTTCCTGCCTGTGTTTTAGCTTCTGGTGGTGTCTGTCAACCTTTGGCGTCCCTTGTCTTCTGACAGGGTAACTCTAATCTTCACATGGCATTCTCCCTGTGCGCATATCTGTGTGTAAATTTTCTCCTTTTTATGAGGATACTAGTCATATTGAATTAAGGCCCACCTTAACTCCAGTATGACCTCACCGTAACTAAATTCATCTGCCATGACACTACTTCCAAGTGCTGTTACATTCAGAGGTAATGGGGATTAAGACTTCAACATATGCATTTTAGGGGGCTCAACTCAGCCCATTACAGTGCTTATAAACTTGTTAAGGCTCCAAGAGAGAAGTACACCAAGAACTTTTATAACACGGACGCAATAGTTTCAGATGACGCATATGTCAACACATGAGCATTTTCTTTGGCAAATAGGTAGTGCTAGCTCTTCAGAAACGTAAGAGCATTACGTTTGGCTGGGGTGACCAGGGAATGCTTCATACTGTGATAGGATTTGGACCACATGTAAACAATGACATAATCCATAGGGCCAGTACAGAGAAGAGGGCCTTCCCCTTCTCAGTGTAAAGAACAGCGTGCATTTGTTAGAAGTTGTTAGATATGTGGAAGAGAAGAGATGCTATCCCTGTCATTGGGGCTTACAATCTAGCTCCAGGGACACAGATAAAACTTGAGAAAGGTTAACTATCAAGGCAAAAGTTGAAAACATGACCTTCTCCAACACATTTGTGGGTCTCTGTGCAATATGGTGAAGTACAGTGGCCACATGCATGAAAAAAGCCACAGTGAGCTCCAGTTCATGGGTGAATAATAACATGAACTGGGATTTTTTTTAAGTATTTTTTTATTGATTTCAGAGAGGAAGGGAGAGGGAGAAAGAGGTAGAAATGCCAATGATGAGAGAGAATCATTGATCGGCTGCCTCCTGCACACCCTACACTGGGGATGGAGCTGCAATCCAGGCATGTGCCTTGACTAGGAATTGAACCATGATCTCCTGGTTCATAGGTCCACGCTCAACCACTGAGCCACGCCATAGGTCTGGGCTCTTTCTTTTTTGTTAAAGCATGGGCTTTGGTAGGAAATGAGCAAGGAAAGGGGTTCACAGGCAGAGAGAGTGCTATACACAGCGGTAATAAAGCCTGAAGCCTAAATGAAGGCCATCGGACATGCCAGTGCCAGTCAGGTGGGAACGCCAGGTTCTCACCGGGAAATGCTCCAGGTAAGAAAGAAAAACTGGCAAGCTACCTTCATGTTTCCAGAATCCTACACCAAAGCCACTGTCTAGAAAGACACTTACCAAAGCATGTGATCAAAATTTGTGTTCTGTCAGACGTTGATAGGTGTTTCTCAATTTTTTAAAACAGCTACAGGTTTAATAAATTTAGGGGACACTAGGTTTATTAACAACAAGATTTCAGTGAGGCCCTGGCAGGAAACTAAGGGTACAATCTAAGGGAGTAATTTCAAGAGAGTCTAGTAAATGACTGGGCAGGACAGTAGCCCAGAGCTGATACTAGCATGAAGCTATTAACTATCCCCAGGCCTGAACGTGAGGGAGAGAAAGGTTGCTGTACCTGGAGAGGGATGCCCAAGAAGACCTGTGTTCTTGAGTTGAGGGATAGAGCCAGGCCATGATGACTTGGCCAGGCAGAGCCAGAGGAATAAACACTCACCTCACTGTCCTCCCACCTCCTAACCTACAGTTCAAATCCAGCTGAGCCCAAAGGCAAGGGTGCCATTCATAGAGAGCAGCAAGTCAGCCCCCCAGGGCACAAAGCAGGGTGGGGACATGCATGTGGATGTGAAGGGACAAATGGAAAGTTTTTAGCACAGTTACACAGTTACTTCACAGGAGGATTCCTGGAGTATTTAATATGTTAATTTGCTAATGAACCTACAAAGGAGGCTGTGGAAGGCAGTATTCCTAAACTAGCTTCATCACAAAATTTTTATTTTGAAGATCTCCAGGACCAGTGATCAAAGGAAACCAAATTAGGAAGCTTTGATCAGTGGGATGAAATCCAAGCCTCTTGTATCAGTCAAGCTTTTTTCAAACGCAAGTGTCAGAAACCAATCTGAAGTTAGTTTAAGCAAAAAGAGAATTTGTTTGGTTTACAGATAATTGGCAAGTCAGGAGGAAGCCACTATTTCAGGCATGGATGAACTCAAAGCTTTAATGATGGTGAGACCTGTCTGTCCCTCCAGCATTCCACTCTGCTTGTCTCAAACAAGCTTTATTCTGCACACTGGCTCTCACTATGAGGTGGGCAGTACCACTCCTGACTGCCCAACTACATCTTCCCAGCTCAGCAGTCCCAGTGCAGAAGGGACTTTACTCTTCTTGTGTCCATATATAAATCCTGTAACAATTCTGAATGCTCCTGACTGGATAAAGTGTCCATCTCTAAACAATACCAGTCATCAGATATTAAGGCCCTTTGACACCACTCAACTCTTTGGAGGGTGGGGGACAGTGACTGAGCCCATTTTTACAAACTCACCAGGATTATGACACCCCAAAGAGTGAGGAAGGACTACTCCAAAGAAATAAAGAGAGTCATAAAGAAGTATGCAAACTAAAACCAAAACTACAATGATCCGCCATATTTCTCTACAGGGCATCATGGCTTCCTTCAACTTGGCCTCAAACAATGAGTTCCAATACCAACTGCTCTTCTTTATGACCTCCCTGCTTCAGCCAGACAGATTTACTAGTTCCTTGAGCACACCATAAATTACCATATTTGTTCCTTAGGCCTTCTGCTTTGAATCCTGCCCCATCTGAATCAAGTTGTGAAGACTGCAGTAGAGTCTGTATAGTATGTCCTCAATCCCTCACTCCAAACTGATGTTTCTGTTTTCTCTTCTCTCCACTCCTTGTGCATTAAAACCTCTACCCCATCCATTTGATCTTTATGACACACTGCCCTTTCTTGTTAATATATGTGTATTTTTATATGTGTTTGCGTATCCTATATTCCTATAGACACAACTAAATTGTAAGCTCCTTGGGCTTCATGACATCATCTTAATATCTGCATATTTTGTATCTACCTTGTCTGGCACATTATAGACATTAATCAAATGTGCTTTGATTGTTATTTCAAAAGTTTAAGGTTAGCATCCCACCTTCTCTTGCTTACCTGCATTTTCAACAATCCTTTATGTCTTCTGTGCCAACTGGTAGAATGTCAATGAAAAGTGTCTTACCTTAGTTGAGTTCCAATTTTCTGTCAAGTGGGTTAGTAATGCTGATATTGTGGAAAAGAATAACCCATTAATTTATTTATTCATTCATGTATATTCACTCATTCAGCATTTACTGAGCATCTTCTATGAACAAGACACTATGTTAAGTGTTGTGAAGCATATAAGAATAAGTAAAAAGTAGATTGTGGAGAAACCAAGATGGCGGCATAGGTAAACACCTGAAATTGCTGCCTAGCACAACCACTTCAAAACTACAACTAAAAGACAAAACGGACATTATCCAGAACCACAGGAAGGCTGGTTGAGTGGAAATTCTACAACTAGAAGAAAAGAGAAAAGCACACTGAGACTCAGAGGAGCTGTGGAAGTAAAGGCAGAGGTACAGAGGTGTGCGCAGAGAGGGCTGGCAATTGAGTACGCGGCTGGTTTTTTCAATCTGCAGGGAGACACAAGCTCCCGACTGCTCTGAACTCGAGTTCCGGGGGAGACTCTGGGGACCCAGACTCATACGAGGAGAAACTGGACTGTCTGGCAGTGGGCAGAACTCGAGGGCGGCTTCCTCTCAGAGGTGCTTGCAGTGATTACCGAGGGACACTGAGACCCAGGGGCCTCTTAAGGCAGGGCTGATGGGAAGCCATTGCTGTTTGCTCTGCCCTGAGACTCTGCCCCATCCAAGCTGTGTGCAGAGGCTTTTGCATAAGAATGGCCTGGTCTTTTAAAATCTAAACTTACCTCACAAACTGCAGCTGAGTCAGAGAGACCCAGAACATCCAAAAGAAGGCCTAAGGCCCCACAGCAGCTTGCATTGCTTCACAACTGGGCCTCATCTGGGCACCTCCAAAACCCAAACAAAGAAGAGGAATCTGCAGATCTCTCCATAGCTCCTGCTGGGTGGCCTCAGGCAGAGGCTAAATTAGCACTTCCTTGGAAATCCAAGAGCCAGTGTACCCAGGGGTCAGAGTAGCACCATCCAGATTACAACTCCTCAGATCCATAAGGGACACACTCAGGGGGCAGACTCAGTGAACACCAAAGCCCCACTAAAGCAAGTCTTGCCTCATAAGGGTGTCTCCAGCACAGAAGTTCTCCCAGCATAGACACAGCTGATCCTCACAACCAATTGGCCTGGAGGTCAATTCCTCCCAGTGATACCAACAATAATCAAGGCTTAACTACAACAAGACTGTGCACACAGCCCACAAAGGGGTGCACCAAGAGTGTCCACCTCAGGTAACTGAGGAGCCTGAGCCACTGGGCCCTATAGGACACCTAGCACACAAAGCTACTCTATCAACTCAGGGAAGCAGCCAAAATGCAAAGACAAAGAGACAGGTCACAAATGAAAGAAATGGAGGAAAGCAAACTACTGGATATAGAGTTCAAAACCACGGTTATAAGGTTTTTCAAGAATTTTCTAGAAAAGGCCGATAAATTTAGTGAGACCCTTGAGGATATGAAAAAGACCAACTAGAAATTAAGCATACACTGACTGAAATAAAGAATAATATACAGAGATCCAACAGCAGAATAGAGGATTGCAAGAATCAAGTCAAAGAATTGAAATACAAAGAAGCAAAAAACACCCAACTGGAAAAGCAAAAAGAAAAAGAATCCAAAAAAATATGATGATAGTGTAAGGAGCCTCTGGGACAACTTCAAGCGTACCAACATCAGAATTATGGGGGTGCCAGAAGAAGAGAGAGCAATATATTAAAAACCTATTTGAAGAATAATGACAGAAAACTTCCCCCACCTGGTGAAAGAAATAGACTTACAAGTCCAGGAAGTGCACAGAATCCCAAACAAAAGGAATCCAAAGAGGACCACACCAAGACACATCATAATTAGAATGCCAAGAACAAAAGACAAAGAGAGAATATTAAAAGCAGCAAGAGAAAAACAGTTAATCACCTACAAGGGAGCACCCATACGATTGTCAGCTGATTTCTCAACAGAAACTATGCAGGCCAGACGGAGTGGCAAGAAATATTCAAAGTGATGAATAGCAAGAACCTACAACCAAGATTACTCTACCCAGCAAAGCTATCATTCAGAATTGAAGGTCAGATAAAGTGCTTCACAGATAAGAAAAAGCTAAAGGAGTTCATCACCACCAAACCAGTATTATATGAAATGCTGAAAGGTATTCTTTAAGAAGAGGAAGAAGAAGAAAAAAGGTAAAGATAAAAATTATGAACAACAATACACATCTATCAACAAGTGAATCAAAAATCTGATGAACAGAATAATCTGGTGAATATAATAGAATCAGGGGTATAGAAAGGGAGTGGACTGACAATCCTCAGGGGGAAAAGGGGTATGGAGGGTGCGGGAAGAGACTGGACAAAAATCATATAGCTATGGATCAGGACAGTGGCGGGGGGAGTGGGGGTTAAGGGCATGGGGTGGGGTGGAAACCGGGTGGAGGGGAGTTATGGGGGGAAAAAGAGGAACAACTGTAATAATCTGAACAATAAAGATTTTTTAAAAAAGTAGATTGTGCCCTAAGGGTAATAAAAACTGGTTGGAAATATAAAATAAGAATAAAATTTCTAAAAAGTCAAGATAGAATATTATGTGTCAAAACTTATTACCAACCTCCCTATAGAGGGGAATTTGGGAACATCTAACAAAGCTACATATACATTTACCCCTTGACCCAGCAATGCTGCTTCTAGAAATTTACCCTGAAAATAGATCTCCATCTACGTGAAACAACATATGTACAAGATTTTTCATTGTGGCAATGTTGTAATAGAACAGTTAAGCAACAACCTAAATCTTCATCCTTAGAAGGCTGGTTGAATAAATTATGAAACATCTACATAATGGAATACTATGTAATCCTAAAAAAAAGACTGAAAAAAATGTTAAGGCTTGAATGGAGTGATTTACAATATATATTGGTAAGAGAACAAGAAAAGCAAGCTACAAGAGTGTATATAATGTGCTAGCTCTTGTCTATAAAGAAAGAAAATGTAAAATATGTATTGTATTTGCTTATTGTTGCATGATGAAATGCAGAAGGAATGAACCAGAAATTAATGAAAATGGTGGAGGTAATAGAATGGGAGAAAGTCTTCTAAAAGTTTTAACTTTTGAACTATATATTTTACTTATTCAAAAATAAAACTAAATTTCAAAGAATGAAAGAATCCAGGCATTTACATTGAATGCAAACATAAACAAATGATTATAACTGTATAGCAGATTGATAACCTAACCACAGAAAGGACATCATTGAAATAATTCAGGTATTTTGAAGCCAGAACGCTTACTACATAGTTAGTGAGAAATGTTCTATGGTCAAAAACAAAACAAAACAAAACAAAACAAAACAAACAAAAAAAAAAAAACACCACACACACCAAAATGATCTTAAATTTTTATAAGTTTGTTGTTGGCAATTATATTGGTGTTATAATTCTGAAACTATTTTTTCTGGGTGTTGTAAAAGAGAGCAAATGAATAATTACACTGATATTGGAAACCAGAGAGTTCACACTGTAGAAGGAAGATACAA
This sequence comes from Eptesicus fuscus, assembly GCF_027574615.1. Lineage (NCBI taxonomy): Eukaryota > Metazoa > Chordata > Mammalia > Chiroptera > Vespertilionidae > Eptesicus > Eptesicus fuscus. Next base: position 18,480,505 of record NC_072480.1, read on the forward strand.
CTATAAAATTGGAGGAAATTAGGGAAAATCCTATGACACTGGATTTGAATTTAAAATATCAGTATAAACTCCTTTAAAAAAGAAAGGAGTTAATAACTGGTAAATTTAGATAAAGAATATACAGATATTCATTTTGCTATTTTTTTCTACTTTGAGTTTGAAAAATTTCAAAGTAAATAACTGGGGAAGAAAAATGCTAAGAATTGTATGCATTAGTTGAAACATTTTAAATTCCAAGTAACAGAAACCAAACTTAAAAGCACTTTTGCAGAAAGGGGCATTTATGAAGGTACTCAGAGGATGTCATCTGACCCTCTCCTTCAGGTGGCTCTGCATTTTTCTAAATTAGGCTCATCACCTCATGGTGTCAAGATGGCAAGCAGCTCTTGGTTTACATCTAGACACCCCTGTAAAAAGACAGGGTTCCAGAAAATGTCCCAGGCTATTCTATTTTTACTAACCTCAGGCTGTGCTTGGCCCTTGAACCAATCCTGGGGGCAGAGGGATGTTTGATTGGCCAGATGAGATCTCTTGCTCATCTCTGGACATAGTGATCCACCTCCACCTCTATCCTCAAGTTGAGAGAAGGATGGTTCCCCCAAAAGAAAATCCAGATGCTATTACCAAAAGAAAGACAAATGAGGGAGGTGGTGCCAAACAAAAGTAACAGTTCTGCACTATAAAGACAATGAAAAGGTAAACATGAAGGCAAACCAGAGCTATAAGCATTTAATGATATTAACACATAAAGTGAGAGTTATTATCCATTTCAAAACCCCTTGTTATTTATCTCATGACTTCAGTATAACGGAAGACAACTACCACTCTGCCATTACTTCCCATAAACAATTGCAATATGAGGAGCAAACTGACAAGGAAATACTAGGTTGGATCTGACCTTAATTCTCTCAAATAATAATTTGGAGAAGCTGTTCACTGCACCTGTACCTGAAGCCAAGAAGACCCCCTTTGCAGGCCACCTTGGCAAATGAATGGAATAAAGTCTCAGTCATGTTGTTACTTGTGGGATCTGTACTATTGTTAGGGGACCACTGAGGATATCTTGGTTCCATTGGAATATTTTGTTACTAATTGGACTGGATTATTTATTTATTTATTTATTTATTTATTTATTTAATCCTCATCCAAGGAAATGTTTTATTGCTGAGAGAGAGAGAGAGAGAGCTGAGAGAGAGAGAGAGAGAGAGAGAGAGAAACATCGATGTGAGAGAGAAACATAGATTGGTCACCTCCGTATAGCCCCTGACCGGGTATCCAACCCTCAATCCAGGTATGTACCCTGACGGGAAATCGAATTTACAACCTTTTGGTGTATGGATGACTCTCCAACCAACTGAGCTACCTGGTCAGGGCTGGATTATCCTTTTAAATAACGTATTGTTTTCTTTCACTTTTTGCAATTATTTTATTTTTCAATTTCAATTGATATTCAATATTGGTTTATATTAGTTTCAGGTGTACAGCACAGTGGTTAGACAATTATATAATTTACAAGTATATTGTTGTTTTTCAAAGAGACTCTTCAATAGCTCCATTTTTTCCCCTCTTAACATTCAGAAAAGTTTCTTTCCTATTCATTTGCAAGTCATTACTCCCAATTTCAGTGGTTTATGATATTAAGCATTTATTGAATTCTACTCTAAATCATGGAGCTCGTAAACAATTGTCATGAGAAAACAAATGTATAGACTACTGTTATCACACAGACTCCCGGAGCACCCTGCGGTGTGAAGAACCATCTCATCGGTCACTTAGGAATGTTATAGAGAAGTTTACAGCCCTTGCAAGTGGAGCTTTAGAGCTTTTCATACGTGACTGACGTGTCCATCCATTATTGCTGTTACCCAGTAAGTGCACAGAGGGCACCGAGCAGCAAGGTGTTTGGGGACCCAAGGGCACTCTCCTGGGGCCTGTAGACAGAGGAGAAGAGGATGCAGCCAAGTTTGAAGTCAGACGCCCTCAATCAGCACAGGCCCCTGTTCTAGAGAAGAACTGGGCAATGCAGTATCTTCAAGGTAGTGTTTTGGCCTGTGCCCCTAGAAGAATGTTAGCTGCACTGTGACCATGGCCACTGCAATTGATTACACCCTTTGGGTGAAATGCTCTAAGCCCTGTTGTAGTGAAAGTGAGTGCAGGGCCCTTCTAGATCTTTCTTACAGGGATTTCCAATTCTGCATCTGTTTACTCCCTGGAAAATATAGGCGTGGGCATCAGGAGAGTGCCTGCACCCTTGTGGAGAAAATCACAGCCTCTACTTCTGCAGTCATTCTGCATAATCCATAACTCTCTGTTTGTTTGTTTTTAAATCTAGTCTTTAAAGTTTATCTCATTTAAAGTCTCTGGGGAGTGCTTACTATTTAAAGAAAGCAAGTGGCAATCTTGGAAAAGTGTGAATAATTACTCCATAATTGATTTATTTTGTAAACTTTCATTATTTCACTTAACTTTAAATATTTGGGGCTGGAGTGTATTTATTTTCAAAAAGCAGAGACTAGGTGATTGTTTTCCAAGGTGGCAAGCTATTGATCAGGAGATCACAGTCTCCCCGGCTTTCTCCTTGCTGCCCTCCCTTACCAGGGTGTCTTCTCCTTCTTCCTTCGGGGAAACCATCCCCAGCTCCCTTATCTTTCTCCCCTTACTACACTACACAGCGACCCAGCAACCTCCAAGGGCTAATTTAGGAGGAGACGAGGGAGCTTTGTGATTCATGTCTGTTAGCCTTACAGAGATGATGGATGGCACTGAATGACACATCCAATTTTTGAGGCTTGATATTTGCTAACTATATAGCCAGGCCCCCCTGGCTCTCGCTGAAGGGGAAACATAAGCCATTAACTGAGATTAAGTGACTCATTTCAAGGTCAAACAGTAAATCAGGGATAGAATGAGAATTAGAACTATAGCCCCACAGAGCTGCAAAAACAAAGACTTGAAGAGGAGAGAAAAAAAAGGACACACTTTAGGTAGATTACTTTTTCTCCTCTGGCCACAGTGACTGACAGCCCCGGCGGTGGATTATTTTCAGGGATTAATAATTCATTTTGAACCTCATAATGAATCAGAGTGTTCATGTGCACGGCATCCTTGTGAGAGTTCTGTGCTCTGCTCTAGCGGAAAACTGAAGCCAATTTAAATGGTTTGCCAACCTCTGCCCACTCTGCTGTCTGCGGTGTTGTTGCAATCAACTTAATTCAGCAAGAATGTATTTAATGCACATTGTGTGCCAAGCACTGTGTTTAAACAAGACCCAATCACTGCCCACAAGGAAATTGTAGTCTAGCGATCTAGTCATTCATTATCTTAAGTTATTATTTGTACTATTCTCTCTTTGACTAGTGTGATTACATGAAGAAGACAAATTTGACTTTGACTTAAATGTATAAAAAATACACAGTGTTCTTGAAGACACAATCGGTTATTTTTTATTCAGCCAGATGAGTTGGCAAATGCCAACCTGCACACATTGACATTAGTGCTACCCTTCAGTTGTAGACTTGGAAAGCATATTCCAAATCCTCCAGTGAAATGTTTTGGCAGGCGTGTTCATCAGATGCTATTAACAACAAAACCAAAACAATGCACACATCAGTGCTAACTCTGAGGGAGGTCCTTGATGGAAATGTTAACAACTGGAGCTTCAAGTGCTTTTATCCACCCAAATCTCATTTCCCAACCAGTCATAATCTTTTAAGTAGCTTTTCTGTTTTGGGGTAAAGTAGCATAGGCATTTCCTTGTCCAGCTACTTTTTGCATTTTTCATTACTGTGACATTTTTGGAGGTTATGACTGATCCATGACTTAACTATATAAGAACACTCTCAAGAAGAAAGGCTGTTGGAAAAAAAACCACAACATTACCCAAGGACAAAGCCAACTGGAGATCAGAAAGAAGATGGTCTATGCAGTTCATTTATTCAACAAAAATGTTTTGACTGCTCCGCTAGACTTTATACATCTTAGATCAATGACTCAGTCTCATTGAGCCTCAGCATTCCTCAGCTATGAAATGAGAATAACGATTCCTACTCACAGAGTGGTGGTGGAAATTAGGGACAGTAGCTATGTGAAAGTTCCCAGACCATTGCCCACACAGAGGAGGTACTTGGTAACTGTGGTTTTCTTTCACTTTAGGGGAGAAGGGACATATATATCAGTGAAATGTCCCCACTTTCTTCAAATAGTCTTCTCCACCTCTGCCTTCTTCACCTTTACCAGATGCAACCCTGGAGTCTTCAATAGAGAGAAAATAGAGGTCATTGCTTAAGAACGCCTTCTGACCTCTCAGTCTGTCCTCATTCTTACTTATGTGGTCTCAGAACATCGCCATCCTGCCTCTTGGCCAGACTAACTCATCCACCTGTGCTTTAGAGACCATTCCCTCCCAATTCCTGAGGACCCACCATCCAAAACTGGTTTCTCTTCCTGTCTCCAGGCACTTTACTTTCTATGCAAAGAGAATCGTGACTCTCCTCGTGGGTTCTGACTATGTCCTCCTCTCTCCTTCACTTCAAAGCCAAGCTTCTCGAAGGACTGTAGATTGCTCATTCCTTCCACTTTCTCCCCCACCACTCACTCCCTCTTCAAGTCACAGTTCCCTGACTTTCATCTCTCATGCCACTGAAACAGCTCTTGCCAAAGTCATTGTTTATTTCCAAGCCAATTGATATTATTTTACCTTATTCTTCCTGGCTCTTTATGGCATTTGAAACAGTTTTCTTTCTTGAAACTGCTGTTCCCTTGACTTTGTGTTACACTATTTTGGTCTTCCTCTTCCTTCCCTGGCTACTCCAGGGGTTCCTCATGCATTATGCCCGATGATAACGACCAACTTTTATGGAGACCTCAGTAAATGTAGGTAGTTTTCTAAGCATTTTACATAAGTTATTGCATTTTAATCTTCACAACAGAACCTCAGTGAGTACTATTATTTCCCGCCCTTTATACACAAGGAAAGTGAACTTTTGAAAAGCTAAGCAATCTGCCCAGAGCAACACATAAATAAGATGTGGAGCCTGATTCAAACCCAGGCAGCCCAGGCCCCGAAGCTCTTCTTGTCACCACCTAAATGCTCGAGCTCTCCTCAACTCTTTCTGTTAATGGTAAGATTTCAATCCCTTCTTTCTCATTCTATATATTCTTTCAGATATATCTATTTACTCCCATTCTTTTAATGGTGATTCCTGTGTCAGTTCAGATTCTCCAAGAAGCAGACACCAAAATGGAATTGGATGTGTAAGAGATTTATTTGGAGAAATGCCTATAAGGGATAGAAGAGAGAAGGGGAGTCTTTAGACCTTTGTGCTAATCAGACATCTCTGAAAGGAGAGTGGGAAGGAAGGAGAACTGGGTAGGAAGGGCCTCAGGATGCGGTAGTCCTGAAAGTCTGTGTTAGAGAAATCCCACAGGGCACGGTGCATGCTCAGTCATTGGGTGAGGGCAGCCCAGGGAGAGTGTGGTGGTGTGAGCAGTGCATTGAAGGCAAAGGAGAAAAGGCTGCCAGCTGCATACCTCGCAGCAGTTAGCTTGACAGGAGATCCGAGCAGCACATCTCCATGATCACTGCCAAACTCTAATCTATGTTTTAAGTTCTAACCTGTCTTTGAACTCCAGTCTTCTACCCCAACTGCTTGCTCCCCATATCTGTCCCCCTCCCACGGAACCTCAAACTCAGCATGTCCAGCACTGAACCAATTTAAGGGCCTCACCCAAAGTTCCATATTCTCTCCTTCCTACTTCAGTAAATGGCACTACCATCCACTCATCATCTAAGGTCATCACCTTTCTTTTCCTTATGTCTACACATACAATCAGTAACCACATTCTGTGGCTTTTTTGTCCTAAATTTCTGTTAAATTAGTTAGTCTTCTATACTACTGCTTGCTGCCTTTGTTCAGCCCTTCAGCATTTCACTGTTGTAAGAGCTTCATCTAGTTTCCTCGTCTCTGCTTTCTTCCCATTGAACTGCCAACAGAGTAATCTCCCCAACTCAAAACTGGCCTCCTAAACTGATCATCTCAATATGATATAGTGAAGCTTAGAGGTGAGCCCTGAATGCTACGAGAATTCCGAGAGGGGTGGTCAGCCTTGAAAGAAAGTGCAGGGAAGGCTTCCATGAAGACAGCACCTGAAAAAAAAAAAAATCACAAAACAGGTGACCAGAGCCTGTTTAAACAATTATTCACTCACCCATGGTTGTACAAGGCCAAGCAAGTTTCATGCTGCTATTAAAACAGTGAATCGCTAAGGGCAAATAACGAAGGCACTTCAATTTCCCTGAAACTTGAGGACCTTTAGGTTTGGGATTTCTGTCTTTTAAGCACAGTCAAGATTGACACATATCTGTTGGATGGGTTTCAAGTTCAGCCACAGACTTGCCTAGTGCTCCCTGACCTCACCTCACACTTCCCATCTCCTTTTAACTTGAGAGGCAAACTCATTCTCACCTCTCTTCAGAAAGGGATTGTTTATTGTCTCTTCAAAGAGAAACCGGAGAAGGCCAACAGTGCCGGCCTCTTCTGCAGGTACAGTGAATTCTTGATGGGTCTGAGAAACAACCGGAGTCTATTTCAGTTTTCAAGGGTGTCAACTTTAGAGAATCACTCAAGTTTTGAGAATTTTGAGTTGAATTTCAGAACATGTCAATAGAGATATGACTTTAATATGCTCCAGAAGATACTAGATATTTTGCTCAGTGAACTGAGTTGTGAAAGTTTAATCAGCTAACTTATTCTTTCTCTGTCTCAACCATCCAGGATATAGAAATGAATACTTTTTGTCTTTCAGAAGAAATTTATTCTGTATTCTCTATGAGGAAATGTAAGAGAAACCATAATTGCCCTATCCAGTTTGGCTCAGTGGATAGAGCGTCGACCTACATGTAGACTGAAGGGTCCTGGTAAGTTGGGGCCATGCAGGAGGCAATCAATTGATGTGTTTCTCTCACATTGATGTTTCTCTCTCTGTGTCTCTCCCCCTCTCTTCCACTCTCCTTAAAAATCAATGGGAAAATATCCTCATGTGAGTATTACCAAAATAAAATAAAATAAAATAAAATAAAATAAAATAAAATAAAATAAAATAAAATAAAATAAAATAAAATAAAATAAAATAAAATAAAATAAAATAAAATAAATTTTAAAAAGAAACTATAATAGATTAGATGAACTGATACATGTGAAGATGTTAACAACTATAACTAATGCCAAATATCAGCCTTATAATTTTGATATCTAAACATAACTTTCTTAGAAGATTTCATTTTAATGACAAGTCATTCATAAACTTGACTTATATTAGTTTATTTTCTAAAAAAAGTGATCCCATTACCATCTTTTGACTATAGGAAGAGAGGAGAAACAGCAGGAGAAAGACAACTGGAGGAAAAGGTCATGGATATTGATTTGATTGTTCAGGCAGATGAGGAACTGCCTCTGCAGAGGCATCCCCACGGGCCACAGAACCCACTGATCAGTTTAAGACTTTTACAAGTTTTCCTTTTTAGTATTGAAATCTGATCTTTGTTTCACATGCATACATCAGTAGCTTGATAACTTTATTTTGTTAACTGTCATTTCCCCCCCATATTCAAGACTAGCAAAGCAGGGAATAGCTCTATGCTGGCGTTTGTCTTTGCATGTTAAGGTAGCAAAGAAGAGCTAGGAGAAGATGCCTGGAGAGGTCAAATCTGGAAAACAGAGATGGAGAGGAGAGGAAGCATGACTGCCACGCTAAGTCTGCTGTGGCCTTTATGCTTTTTGGAATACGGCGTCAATCCCAGTAGAAAGGGGAACTTTTCTGGCAGACCAGGCTATTGGTTTTCTATGACCCAGGTGAGCAGAGACATCCTTGGGTGTCAGAATCAGTGGTAAATGTGTTTAATAATAAAGTTGTAGAGTTTTCATTAGTAGCAACCATTATTATTACAAAATAAATGTGAGTAGAGTAAGGATTACTCTCACTCCAGGTATCTGTAGTGATGTTCAAGGCACATGGCAGAGGGACTGTAGAGCCAAAGTGAGAATTACAATCACCTGACAAGACAAGATGCAAGTCCACATCCCATATTTGCATATTTTTAAATCCTGGGGCACAAAGACACTGCATCAAAGTGAGTAGGTTTATATAAAGGTGTTATTTGTTTTCAAGATATTTAAAACCCTTAGAGGAAAAATCTTTAAAACAAGGGATAAATCTCTACTTTGCTCATTAGAGAAAAGAATGGCAGAATGGTCTGTAATGCATAGATTTTTATATTTTAATTCTTTCTTTTTTTTTCAGATATCTATTTCCCCATTTTTTTTGTAGTACAGCATGTGTAGCTGGGGGTGAAGATACATTAGGAAGAATTATGTAATATATAATGACATTGAAGATAGTTATTATACCAAAACAGACTGACTCTCAATAAGAAATTTGCTTTTATTTTATTATTTATATTATTAAGGATTTATTTACTGCATGCAGTGCAAAAGGCATTGCAACAACCTATAAATGTTATTCTATACTTTTGCAAATAATTCAAAAGTAGATAAATTTGAAATTTTAATTGGGCCTATGTGACAAACATTTTCTTCAGTAAAGTAGATTCCTCCCTTCTCTAGGCCACCTGGTAATAAATAAGAAGTAAGAAAAGTAAGATACATTGGTGGTTGGAAAATTAAATTTGTTTGTTTGTGTTAGTATAAATATATCACCCAACATTTTTTTGGAGTGACTTAGTTACTGATTCCAAAGATGGTTGTACATGCTAAGAATATAGGGTAAATATATTAACAAATAATCATTCCTGGAATTATTTGAGAAGTGATATTATCCTTATTCTAAGAGGTATGCTATGTTTACCCATTCTTTCTTCCCCATGCTTTACTTGCTTATGACCAGTAAATAATGGAACTGCTTAATTATTCTATTCACTTAAAAAAAATCTTGCCCAGCTGGTGTTGCTCAGTAGTTAAACATCGACCTATGAACTAGGAAGGAGGGTACGTTTCAATTCCCGGTCAGGGCATATGCCTGAGGTTATGGACTCGATCCCTAGTATGGGGTGTGCAGGAGGCAGCCAATCAGTGATTCTCTCTCATCATTGATGTTTCTCTCTCTCCCTCTCCCTTCCTCTCTGAAATCAATAAAAAAAAAAAATTATTAAAAAAATCTTTCTCTTTGAATGTTGCCAGCTTTTTAAACTGCATTATTAATTCTTTTTTATAGTAACTCCCAAAGCAGTAGTTTTAGTCTTGGTGTCATGAGCCATTGGTGTGTCATCATCATCTGTGCAAGAGAAAGAAAGGGATCATAACTCATAAAATGGGATGTGGGTGGGATTGAGCATAACTCACAGCCAGCCCTGCAGGTGTGCCTTGACCAGTAAAACATCTTTGATGCCCATGGGCATCAAGTATGTCCCTTCAGAACAAAGGTTGAGGTCATGTTAACCAAGATGTTCTGCCAGCATGGAATACAGTGTTATTACTACAAGTGGGTATCTCATAAAGGCCCCGGATGATGAAATGACAATGATGATGACAATGAAGGTTTTAGTGCAGATGATAATGTGCCTTTGTTCTCAAGTAGTTCCCAATTTCCTCTACTTCATCTCTTCTTAGCCTAAATCCAGAAAAATTGGGAAGTTGGAAAGCCGAAGACTCCTTTGTCCCAGGAAGAGCAATGAAAGGTAAGAGGTAAGATATACCAACTCTTCTCCTCTGCTTGTTTTACCTGTTGCCCTGGATAGAAGTAGGAGCTGCTTTCACACGTCTGAAACCCCTCCAGAGCCCATGAGTATTAGGTCCAAGTTCAGCATGACCAGAGAAGATATGGGTCTTGCTCTTTGGCAGACACTGTGCATTGCCTACTCAACAGCCAGCCGAATCCCCAACTCTTCTCTGTTTACTCTGCATCCATGTGTTCAAAGAAGTTAGCTCCTCCCCAGCTCTGGGGGGTGGAACATATTGGTCAAAGGCAATCACAGTGGTCTACTTCTCTTTGTCAGTCACTGAGCACATTGCACATTGACCTAGTCCGTATCTGAGGGTAAGTCTGCTGGGGCAAGTCTAGGAAAGCTTTTCCTCATTTATTAAACATAAAAAAGATGCCTTTGTTGGAGAAGTGTCCATTTAGGTCAGGCGTCCTCAAACTACGGCGCGCGGGCCACATGCGGGTGTTTTTGCCATTTTGGTTTTTTACTTCAAAATAAGATATGTGCAGTGTGCATAGGAATTTGTTCATAATTTTTTTTAAACTATAGTCCGGCCCTCCAACGGTCTGAGAGACAGTGAACTGGCCCCCTGTTTAAAAAGTTTGAGGACCCCTGATTTAGGTCTTTTGCCCATTTTTAAATTGTATTGTCTCCCTTTCGTTAAATTGTATGAGTTCCTTATATATTTTGGAAATTAACCCCTTATCAGATGTATCATTGGCAGATATATTCTTCCATACAGTGAGATCCCTTTTCTATTTGTTGATGGTTTGTAGAAGCTTTTTATTTTTATGTAGCCCCATTTGTTTATTTTTTCCTTTGCTTCCCTTGCCTTAGGAGATGTATTCAGCAAACATATTGCTATGAGATATGTCTGAGATTTTGCTGTCTATGGTTTCTTCTAGGATTTGTATGGTTTTCAGAGAGATGCAATTAAAATGACAATGAGGTATCACCTCACACCTGTCAGAATGGCTACCATCAACAAATCAACAAATGACAAGTGCTGGCCAGGAAGTGGAGAAAAGTGTACCCTAGTGCACTGCTGGTGGGAATGCAGACTGGTGCAGCCATTATAGAGAACAGTATGGAGTTTCCTTAAAAAATTAAGTATGGAACTGCCATTTGACCCAGCAATCCCACTTCTAGGAATATATCCTAAGAGACCTGAAATACCAATCAGAAAGAATGTATGCACACTATTGTTCATAAGAGCGCAATTTACAATAGCTAAGATCTGAAAACAACCCAAATGCCCATGAGTAAATGAGTGGATAAAAAAGCTGTGGTACATTTACACTATGGAATACTATGCAGCAGTAAAAAAGAAGGATCTCTTACCCTTTGAGATAGCATGGAGGGACCTGGAGAGTATTATCATAAGCGAAATAAGCCAGTCAGAGAAAGACAAGTATCACATGATCTCACTTGTATGTGGAATCTAATGAACAAAATAAACTGACAAACAAATAGATCCAGAGACATGGGAGCATGCAACAGACTCTCGAATGGTAGAGGGAAAGCGGGGGTGGGTGGGTGGGTGGGAAGAGATCAACCAAAGAACCTGTATGCATATATGCATAACCCATTGACACAGACCAGTGGTCGGCAAACTGCGGCTCGTGAGCCACATGCGGCTTTTTGGCCCCTTGAGTGTGGCTCTTCCACAAAATACCACGTGCGGGCGCACATGTACAGTGCGATTGAAACTTCGTGGCCCATGCACAGAAGTCGGTTTTCGGCTCTCAAAAGGAATTTCAGTCGTTGTACTGTTGATATTTGGCTCTGTTGACTAATGAGTTTGCCAACCACTGACACAGACAATAGTGGGGTGAAGGCCTAGGGCAGTGATGGCGAACCTATGACACGCGTGTCAGCACTGACACGCGTAGCCATTTCTGATGACACGCGACCGCTGAGGCGGCCGCATGCCGAGGATGAAACATTTGCGAAATAATGTTTTTTCCTCAAAGTGACACACTACCCAAGTTATGCTCAGTTTTTTGGCGAAGTTTGACACACCAAGCTCAAAAGGTTGCCTATCACTGGCCTAGGGTGAGGGATGGGGGCAGGCTAGAAGGGATCAATGGGGGGAAAGAGGGACATATGTAATACTTTCAACAATGAAGATTTAATTTTTAAAAAATCAATAAAGTATCTTTTTTAAAAATCTTAACAAAAAGTAAAATAAAGAAAAAAGAAAAAAATATCACCAAGTCCTTCAGTGTCCTGGTAAGACTTGAAGGGCCACTGGGATGATGCAGAGGAGCTGTGTGCAGTCATGGACGGGATGTAAAGGTCTAGGGGCTTTGTGTGTAGACTTTCAAGCACTCTATTATTTTTACCTAGGTGTTCATCATCACTGCCCAAGGTTCCTGTAATTCTAATTCCTAAGAATGTTAGAGATTTTATGGTATAAATCATCTCACTCCTAGACTCCCCTCACAGCTGGTTTCGGATTCAATTTTCACAAGTCTACTAAGTTATCACTCATCCATCTGCTTTATAGTTTTGTTTTCATGGGTATATGCTTATCTTTTGCATTTATTTATTTATTTATTATTTATATTGATTTTACAGAGAGAGGAAAGGAAAGAGAAAGAAACATCAATCTATTTTTCTACCCACCTATGCATTCATTGGTTGATTCCTTAAAAAAATAAAGTATTGATTGATTGATTTGAGAGAGATAGAAAAAGAAACATCAATTTGTTGCTCCTCCCATTTATACATTCATCGTTTGATTCTTGTATGTGCCCAAACCCACAATCTTGGCTTTTGGGCACAACACTGTAACCAACTGAGCTACCTGTCCAGGGCCTAAATGTATTTATTTTTAAAATTTCACTGTCATTTTCAAAGGGTTTGGGGAAAAATTGGAGTAAATGTGTGCTACCTTATCTTAAAGCAGAAGTTAATAAGGAAGTATTTGCAAAGAAGAGCAACATGATAAAAACTGAGGTCATCTATAAAACACAGGCTAAATTAGAGGGACAGAAACTTAAGTCATGGAGTCAGGACAGCACATAAAAACCCAAAAGGGAGCCTGGCTGGTGTGGTTCAGTTATTGAACATCGACCTATGAACCAGGAAGTCATGGTTTGATTCCCAGTCAGGCACATGCCCAGGTTGAGGGCTTGATCCCCAGTGGGGGACGTGCAGGAGGCAGCTGATCAATGATTCTCTCTCATCATTGATGTTTCTATCTCTCTCTCCTTCTCCCTTCCTCTCTGAAATCAACAAAAATATTTATATTTTTTAAAACCCAAAAGGGAGAAAATTAAAGGTTTTAAATATGGTTGTGGAAAAGATAATGAAAAGAAAGAGCAAGACCTTAAAAAAAAAGAAAAAAGATAAAGAAAGGAATTTGTTGACCCATTGACCAAAGGGAAGAAAGAGAAATTCATGTGCTGTTGAACTTGAAACAGAATGATTGACAGCATCCTATGAAATTATAAGGAATAATGAAAAGCAGGAGGCCCTGGCTGGGTAGTTCAGTTGGTTAGCATTGTGCCAACAGGCCAAGGTTGCAGGTTCAATCCTCAGTCAGGGCACATACAAGAATCAACCAATGAATTCGTAAATAAGTGGAACAACAAATCAATGTTTCTCTCTCTCTCTCTCTTATTCTCTCTCTTTCTCTCTCCCCATCCTCTCTCTCTAAAAATCAATTGATACATTTAAAAAATTAAAAGAAAAAGAGGAGGAAAAGGTTTTGAGAGAAGCTGATGGGTTCTGTGTTTTTTGTTGTTGTTGCTGTTGTTTTATTTGAGAGAGAGAGAGAGAGAGAGAGAGAGAGAGAGAGAGAGAGAGAGAGAGACATTGATGTACAACTGCTTGCCCTCTGCACTCATCCCAGCTGGGAATTGAACCCACCATCTGTCAGTGTACAGGACAATGTTCCAACCCCAGTCAGGGTGGGCTCTGTTTTTATAATGGTGACCATTGAAAACAAGGGGGAAAGTATATTATTCTTCTAGAGTGTGAAAAATATTTGGAATATATAATCAAGAATTTCTAAGTGTAACATTGGAAATGAATAAACTCAGAGATTTAGGTGGTAATGTCCTCTCTTTGTTCATATGAAGGTCACAGTTTTTGAAGAAAAGTGTTTTTATTTTCTGGGGAGAGTAAATCAGAGGATTTCTGATTTGGGAGTTACCAGGCATAGTTTCAGTTTGGGGTACCACAATAAAATCAGGAGGTTAAGAAAAATCCTGCAGCTTTTTCACCCTACTGTTAGCCAGACTGCCTTTTTAGTCAAGAGATGCTAAGAGCCTTTTTAAAGAAATCTGACTAGCCCAAGAGGAAAACCTAAATATACAGGCAACAGAGGCTCCCTGTGCCAGTTCCAAATCTCCATAGAAACAGAATCAATAGGATATATGTATATTTATTTTAAGGAATTGGCTTATACAATTGTGGGGGCCAGATAGCCCCAAATCTATTGAGCAGACCAGCAGACTGGAAACTCAGGCAAGAGTTGATGTTGCAGTCTTCACTCTGAAATCTGAAGAGCAGGTCAACAGGCTGGAAACCGAGGCAGGATTTTGCTTGGGAAACCTGTTTTTTGCTCTTAAGGTCTTCATTTGATTCGATGAGACCCATCCACATTATTGAGGGTACACTCTTTTAAAGTCAACTGATTGTAGATATTAATCACATATATAAAACTAGAGGCCGGTGCATGAAATTCGTGCACTGGTGGTGGTGGTGGAGGGGGTGTCCTCAACCCAGCCTGTGCCCTCTCACAGTCCGGGACCCCTTGCTCCTTACCGCCCACCTGCGCACTGCTCCTTACCACTCGGCTCGCTGTTCCTTAGCACAGCCGCAGAGGCGAGAGAGGCTCCTGTCACCGCTGCTGTGCTCGCCAGCCGTGAGCCCGGTGTGGGAGCGGCACTCCCCCTGTAGGAGCACACTAACCACCAGGGGGGCAGCTCCTGCATTGAGCGTCTGCCCCCTGGTGGTCAGTGTGCATCATAGCGACCGGTCGTTCTGGTCATTCCACCGTTAACGGTTGCTTAGGCTTTTATTATATAGATACCACACAGCAGTGATGGGCAACCTTTTGAGCTTGGTGTGTCAAACTTCACCAAAAAACTGAGCATAACTCGGGTAGTGTGTCACTTTGAGGAAAAAACTAACTCCAAGACTCTAGTCGCAAATGTTTCATCCTCAGGAGCAGCAAATGTTTCATCCTCGGCATGCGGCCGCGTGTCATCAGAAATGGCTACGCGTGTCAGTGCTGACACACGTGTCATAGGTTCGCCATCACTGGTCTAGAGTAGTGTTTGATCAGACAACTGGGCACCAGAGCCCTAGCCAAATTGGCATATAACATTTAACCCTCACACTCCTTATTGAAACTGCCTACCTAGATTGCCCCTACACCAAAGCCCACCATCAGTGAGGCCCACTCATGGTCTGCTTTTTAAATGCCCCCATGCTGAAGAAAGAACAGTTAACCAAGTATCAGTGGATATCTGAAGAAAGTGATTTGGAGTAAACAGAAAATTCAGGGAGAAGAAAACAACAAACTGTGATTGATATCCTGAGGGAGATAAGAGAAGATAATTCAATTATGAAACAAGAAAGAAACTACTGGGGAACAAAGGAGGTCAGAGAACAAAAAGGAGCTCTTGGAAATTATAAAAATCATAACAAATGAAAAACTCGGTAAGAGAGTTTTAATATAAAAATGAGGAAATCTCCAAGGAAGTAAGCAAAACAACGAAGAGATGGAAAATTGACAAGGAAAAAAATAAAAGGAGGTCAATTTAGGAGGATTGACATCTGAACAAGGTTCCCAAAGAAAATGGAGAAACTATCAAAGAGGGGAAACTATCAAAGAAATAATTTTTTTAAATTTCCAAGCATTAAGTGTCATGATTTTCTAGATTGAAAAAGCTTACCAAGTTCCCAGCCCAGTGGATAAATATATATCCACACCAAGCCACTTCATCGTGAAATTTAAGAAAACAAAGATAAGAGAGTAAAGCTTTGGGTAAGAGGGGGGCAGGTGGAGGGAGGAAGATTGATTACATACAAAGGATCCAGAATCAGACTGACTTCAGGCTTCTCAGCAGCATCTGTAGAAGGCAATGGAAAAACGTGTTTAAAACTCTAAGTAAAAAGATATTTTAACCTAGAATTCGATTCCCAACCAAACCTAACAGATTTAAGGGTAGAAGAATAATGTTCTCAGAAATGAAAGTTCTCCAAAAATTCACTTCCCAACCACTGTTTCTCAGCTTCTCAGCAAGTAGTGAAGAATGTACTCCTTTTTTGGAAAAAAAAAAAAAAAAGGGAGGGGGAGTAATAAAAAAAAAAGCGAGGGGGGGGGGGGGAGGGGGGAGAACATGAAATTTAAGAATCAAGGGATCTAACAAAAGAGACAGGCAAAGGGAATGCTTAACAAAATAGTGAAGGAAGATCCCAGGACACAGCTGCACCAGACAGAGAATAAGGTCAGAGGGCTCTGGGAGACATGTCCCCACAAATATGAAATTGAGAGGGCACCTGGCATATGAAGGGGAAAGTTACACCTCTTGGGGACAGAAAACTAAGCAAATTAAAAAAACAAACATACAAGAAAATTATTAAAGCCAGGAAAAGCGAAAGGTTATTAAAGATAAGTAATAGCGTCAGTACTACTTGGCTCAGGTATTAACAGTATTTATCTAATTAAAATAATGTATTGTAAATAGTGAATATTGTTTAACCAAATTACATATTTGTGTGGAGGACATATATTTGTGGTGCAGGCAAGGAAGTGGAGAAAGAGAAAATCCTAATTATGCATTATAGAAACAGATAAAATATAATACCAAAAAATCAAGAAGCAGCAGTCCAGTAATGTTATTTAAAAGGTTAGAGGCAAATTACAGTAAAACAAACGAAGAGTTAAAAGGGTTTGTCTTGTGGAGGAAAAAAATAGGAACAGGAAGAGGATTGCTGTTTTTCATAATAAGCTTTGTAAAACTATTGGATCCTTCTTGCAAACCTAATTTTGATAAAAATTCAAAATTAGAAAAAAACACACACCCAACTTCCCAAACCTGTAGGATAAAACTCAAACTCCTGGCAGTCTAAGAACTCGGCTTATGAAGTCAGAGTGACCTGGGTTTTAATATCAGCGTTGCCACTTACCAGCTATGTAACCCTGGGCAAGTTATCAAAGTTTTCCAAACTCTGTGAAAAGGGGATAATAATAGTTCTCATGGTAACGGTAAATACTGGCTGATTCACAGCCCTGATTGTAAAGAATGAATAAAATAACCCGTGTAAAGTCTAAGCTTTATGCTTGATACATACTTAGTGATCTATAAACTTTCGGTAATGTTTTTTTGCTATTATCAAGCTGACATTCAAGGTTCTTTGTAATCGCTCCAATTTGCTTTTCTAACCTCATCTCTTATTATTCTCCTAGACAGACTCTAAGCTGTGGCCAGGCAGTTCTCAACCTTTCTGAAATATACCAGGCTCCCTCCCGTCTCCCTGCTGTTGCTTGTGCAATTGTTTGTTTTCCGTTCATCACCCTATTTTGGTTGAAATAACAATGGAAATGAAATAAATGTATTACACCCTGTAAATAACTGGACAATATTTACATTCATAGGATCAAATTCCAAGATGTAAATATTTTCTCTCGGGGCTGAGAGCTGAAAGGAGGACTTCCATTTTTGCTCAAGACATGTTAATCTTGCCATTGCTCAAGGTTGCCATGGCTCCTGTTTGGTGCTTCCAGGACTTCAGCTTATGCCACTACATCTGAATAAATGAAAATAACCCCACTTGACGGAGATGGAGACAGGCAGGGTAAGATTCTTTTGAGATGGGTCAATGCTGGAACTAGAACTGTAAGCCAAGATTTTTGTATCTCAGTGACAAACTGAGCCTGGCTATCCCTGACATTGCCTATATCCAGCTTCATTTTTTTTCCTGGGGATCAGGGAGCAATTTATTTTGTAAACAAAGAGATACTCTTTTCTCTTTCCTGTGGTATAATTTAAATGGGGGAAAAATAGTCACCATTTGCTTGTAGTTTTGTGTGTGTGTGTGTGTTTTTTAAAAGAAAGGCTTTGATTTTGTATGTAATTTGTTAGAGCCAATTATTTTTTTTAAATTTTAATTCTCGCCCAAAGATATATATATTTTTTTAAATTGGTTTTTAGAGAGGGAGGGAGAGAGAGAAACATCAATGTGAGAGAGAAACTTCAATTGGTTCCTTTTCGTATGTGCCCAGACCAGAGATCGAACCCACAACCTAGATATGTGCCCTGACCAGGAATCAAACCTGCAACCTTTGGTGTACTGGACGTCACTTCAACCAACTGAGCCACTCAGCCAGGGCATTAGGGCCAATTATTTTATTAGAAAGACTTCATTACACTATAAAATAAGTCCTAGTCTAAAAAGCTAAAGATGAAACCAATGAAAATTAAGCTACTTAACTTTGACAAGTCACACTGTTCTGTCAACTTTGAGTTTTCAAATTCATAGACATAAATAGAAGAGTCCCTTGAACATCAATGAAAATCTTGTACTTATGAGAATCACTAAC
Organism: Eptesicus fuscus; assembly: GCF_027574615.1. Classification (NCBI taxonomy): domain Eukaryota; kingdom Metazoa; phylum Chordata; class Mammalia; order Chiroptera; family Vespertilionidae; genus Eptesicus; species Eptesicus fuscus. The sequence continues at coordinate 18,498,783 of NC_072480.1, forward strand.
CTATCTCTAATGACATTTATGCCTCATGGTATTTTCTTGGTTCTTGTCTAGCCTTTTAGAGACTTTCAGTCTCTGGTGGATACTGGAAGTAAATAGAAATATGGGAATAGTATCCATTGCTCTTGATTGCTTAAAATGGCCACCAGATTTCATAATTTTATAAATAACTTTGTAAGTTTTGTTCCCACAGATTTAAGTAAAAGGAGCGATAATATTATCTTCCTTCTAACCATCATTCTAAAATGAATTGAGGTAGATTATTAATAATCTTATGCAAATTCAACAGAATTTCATTATTTATTATTCTTGCCATCAATGTTTTGTTGATACTTACCTGGCAGGGGAGATGCCATAATCATGAAGGTGGTTTTCCCATGGTGAGGCTTATCCATTGCATTCCAGATGTGCTGACAGCTGAAATTTCTCCAAATGTGGGGAACTTGACTGCATAATTTGTGGTGGTGGGGTAGTATTGATATTTGCTGACACTTTGTGAATGTCCTGAAGACATATGATAATAAATCAGTTGTTATAAGATGTATATTTGTATGGACTAGAAATATTCTCTTCCCTCATGGGGTAAATAATTTGTGAAAGGTTATTTCATATGAGCTGTGTTAATTTTTAAAATATCAACAATGAAGTGAGAGATGAGGACATTGTAATGCAAAATAGAACATTTAAAACTCTCACGTTCCCTTTGCAAACCCTTATTTCCTTGGCTTTCAGGAGGGATAAGGGACATGTAGGTGAGCAAAATATCCCTAACACTTACCCTTGCGTTTCAACCTCCGTTCTGTTTCTATGCTCTCCCTCCCAAGCCAAATACTATTGCTTAGGTTACTTCAGGAACAATTAGAGTGCAGTTCAATCTTCATTTTAAATAATTTCTTATAAACTGAGTATTAACCTATCATTGCCCTTTATTTCTTGTTACCTTCTTGCTTATTAATATCTTTGTTAATTTAAAGATATCTGCTTGCTTAAATCTCATGGTAACAAAGTCTTGGATAGTAGACAAAAATATGTTGCCAATGAAAAGTTGCCAACTACAGGTTGGGACTGTTCTTAAAATAAGAAGGTCAAATCCAAAAAAGGACCCATAACTAAGTTCCCAGGACCCTCAAGTATGCAGTGGATACCAATGATTAAATATGAAAGTAATACTGAATATGTACCTTTTATGGTTCAGAAATTTCATCTAATAATTGCATCTTCCTTGAGTTCAATACTACGACTTCAAATATAAGGGCTGCCAACTTTTCAATTAACAGATTGGGGAATATTGTTGAAAAATTGGCAGTTGTCAAGTGGTAATCCCACTAATGGATACTATGTATGATAAATTAATTCTGAGGCTTAACTTCTGTGTGGAGTAGAAAACAATTAGAAAGACAAAGAGAAAAAAGACAATTGCACAAGGTACACATTTAAAAAAATTATTTATAGCCTCTGATAAAGAAGAGGACAAGAAGACAGACATTTCCAGAAATATGGCAAGTGACACACAAGATGACTATCTTCCTAGATTGCCTCAAGTGTCCGAGTGACATGAAATGCTGCCTTGCACAAGCACATGCCATGAGTGCAAAAGCTTTTTGTTCATGATTTTACTGCTATCTGTGCAGGACTCATTCAATTACATGTGATGACCTCTCACTTTTCTATAGCTACATCTACAGAATGTTTACTTTGGATTTTCCAGAGCAGCAGTCTAATGGCCAACAAGGCCTTACACCCCTTCCCACCAAGTGGTACCCAAGGAACCCTATTCCTGATTGCAGTTGATAACTGATTATTAGGTTTAATAATTCCTAATTCCTTTACTTTTCATATTCAACTTTTTCCTTCTCTCTTTCAACTACTGGTGATACACACATTGGGGTAAAACACTTGACACATTATTTCTGGTTTGGTATTCCTCATGTGTGCTTTTTAGACGTTAATTCAACCTAGTTCCCTGAGGGCCTACAAGGAAGCACTGTTGTTTTTTGTTGTTGTTTATTCTGCAGAAGGAAACAATGACAATGGAATAATGACAGACAGTAGTAGTAGAAAGGAATAATAGTAAAGAAACGCTCCTGACTTATTCTGAGCTAAGAAGCTTTTCTGCCTTTCCTCACACCTAAATTCACACTAGTAAGTTTTTTAGGGAAAACTTGTTTCCTTGAGGAGGTTAATATTCTAATTCATAACATTAGAATATGTTCTTATTAACTGTTTTCTTATAGGTGTAACATTATAGTAAATTAAAATACAATCATATAAGAAAAAGTCCACTTTTAGCTTATTTGATATGAAAAAAATATTATTTTGTTATTTATTAAATAATAAAAAATATTATTTTTCTTTTTAGACAAAATTCATTCATAATTAGACCAAAATAATTCTAATTTGACCCATTGGCTTTCAAGTCCTATAATTGATCATCTTTCTTATAGAATTTTAATGTATTGAGACAATTTAAAACATAGCCACTTAGCCTTTAAAATCCATACATAAGTGGATATAAAACAGTTAAACAACAAAAAACCTCAGCCACTGGTTGTTTTAACTACATTTACTGAGGCCAAGGAGTACATTTGCTAGTGATATACAAACAAAGCAAAATAAAACAAAAAAATATAAAACATTCTATGGGAGGAATAATGAAGTAGATGCTTGAGATTTATCCTTTCTTCCAAATTCCACATCAAGGCAAAGAGAATTTTACTCTTAAAGGCAGATGCTGTAGGCCTGTTTTTGCAGAGAGGCAAAAGACTTTCCTTGAAGTGTAGTGCAGCACAAATCTTTTTAATCGCTAATAGGAACAGAAGCAGCAAAGTACAGAAATCAAATTGATGAAGATACTCTCATCTAAAATTTGTATTTTTAAATAACTGCAGACAAAAAAATGAAAAGAGTGAGAATGTTCCACAGATATCATATCAGACAGAAAACATTTAGCATGGGCCAGTTTGGAATGGATGGAGAAACAGGAATGATAGAAGCAAAGGAAGCATAGGACATGAGTAAAATCAGGTGAAAAACAGTTTCCTCTGTCAGCAGTGCCATTCCACCCATCAGGTGAACAATCTAGACCCGTGGTCGGCAAACTGTGGCTCGCGAGCCACATGCGGCTCTTTGGCCCCTTGAGTGTGGCTCTTCTACAAAATACCACGGCCTGGGCGAGTCTATTTTGAAGAAGTGGCGTTAGAAGAAGTTTAAGTTTAAAAAATTTGGCTCTCAAAAGAAATTTCAATCGTTGTACTGTTGATATTTGGCTCTGTTGACTAACGAGTTTGCCGACCACTGATCTAGACTAATTGTGGTAATCTTCTTTACCTTGCCAATAAATTTAGGAATGGACATGTTACCTAGTGAGAAAAGTATGGAGGGTGGGGTGAGGTCTAGGAAAGGTTTCTTTCACTCTTGTGAAAAAAAAAAGAAATGAACTTCCTTCTTTCATTGGGAATATACTCAACCAAACCTATACTCGAAGTTGGCAGAGTGGATGAATGGAAGGAATGTCAGTATTTGATGACATTGCTGAATAACTAAATCAACCAATTTTGAATCCTGCCCTACCTTTATACTTCCATTTATGAGAATGTTTCCTTATGTTTAAACCTAAATCAGCCCTGACTGGTTTGGCTCAGTGGATAGAGCGTCAGCCTGCAGACTGAAGGGTCCCGGGTTCGATTCCAGTCAAGGGCATGTACCTTGGTTGTGGGCACATCCCATGTGGAAGGTGTGCAGGAGGCAGCTGGTTGATGTTTCTCTCCCATCGATGTTTCTAACTCTCTGTCCCTCTCCTTTTCTCTCTGTGAAAAATCAATAAAATATATTTAAAACAAACAAACAAACAAACAAAACAACAAAAAAAAACCTAAATCAGAATTTTCTGCTGTTAACCAAAAATTTTATAATTGATAAAATAAATGAAGACTATTGGGTATTTCAACAAAACTCTTTCATGGATGTATTTTAATTATGGTTTCCATCCCTGGCCCCATCCACTGTCAGGGTACATACAAGAATCTCTCTAAAATCAATTAGTAAAACATTTCATTATGATTTCCATAATAAATATTTATACTTAGTTCATCCCACAATTTGGGTTCTTTTTTCAATTCTCAGTGATCTTGAGTCCTAACTCAAGAATTCCTTGCTGGAGGAACATGGTGGCCCCCTCTGCGTAAGAACCCTGGAGCCGGGCTCTGCTGTGGGCCTTTTATATATAAACTAGTCATCCAGTGCATGAAATTCGTGCACATTAAAAGGGGGACCCAGAGTCAAGTCCCCGCCCACCCACATGCATCTCAAAATTGCATGAGACCCAGACCCAGCCGCGCCCCCCCTCATTGGGCTAGATCCAGACTCGGCCAGTCCCACCCTTGTCAAGCCCCGCTGGGCATGGGGTGTAGCCTCAGGTCCCCTGGCCCGGCACCAGGATGGGAGGCATGGCCTGAGGTCCCCCAGATGGGGCGGAGGGCGTGCCTTGAGGTCCCCCGTCAAGCCCCGCCAGGTGGGGGACATGGCCTGAGATCCCCCATCAAGCCCCACTGGCAGGGGGACACAGCCTCAGGTCCCCCATCAAGCCCCACTGGCAGGGGGGTGCAGCCTCAGGTCCCCCCGTCAAGCCCCACTGGCAGGGGGGTGCAGCCTCAGGTCCCCTGTCAAGCCCCGCTGGGCGGGGGCACGGCCTGAGTTCCCCTGACCCAGCACTGGGGGTGCACCTTGAGGTCCCCCGTCAAGCCCCACTGGGTGGGAAGCATGGCCTGAAGTCCCCTGTCAAGACCCACCAGGCAGGGGGGAGCAGCCTCAGGTCCCCTGGCCTGGTGCTGGAACGGGGGGTGCGGGCTGAGGTCCCCTAGCTCAGCACCAGGACAGGAAGCGCACCTTGAGGTCCCCTGTCAAGCCCCGCCATGTGGGGGGCGTGGCCTCAGGTTCCCCGGCCTGGTGCCAAGGCAAGAGGTGTGGCCTGAGGTTCCCCAGCCTGACGCCAGGGTGGGAGGCATGGCCTGAGGTCCCCTGTCAAGCCCTACCAGGTGGGGGGCACGGCCTGAGGTCCCCTGTCAAGCCCTATGGGGGTGGGGGAGGGCGTAGCCTCAGGTCCCTGCTGATTGCTCGTTAAGGCTCCTTAAGGGAACTTGGCCTCAGCTGTGGGTGCAGCCATCTTTGTGACAGAGTGATGGTCAATTAGCATATTCCCTCTTTATTAGATAGGATTTTTTACTTTCTTTCATCCAGATCCCCTTCCCTCTGACAGCTGTCAGATTGTTCCATGTACCCATGCCTCTGTTTCTACTGTGTTTGTCAGTTTATTTTGTTCATTAGATTCCATATAAAAGTAAGATCATATGGTATTTGTTTTTCTCTGACTGGCTTATTTCACTTAGCATAATACTCTCTAGGTCCATCCATGCAGTTGCAAAAGGTCAGATATCCTTCTTTTTCAGGGCCAAATAATATTCTACTGTGTAAATGTACCACAGTGATAAGCTGAATATTCATAACAGTCCAGGTCTTATTTCCTCTTCCTCCATTGAAATTCATTGGAACAAATGGAAGAGCTAGCCATTGTCTTTAGTACTTGGCTCCTCCTCCTCATCCAAAATGAACATTTATGTCTCAAGAAGAAATAAAGAGGCTGTGTTCTAAAAACAAACAAAAAACAAAAAAACCCAAAAAACTGAAAAAGAATCCCTTTATATGTTGTTTAGTAGAAAGGTACCTTAATCAATTGACTCAATATCTTTGTAACCAAGATGTTGGTGTTCAGTATGAGAGGATAAGCAAGTAGCGTCAGTTACAGAATAATGCTTAAAGCATCTACGAATGTGTCACATGTTTTTTCTCCTAGATTATATAACAAACTAGAGGCTCGGTGCACAAAATTCATGCACAGGTAGGGTCCCTAGGCCTGGCCTATGATCGGGGCCTTCCAGCTGCCAGCCAGGGCCTCCCTTCCCTGGCTGCCAACTGCTGGCTGGGGCCTTCCTTTGTTCCGCGCCACCCCCTGCTGGTCAGCACACATCATAGTGAGTGATCGAACTCCTGGTCTCCCGGTTGAACTCCAAGGGGACACTTTGCACATTAGCCTTTTATATATATACTAGAGGCCCGGTGCACAAAATTCAAGCACGGGGTGGGGGGGGGGGGCTGTCCCTCAGCCCAGCCTGCACCATCTCCAATCTGGGATCCCTTGAGGGATGCCCGACTGCCCTCTCACAATCCAGGACTTCTGGCTCCCAACTGCTTGCCTGCCTGCCTGCCTAATTGCCCCTAACCACTTCTGCCTGCCAGCCTGATCACCCCCTAACCAATCCCCTGCCAGTCTGATCAATGCTTAACTGCTCCCTTGCTGGCCTGATTGCCTGTAACGGCCCTCCCCTGCCAGCCTGGTTGCCCCCAACTTCCCTCCCCTCCAGGCCTGGGTTCCCCCCCCCCCAACTGCCCTCCCCTACTGGCCTGGTCCCCGCCCCCCAACTGCCCTCCTCTGCTGCCCAGTCACCCCTAACTGCCCTCCCCTGCAGGCTTGATTGCTCCCAACTGCCCTCCCTTGCAGGCCTGGTCCCTCCCAACTGCCCTCCCCTGCTGGCCTCATTGCTCACAACTGCCCTCCCTTGCTGGCCATCTTGTGGTAGCCATCTTGTGTCCACATGGGGATGGCCATCTTTGACCACACGGGGGCAGCCATCTTGTGTGTTGGAGTGATAGTCAATTTGCATATTACCCTTTTATTATATAGGATAGATAAGCTAATAAAGATGTCATAAGCCAGCAAACTTGATATTTTAATAATGTGACCAGAAACATAAGTAGAATTTATTTTTCTCCTCACCTTTTCTCCATCTGGTAGCTATCTTATTAATAACTTAGTATGTTCTCCATTCTATGCTGATAATTGAGAGCTAAGCATTCACTATAGATATCAGCATTCATGTTGCTGAAATTATGAACAACGAATATTAAAGAATAGTTCTATTATTTCAGGGATCTGCAAACCAATATTTCTGAAACTGAAAAATTACAGATCTTTCAGAAAGAATATCATTGAGTTAAAATTTGACCTTTTAGCATGTCAAGAACCATCCCTACAATGACTGCAATCTAAGGCAGGTTTGAATAGTAAAGTGAAGTAAGATGACCTCTAACCTAGGGTTTCTTACATCCTGTGGGACTCCTTTGTGTGTATCAGGACTCCTCTGCCACATTGCCAGGACTCTTTTATCCTTAATTTGACCCTAATAACAAATAGCGCACAGGTAACAAAGGGGAAAATATGATAGGAGAGACAAGGAATTCTTGCAGCTAGCATTCTTAGGAATACGTTTTTTTCCTTTTATACTTATAGTCTTTCTATAATGTTTAACTGACCTAAGTGCACCTTATAGTGCATCTAAGCTATTTCAACCTCTTGACCTCTGTTACTTCCCACTTGAAATAAATCTCATGCTTCTGTCTGGGTTACCATTTTTGGGGGGTTGGGTTTTTTTGCCCATAGTTCAGATTTATTATCCTCTGACAGCCAGAATAATTCTTTAAAATAATTTGCATGCATGTCATTTTCCACCATTTTACTCTCAACCTTTCTGTATTTTATGCTTGTAAGCAACATGTAATTGGATTTTTGTTTTCTTATCCAGTTTGACAATTTTAATTAGAACATTTAGCTAACTTATAGTTAATATAATTATTAATATATTTTGGGTTATATCTTCCATCATATTTGCTTTCTATTTGTTTCTTCTGTTCTATTTCCTCTCATTTTCTGCCATCTTCTAATTTTATTATTAACATTCTAATTTTTTTCTTTATTAGTTTTTGTTATATATTCTTTTATTATTCTTTTACTGCAGAGATTACAATATTAATGTATCAAAGTCTAATGTTAATTGGTATTTTTACCCTCTTACAAGAGAATGTAAAAGTTTTAGAACCTTTAAACTCCATTTGTTTTTCTCCCAATTTATATGTCATCACTCTATTTTAATTTCATATTTATTGAAAACTTCACAAGAAATTGTTATTTTTATAGTCAATATTTATTTATATCTATCCATATATTTACCTTCTCATTGCTCTTTATTATGTTCTGCATCTTTGAGCTTCCATCAGAAAGATCATTTTCTTTCTGTCTAAAAAATATCCTTTGTGTTATCTTTACTGTGAATCTGCTAATATAAATTTTATCAATTTTTGCTTGTGTGGATATTTATTTCAGCTTCATTTTTGAAAAGTATTTTATTTGGTATATGATTCTAGATTGATAGTTATTTTATTCCAAGATTATGTATTAATTATTCCATTTTTTTCTGGTTTTCATAGTCTATGAAGAAGTTAGCTATAAGTCTAATTTTTGTTGCTAAAATTGGTTGCTCCTTTTTTTCCAGTGATTTAAAGAATTTTGTCTTTGGTTTTACTATGATGAATGGGTGTGAAATTCTTTTATTTATTCTGTGTGGGCTCAGGATAAAGAAAAAAAATGAATCTGTGTTTTGATGTCTTTCATACATTTTATAAAATTCTTAGCCATTGTCTCTTCAAATATGTCCTCTGTCTTATTCTCTTTCCTGTTGGTGCTCTAATTACATATATTTTGGTGTCTCCCTGCATGCTCTATGGCTCTTATCCTCTGTTCTGCATTTTTCATACCCTTTTCTCTCCATTCAAGATATTTTCTTCTGCTCCATCTTCCAGTTCACTAATTCTCTTTTTAGCTTTATCTAATCTGTTTTTAATCTCTTCCATTAATTACTTAAATTTTAGTTGCTGCATTATTTTTCAGTTATAAAGTTTCTACTTGACTTATTTTTAGGTTTCCAGTTCACTTGTAAAATCTGTCTTGTCTTTTATAATCTTGACATGTTAAATACAGCTATTTTTAAGTCTGTGCTCAATGGAGTCTGGTGGGTTTGTTCCCATTTTCTCTTGTTTATCTAGGCTTCCATTCATGTTCTCCACCTTGTGTACTTGGTTATTTTGGGTGACAGACATTTTTAGAGAAATTTGCTTCTATAGGCATCAAATTTGCTTCTATAAGCAATTCAGTTTCATGATTAAGAACATTTAAAGCTGGGACTCAGTTCCTATGAAGGTCAGCTGACTCTCAGCTTACCCTTACTACTATAGTAAGCCTGTTGGAGTATTAACTCAAAGCCTGAACAGTTTACCAGGTTAATTTCCCACCCTTTTGTGAATTCCATTTTTTTCTTCAGCTTCACAAGCCTGTCAAAAACACCACTTAGTCTCTCAACCTCTCAGCCACTTGTAGAATTGGTAAAGAGCTCTACAGGAAAAGTTCCTCTGTCATGCTTATATCTGAACTTGGCTCTGTAATTCTTAATTGACTTGTTGGCTTCCTAATGCCTTCAACGAATTTGTTTTTAACATTTTGTCCATGGTTTTTTATTGTTGTTCTCTTTGGGAGTGTTTGTTCAAATTATTCAGTTTACTATGTCAGATGTCAAAAACCTGATCTTTTACAAAGTAAGTCAAATATGCCACCAAAACTATCCTACCTAATAAAACAGTAATATGCAAATTGACCGCACCTTTGCTACGCCCAAGCCACGTCCACCAGCCAATCAGGGCGAGTATGCAAATTATCAAACAAATATGGAGGTTAATTTGCATATGCTGAGGGAGGGAGGAATGAAGACTGAAGACAACTTAGAAGGAAGAGGGAGGAAAATCGGAAAGCAAGGTGGCTGCCAGAGGGAAAGCACGGGCGGGGCGGAGCGGGGTGGAGCAGGTCGAGCGGCAGCGGCACACAGGTGCAGGCGCGACTGCCGCAAAGGCGGCAGCAGTGGCAGTGCACGCAGCCGCAGCAGCCGCTTGCAGGATTCTTCCTGCAAATGGGCTACTAGTATGTAGAATAAAATCCATTGTCTTTACAATGATCCAGAAGATCCCATGTGACCTGGTTCCCAGCTACTTCTCCTTAAAATTCTTAGTAAACATAAAGATCAACACAATGTAAACTTCTAGAATAAAAAGATTACATGGTCTGCTTATTATATAACCTCCATAAAATTTAGCATATTATCAAAGCAATATAATACTTATGATTAAATTTGAACATATGCTAAAAAAGAAAAATCCCCATGTCAGTGGCTTTACACAGTTTATTTCCTGCTTACATGGAAGAAGTCTGGAGATAGGCAGTCCAAGGCTTGTCTAAAGGCAGCAAGTATCATGGACCCAGGCTCTTTCTATTAGAGTAAGGAGGAGGGAAGTTAAGAAAGTGCCCCTCCATTTTAGGAGACTTTTCAGAAGTACTAAATAACTCCTCTACTTTCTTCTCATCACCTGGTCACATGGTTTCACCTAGATATAGGGCAATGGGGAAATTTAGCCTTTTAGCTGAGAAGCAGTGTGACAAGCTAAAAAAATTGGAGTACTTTTGGTAAAGAATGGGAAATAAGATACTGGTTTGCAATAATCTCGGCTGTAAAAACTAAGCACAATTTTCTTCTGAAATTGGAGTTTCTTGGATTGTCTTTTTAAAAAATCTTTATCTCTTCAATTACTACTCAAAGACTAATTTATTCAGTGCTTATAGTATTAAAATACACCATTTCAATCTCCAAAATATTCTTCATACAAAATCCTACAATTAACACTTCTCCACCAAGCAAATCAATCTGTCTTCTCTTTCTTAAGCAAACGTGGAAATATTTTCTTTTTAATGAAATCCTCTTTGGATAAGTGAGAGATGGGGCAGTTTCCCCTGAACACCCAGGTTGTCAATCACGTATTGCCAGGGACTTCACTGTGGCTTCTAGAGAATGTGAATACTTCCCTTAATCAATCCATATATATATTTAATTCATGTAGTGTGAGTGTCATTGTCTTAGTCCACTCAAGCTGCTACAACAAAATGCCATACAGCTGTCAACATAAGAAACATCCAAACCTGTAATTTTTATAATAGTTTATTTGAGCCGAACTGATGATGTATGCCAGGGAGCAAGATCTCAAATGGTCCAGAGAATGACAATTTTGCAGCTTTTTTAGGCATTTGAAATTAAGGAGGGAATGTAAGGAAGATTACATGGAGGTGGCAAAAAGCTAGGCCAGGATTGGATTATAGGATAGTTAACAGTATTATGTGCTCTCTTGAGTGTGGTTACACTGGGTCATCAGCCCTCAATCCTTTGAGCTTCCCCAATTTGCCAAATAAATCCCTTTCTTGCTTAAGTTTACCAGAGGCACTTACTGCTGCTTGCAATCAAAAACTTTACCTGAAACAGTCAAAGAAGATAAGTGGAAATAAATGCTGAAATGAAGATCTGAAATGAGATTCACTGAGAATATATTTGTAAAACAGTAGGTATTTCGGACAAACAATTCTAGTTAAAACTGGAAACAATTTAGTGCAAATTAGTATTCAACCATCTCAGCACATTGCTAAGAGCAAATATAACCACACCAGGTTTCCAAAAAGTAAGAGTAATATTCTTTTTCAAGGATAGTACTGACATTACAATTTTGAGTACTGAAGAGGGAATGAATGGGTTTCCTGCAAGGCAGAGGTTTACCTCTGTTTTCACTGTGTAAGATCTTTGTGTCTTTGATAATTTCACATCTTTGGCATGACTAAAGGATTTCTTAAATTCAAATTGAACTCCTTCAACTTGGCTAGTCCCTCCCTTCTCTCTCCTTCCCTTGACTTGCCCTGTGGGATTCTTTCTTTTCATTGCCAAAGATTAAATTTCCTGTGAAAGCCTTGAAGGCAATAGACATCTATACTGGAACTGAGATACGAAATTGTCTAAAAAGGGAGGAGCAATCCCAAAAGTTAAGTGAGAAAACTTAAATTCTTATATTGGAAAAGGTCTGATTTCAAGCTGAGTTTCTTATTGACTTTTTTTTCTCTTGTCATTAAAAACAATCATCATTTAAATTGAATGAGAAACTGTTATTCTTCTATTTTACCAAAGATGCTAGGCTGTGTATGTTTTAAACATCAAGCAAACATCTCCATAGAAAATGGCTTGCTGCCAATATCTGGTGTGCCCAGGAATCCTAAATAATCTCATTCTTAAAGCTCATCCTTACATACCAGACTCTTCACATACTAGAATAATAAACATAATTTAACCAAACATCTAAATTGTTTAAAAGGCAAGCACCTGTGTTTTAAAACCAACGTACAATGCGGGAATGGAATGCTCTTTGCCTTTACAATAAGTTGCAAAGTGAAGTACTCTAAGCCATCCCCATTAAGAATAAGAGAGCAATCTTTGGGTAGAATGACCCTTCTCCACATGTGCAGCTGGTGGTGACATGCCAGACTTTTAGAGCAGCCCACAAATGCCAGTTCTTTGTTGGTGGGTGAGCGATTCAAGAAGGAAGGCTGAAATAGGATTCAGTCCTAATCCTGTTTGGGATGCTGGTTTTATTGGGTCATAGTTTAGTGGTTAGAAAACAACTTCATATCCCCACAATAGCACAGATTCATTCCTCCCTCCTCAGAGCCATGCACATGCAAGGCACCACAATGTTAGTAATGTGCAAACATCAAATGTAATGACTGCAAATAAAAAAGGCCCACAGTACATATTGTAGACCTTAACTATTACCTTGTTATTTTAATCAGTTGTTAATCTTTCCACCCTCATATATGAAATAGATTACAATAGTTTTATGTTCTATCAATTGGTGTGTGAAGTCTTAAATTGTGCCAAACTAAATTGGTTGCCAGTTTAGACATGATGATAAGGGGGATCGTATAAGAATTATGCATTATCAAAACTGTATTACCTCAACTTTAGTCAGCTGTTCAGTCTATTAATCCAAAAAGTTGTGAGAAGCCTGAGGCTGGATATGAGGGAATATGATTCAATGCACAAGAACTGAGCTCCAGATATTAGCTCTTATAAAATAGCCCCTTGGAAATATCTTTTCTTTATGTTTATTTGCCATGGGAAATGGTATCAATTTTAGTTCTGTGTGAGAAAATTTAGCTTGGAGGAAAAACCACATAGGTTATTATGTCAGGTCTCCCAAGTGGTTTGATGACCCTTCAATAAAGAAAAAGCAAAAAAACAAAAAACAAGGGTCCTTGGCTTTTCTTATAATTGCTCAGGCTTCGATTCTATTGAAGTGACTTGAAAAGCCATTTTATGAAATGACTCTCTAATATTTGATAAATGAGGCAGTCTTATAGGCCTATATGGTCACATCAGTCATGCTTCTCAGCTGAAACTATATATGTTCACCTGGGATGGTCATTAAGCAACCCTTTCAAGATGACAAGAGTTCAGTTCTTCTGTCTCATTTACAGAAAGAAGAATAATGGAATAAAGTCTGGAGAGTTCAAAGGAAAAGAAAAGGGTATGCACACATGCACACACACACATCTTTCTAACCTTGAAAGGCAACATAATTTGTGGCAAAAAGTCACATTCTAAGTGGCAGAGTAAATAGGGAATATTTATTTCTGAATCCTCAGGACACTTTAATGAGACAGTGGGACAATATTATTTTAGGCCCTTAATGATTGAGAAAATTGAGACAAAGGGATGATGAAAATATATGAAATACTACGCTATTAATCTCAATTAAAACACAAGAACTTGCTCAAATATCCTCATTCAGAGATATGAACCTCTAGTGGAGAGTGAATTGAACCATATAGATACCAGATATTCAGTTCCATCCAGATCTAGATGTTATTCCCATTCTATTCCAAGTGAGAGAGCACTGCTTTTAACCACAGACTAAGATAGCTCTGGCAACCAGACTGTCAGATCTCTCCCTTGGATTTCTCCTCTTCACCCCAGCCCCCACACTCTATGTACTCCACACATACCTACCAGCTGCCCACAGGATCAGCTGCTGCAAGGCAAGTTTTCGTATGATGGACAGCCATGGCAGCAGGAGAAGCCTTCAGGAAAATTGTCCCTTTGGCCTCACTTCTGACTTTTGACACTGACACAGGTCTGGCAAAAAATAACACATACCCGTTGTAGAAAACATGAAAAATACACAGAAGTGGGTTTTTTGTTGTTGTTGTTTGTTTTAAATCACTCAATCTCACCACCCAGAGTGATGACTGACAATATTTAATTTGGTATAGTAAAAAAAAATTTTAGTCTGAAAAACCATGTAAATATTCATTGAGTTCACACTGTATATGCAATTTTGAATCCTACTTTACTTCCTTTTTTTTTTTTTTTACTTAACTTTATATTGTGAGCACTTCTTCATGTCATAAAAGCATTCTTTGTAATCACCATACACATCCTATATAATAAAAGAATACAGACAGTCCTCGGGTTACGTCGGACTTGAGGTACGTCATTTCGTGGTTACGTCGCCATCTCCCATTTACAGTATTTATAAAAAAAAAGTTCTGTCATTTCAACATATGTACATATGTGCTTTTATTATTATTATTATTATTATTTATTTACCACAAATAAAGGTCAGGAATTATCTTTCTTTTAAATTTTTTTTTTCTGTTCCACTTCATTACTGCTGTGTATGTGCTCCATGTGAGTGACCTAGGTGCTTATGTAGGTGGGTTCTGACTTACGGCGAAAATCGCATTATGTCTCGCTGTAGGAACGGATCTCGATCTCCGATGTAACCCGAGGACCTACTGTAATATGCAAATCGACCAAACAGCAGAATGACCAGTCGCATGATGCGCATTGACCACCAGGGAGCAGATGCTCAATGGAGGAGCTACCCCCTGGTGGTCAGTGCGCTCCCACAAGGGGAGCGCCGCTCAGTCAGAAGCTGGGCTCACAGCTGGCGAGCCCAGCAGCAGTGGCGGGAGCCTCTCCCACCCCTGCTGCAGGTGGGTGGTAAGGAGTGAAGGGTCCCGGACTGCGAGAGCCCCGGACTGCGAGAGCCCCAGACTGTGAGAGGGATGTCTGACTGCTGGCTTAGGCCCAGCTGAGGGACCCCTCCAGTGCAAAATCTCATTCACCAGGCTTCTAGTCTCTTATATATAAAGTAATGATTATAAAGAACAAGGAGAAAACACAAAACTGAAGGGGAAAAGTAAACAATCTAACACTTGAGGATGGAAGAACGATCATTCAAATTACTAATTTGCAAATCCTACAAGTTATGGAGGAGGATGTTCACGGGAAAAATTAGGAACTAGCACAAGAAGAATGAAGCTACTTTGATAAATGTATAAAATAATAAAAAGATCTTCTTTAGCAAAGGTATAATGTATAATATTTAAATACCAAGAAAACAATGGTTGATGTGCAGTATCAAATTATATTGGTACGATAAATGTAGTTTTATTAAATAATAAAAGGAAAATAGTTACATTTTTTAAAGATGCTTAGAGAAAATATGCAAAAAAGAGCTCATTAGCTATAAGTATAATATTCTTATTATGGTATTGCAGGTTATGACATTAGATTTCCTTTGCGAGCTTTAGTGAGGACATGGGAAAAGTGGTAATGGCAGAACTGTCCAATTCCCCACCCCGTCCCAGGTTAAACATTATTCTCAAGAACAAGAAAAGAATGTGGTAGTATTTAACCTCTAGCAAAGTATTTTGTGTTCACTAGAGCTTGTTCCTCGCTTTGTGTCAGAGATATCTCCCACTTCCTAGTTATAGCTAGGTGGGAATGGGCTAGACCTCTGGGCTAGAAAGACCTGGGAGGAAAGAGCTCAGATAAGAACCTTGGAGAAGATTGTGGCTTATAAGCACACTAGGGGCCCAGTGCACACATTTGTGCACCTTTAAAGGAACTGTGGGCCGCAAGGCTGCAGTGGGCACAGGGGTGGGTCTTGGCCCATCCTCTGTGCCCCTGCCTGGCCCCTCCCACCATGGTCCCCAATTCTCTGTCTGCTGGCAGCCCCACTCCTGCTGGTAGCCCCACTCCCACTGCCACTGCTCCCACTTGCTCACGGCGCAGGCCCTGCTCACACCCGCTGACGGTGCGGAGCAATTGGGGCCAGTATCAGCAGCAGGTGTGATTGGGCCGGCATTGTCAGCAGGTGTGAGTGGCAGCTGCTGCCCGATAACCCCTCAGGAGCAGGGGGAGGTGGGGAAGTTCTCAGGGGCGATCGGGGCTGGCAGCCACCACTTGCAACTGCTGACAGTGCAAGCAATCAGGACCAGCACCGGGTGCTGGCAGTAGGTGCGAGTGGCGGCTCTGATGCCGGCTGCAGGTGCAAACAGGGCCATCACCAGCAGCAGGTGCGAGCGGTGGCTGCCGGCCCTGATTGCCTCTCAGGAGCAGGGGGAGGTGGAGAAGCCCTGAGGAGCGTTTGGGGCTGGCAGCTGCCGCTTCCACCCATTGATAGTGCTGAACGATCGGGGTTGGTGCCGGGCGCTGGCAGCAGGTGTGAGTGCCTGGCAGGACTGCAGCGCATGGGAGCAAAGAATTTTCAGTAACTACCAGAGGCTCGTCCTAATGACAGCGACCAGCATCCCACCTTGCTCTGGCGCCTCCACCATCCTGCCACAGCTGATGCCCATCATGTTCTGTGCTCTGCCACTTGCTGCCGACGCCTGCCATGTTCCGCATGCACCCCCTGGTGGTCAGCGCACATCATAGTGACCAGTTGTTCAGTTTTTCGGTTATTCCACCATTCGGTCTATTTGCATATTAGGGTTTTATATATATAGATAGGTGGCACTAACAATATTCTTTAAACATTCATTAAGCAAAAATTTCCTCAATAAACTTTATTGACAGCCTAATATGTGCTATGCCAAAAGATATAACTGGAAATTAATAAATGCTATCTGCATAAGAAAGTCAAAGAGAATATTGCCTGAATAAATTTAGAAAAAGGCTTAGGCTAATATTTAAAAAATGCGTAATAAGTGGGGTGAATAAAAAATAATTCTGGTTGATTTAATTTCAGAAAGCTTTCTGATAGGGAAAAATGTGAATTAATAAATTGAAAAGGCAAAGTGGAGTAATAGTCAGGAGACCACTCTCAGGCTTGCATTAGTCATACAATTTTGAGCAAAACATTTAACTTTTCTGGACTTCAGTTTCTCTATCTGTAAAACAGAAATCAGGGGTCACAAACTAAAATAAATAAAATACTCTCCTAAAGAACTCATGGGTTTAAGAGGAAGTTACAATGGAAATAAAAATACATTTTTACAATATTTTTTATTTTTCAGTTACAGTGAAAATGCAATGTGATATTATTATTAGTTTCAGGTATACAGCATAGTGATTAGATATTTATATAACTTACAAAGTGATCATTCCAAAAAGCCTAGTATCCTTATAACACATACATGGTTATTATAATACTAGAGGCCTGGTGCACGAATTCATGCACCAGTGGGGTTCCTCGGCCTGGCCTGCGGGATCGGGCCGAAACCAGCTCTCTGACATCCCCCGAGGGGTCCCGGATTGCGAGAGGGCGCAGGCCAGGCTGAGGGACCCCATTGGTGCATGATCAGGGCCAGGGAGGGATGCGGGAGGTTGGCCAGCTGGGTAGGGACCGCGGGAGGGCTCCAGGGTGTGTCCGGCCCATCTTGCTCAGTCACGATCAGCTGGCTCCCAGAAGCAAGCTAACCTAATGGTCAGAGCGTCTGCCCCCTGGTGGTCAGTGCACATCATAGCGAGTGGTTGAGTGGCCTTAGCATATCATTAGCATATTATGCTTTGATTGGTTGAATGGCTGACTGGTCAACTGGACACTTAGCATATTAGGCTTTTATTATATAGGAGGATTATTGACTTTATTCTCTATGCTGTACTATACATCCCTGTGACATTTTTTATAACTGGCAATTTGCACATCATAATCCCTTCCTCCTTCTTACTCATCCCCCAACCCCCTTCCTATTTGGCAACCATCAAATTATTCTTTGTATCTATGAGTTTGTTTCTGTTTTGTTTATTCCTTTATTCTGTGTTTTAGATTCCACATATAAGTGAATACATATAGCATTTGTCTTTCTTTATATGACTTATTTCCCTTAGTATAATACCATACAGGCCTATCCATGTTGTTGCAAATAGCAAGATTTCATTCTATTTTATGGAAAAGTAATATTCCATTATATATATGCACATCTTCTTTGCCTATTTGTCTATTGATGAACTTAGGTAGCTTCCATATATTGGCCTTTATAAATAATGCAGCAATAACTATAGGGATGCATGTGTGTTTTTGAATTAATGTTTTGAATTTCTTCAGATAAATAGCCAGAAGTGAAATTGATGGATCTTTCTTTGCCTCTTGTTATAGCCTTTATTATAAAGTTTATTTTGTCGATATGTGTATTGCTACCCAAGCTTTTTTTTTTTTTTCATTTGCATTCCATCTCTTTATTTTCAGTCTGTGTGTGTCTTTTGGTCTGAAGAGGGTTTCTTCTAGGCAGCATAAGGATAGGTATTTTTTCTTAAATGTTCATTCGAGTGTTTAATCTATTTGTGTTTAAAATAATTATTGGTAGGTATGTCATTTATCAAATAATTTGTGATTAAATTGGGGCAACATAAAGTATTACTCTATTTTACTCAAAATTGGGTAATTAACCATTTTTGTATGTCAGTTATGACTTGAATAAAGAGGGTGTTTAGAAACTCTTTAGAAACATTAAAGATGACATTATCATGTGACCTCATTCCTATCTATAAATAACTGGGGCAAGGAAGCACCTTCCTGCCTGGCCAGGTAGCTTAGTTGGTTAGAGCATTTTTCCATATACCAAGGTTGAGGGTTTCATTCTGTCAGGGCACATACAAGAATCAACCAATGAATGCATGAATAAGTGGAACAACAAATTGATGACTCTCTCTCTCTCTCTCTCTCTCTCTCTCTCTCTCCTCTCTCCCTCTCTCTCTCTCTCAATAAGTAAATAAATAAAAAAAGAAAGTACTTTCAATTGGATCTTCTCTTCCAATTTTTGACAGGAAGTTTTGTTGGCATCTTTGCAGTTAACTTTATATTTAACTCAATGAAAAGGCTGAGTCAGTTGTATATATATTTAATTTTCTTGATTTTGACAAGTATTTATATATTTCATGTAATAAAATGAATCAATTTTGTTGGGCTTTTTCTTTTAAATTCCATATCATGCTTTACTTTGAAATTCCACCATTTGCTCATTAATCAGTCTAACTTTATCATTCATATAGAAAGGTTTTGTAAACACCTTCCATATGTAAACAGTACTATGTCCTTTAATGTTATGTGGTCATGATATTAACAGGGTTTTATCTTGTGCTTCTGACTCCAATTTAGATTGCATGCAACTAAGATTTTCTTTTCTTCTTTTTAAAAAACTATTAAAATCAGAAAAGATTTTGGCTCTTAAAATGAATAATTTCCTGTTTTTCTTCTACAATGAAATTACCTGGAAATGTCAATTTAAGTATAAGTTACTAAAACCTATTTTATTAATTTTCTTCTCCTTAAAGATAAATCAATTATGCTCAATTAATATTTGACAAAGGAGGCAAGAGCATACTGAGTCAAGACAGTCTCTTCAATAAATGGTGTTGGGAAAATTGAACAGATACATGCAAAAAAAAAAATGAAACTAGACCACCAACTTACACTATACACAAAAATAAATTCAAAATGGATAAAGGACTTAAACATAAGATGGGAAACCATAAAAATCTTAGATTCCATAGGCAGCAAAATCTCAGACATATGTCGTAGCAATATCTTTACCAATACAACTCCTAGGGCAATGGAAACTAAGGAGAAAATAAACAAATGGGACTACATCAAAACAAAAAGCTTCTGCACAGCAAAAGAAAACATCAACAAAACAACAAGAGAGCCCACTGCATGGGAGAACACATTTGCCAATGTTATATCAGATAAGAGTTTAATCTCCAACATTTACAGGCAACTCATACAACTTAATAAAAGGAAGATAAACAATGCAATCAAAAAATGGGCAAAGGACCTATATAGACACTTTTCAAAAGTGGACATACAGAAGGCCAAGAGACATATGAAAATATGTTCAAAGTCACTAATCATCCAAGACATGCAAATCAAAATGACAATCAGTTACCATCTCACACCTGTCAGAATGGCTATCATCAACAAATCAACAAACGACAAGTGCTGGTGAGGATGTGGAGAAAAAGAAACCCTTGTGCACTGCTGGTGGGAATGCAGACTGGTGCAGCCACTGTGGAAAACAGTATGGAGTTTCCTCACAAACTTAAAAATGGAACTCCCATTTGACCCATTAATCCCACTTCTAGGAATATATCCCAAGAAATCAGAAATACCAATCAGAAAGGATATATGGTATGCACCGCTATGGTCATAGCAGCACAATTTACAATAGCTAAGATTTGGAAACAGCCTAAGTGCCCATCAGCAAATGAGTGGATTAAAAGCCAGTGGTACATCTACACAATGGAATACTATGCTGCTGTAAAAAATAAAGAATTCTGCCAAGACCGGTTTGGCTCAGTGGATAGAGCGTCGGCCTGCGGACTCAAGGGTCCCAGGTTCGATTCCGGTCAAGGGCATGTGCCTTGGTTGCAGGCACATCCCCAGTGGGGGGTGTGCAGGAGGCGGCTGTTCGATGTTTCTCTCTCATCGATGTTTCTAACTCTCTATCCCTCTCTGTAAAAAATCAATAAAATATATTTGAAAAATAAATAAATAAATAAATAAAAATAAAGAATTCTGACCATTTGCAACAGCATGGATGGACCTGGAGAACATTATGCTAAGTGAAATAAGCCAGTCAGAGAAAGTTAAATATCACATGATCTCACTCATTTGTGGAATATAATGAACAACATAAACTGATGAACAAAAATAGATCCAGAGACATAGAAGCATCGAACAGACCTTCAAACCTCAGAGGGAAGGCAGGGAAGGGTTGACGGGGGGTGGGTAAGAGATCAACTGAAGGACTTGTATGCATGCATATGAGCATAACCAATGGACACAGACACTAAGGGTGGTGGGGCAGGCATGCGCTGGGGGGTGGGAGAGGCTGGGGAGAGGTCAATGGGGGAAAAAGGATACATATGTAATACTTTAAACAACAAAGAATTTAAATAAAAAAGAATATATATATATATATATACACATATATATATGTGTGTGTGTATGTATGTGTGTGTGTGTGTGTGTGTGTGTGTGTATATGTGTGTGTGTGTGTGTGTGTGTGTGTGTGTATGTGTGTGTGTGTGTGTGATGGGAGATGAATGACCAAAGGAAAATTCCATACTAAGGAGTGACTTCAACAGCCATTTCTGTTTCCTTGAGCATTGAGACGTGCAATATGCCTAAGTATTCGGGAACCTAATCTTTAAATACAAAGAAATATTGGCTGCTATAATTTGGGATTATGATTTGTTTGTATTCCTTGACTTGGTTTGGGTTCACGTATGGGAAAAAGATGAAGGTCTTATTAAAATTATTATACAATCAAATATCAGAAATTTGTTTATTTCTATAACTAAGTATTCAAAAAGATGTGTAAATACTAGTACACATTGGTCCTTAGAACATGTTGGAAAGATTGGGTTATTATTGCCTCTATTCTACAGGCTCTCATGTTCAATGAAAGCTAATTGCTAAAATGGAAAAACATTTATCTTGACTTGTATAGACAGCTTTCTTCAATTATGTGATTAATGACTTTTTTTCAACATCTGTTTTTGATCAATGAAGGATCATCCAACTTATCAAATTGTTGTTCTGTTATTTATGTCCAATTCCTACATGGCCACAGTATGGTTTCTAAAATGTACATTCTTTCTTAGAATATCTCTGCATCAGGAGAAAATGCTGCTCCTAGGTTCTTTGAAGATGTCGAATTAGAAAAATTAAAATGAGTATTCTGTATAATTTTAACTTGGGAGCTAGAATTGGCAGGAGACTGATTTAACAATATGAAGGGTGGTTGCATTGCATCTTCTTAATATGTTTTCATTGATTTTTATTATTATTATTTTTAAAAATATATATTTTATTGATTTTTTACAGAGAGGAAGGGAAAGGGAGAGTTAGAAACACCAATCAGTTGCCTCCTGCACACTCCCTACTGGGTATGTGCCTGCAACCAAGGTACATGCCCTTGACTGGAATCAAACCTGGGACCCTGAGTCCACAGGCCATCGCTCTATCCACTGAGCCAAACTGATGAGGGCTGTTTTCATTGATTTTTAGAGAGAGAGGAAGGGAAAGGGATAGAGAGATATAAAACATGGATGAGAGAGCGGGCTGCCTCCTGCATGCCCCCTGCTGGGGATCAACTCAGGCATGCACCCTAACCGGGAATTGAACCAGTGACCTCTTGGTTCCTGAGCCACACTGGCTGGGCATTAGCCCCACTTCTTGACAAGTTGTAAGATTTCAACCTCTCTGCACCTCACTTTCCTCATTTGTAAAATGGTGTAATTATAGTTCCTACTTTATACAATTGTGTAGCTCAAGTGAGATGAAACACTTAAAACATTTAGAACAATGTGAATAGCATGGAGTAGGCATTGAATAAATATTAGATATCATCTGGGGAGACTTAAAGAGGTATATGATTATGGACTTTAAAAAATTAACAAATTATTTCTTTTTTCAATATCACTTCAGTTTTGTAGCAGATGTTAAAAATGATTTCTTTGAGTTGTAAAAAAATTCTCCAAATTAACACATTCATGTCAGAAAAGATGGACTGTAGAAGAATCTGTAATATTTACATTGGTTCAAATAGAGGAAAAAGTCTTTTATCCTCTTCATGTAGAAGAAAGGCTATATGCAATTAGTGTGTGTCCAGTTATCTTCCTTGGCATTCAAAAGCATTAAATGGACACTTATTAATTTCCAAGAGAGTTTTCAAAAATACAGTCACTATTGCACCGCCAGTGTGACTCAGTGGTTGGGTGTCAATCTATGAACCAGGAGGTCACAGTTGATTCCTGGTCAAAGCATATTCCTGGGTTGTGGGCTCCATCCTCAGTGGGAGGCAGCTGATTAACGATTCTTTCTCATCAGTGGTTTCTATCTCTCCCTTTCCCTTTCTCGCTGAAATCAATATAAATAAATAAATAAACAAACAAACAAACAAATAAATAAACAAACAAATAAATGCAGCCACTATGGAAAACAGTCTGGCAATTCTTAAAATTAAGAATAGAGCTACCATATGGCCCAGCAATCCCTCTCCTGGGTATATAACTGAAAAACTAAAAACAAACAAACATGTATTAGCAAAGATATATGCACCCCTATGTTCATTGCAGCATTATTAACTTGGCCAAGATATGGAAACATCCAAAGTGTCCTGAGACAGAGGAGTGAATAAAGAAGATGTGGTTCATATACACAATGGAATACTGCTCAGCCATAAGAAAGGATGAAATACTGCCATTTGCAACAACATGGATGGACCTTGAGAATATTATATTAAGTGAAATAAATCAGTCAGAAAAAGCTAAGAACCATATGATTTCACTCATGTGGGATATACAACTGAAACTCAAACAGCAGCGTGGTGGCTGCCAGAGGGAAGTGGGTGGGGGTGATGGGGTCATAATATATGGTGATGCGAGAAGATCTGATTTTGGGTGGTGGGCACACAGTGTAAATACAGATCTTGCAACATGGAAACCCACACCTGAAACCTACATGATCATATTAACCAATGCCACCCCAATAAATTTAATTAAAAAAGGGGAAATTTTTTTAAATTGATTTTTTGTTGTTGGTGTTGTTGTTAATCCTCACCCAAGGATGTTTTTTCCATTGACTTTTATTTATTTACTTATTTATTTTTTAATATATTTTTATTGATTTCAGAGAGGAAGGAAGAGGGAGAGAGAGAAACATCCATGATGAGAGAGAATCATGGATCGGCTGCCTCCTGCAAGTCCCCCACTGGGGATCGAGCCCACAACCCAGGCATGTGCCCTTGACCGGAATCGAACCTGGGACCTTTCAGTTCGCAGGCCAACGCTCTATCCACTGAGCCAAACCGGCTGGAGCTCCATTGACTTTTAGAGAGAGTGGAAGGGAGGAAGGAAAGAGGAGGGGCGGAGGGGCGGGGGAGAGAGAGAAAGAGAGAAAGAGAGAGAGAGAGAGAGAGAGAGAGAGAGAGAGAGAGAGAGAGAGAGGGAGAGAGAGAGAGAAATATCTACGGGAGACACATTGATTGGTTGCCTCTCCTACATGCCTGCGACCTGGGCCAGGGATTCAACCTGCAACCCAGGTACGGCACCTTGACTGGGAATCTAACCTGAGACCCTTCAGTCCATGGGATGATGCTCTAACTATTGAGCCCACCAGCCAGGGTTTTTAATTGATTTTTTAGAAAGAGAGGAAGGGAGAGGGATAGAGAAACATCGATGTGAAGTGTGAGAGTGAACATCAATCAGCTGCCTCCTGCACATCCCCCACCCACAACCCAGGCCAATCCAGCCAACTCAGGCATGTGCCCTGACGCACTGGGAACTGAACTGGCTACCTTTTGGTGCAAAGAATGACGCCTAACTGAGCCACACCACCAGGAATGTAATCTTAATAGGTCAGTCTGGAATTTACTGGTTAGTACCAATGAGGTAATTTGCCATGTGACTCTGTATTTCCTCCACCCCCAGAAGTTGAAACAACCTGCCTGATAACTCCCTTTCCTTGAGGAAAGCTAACCTTGCCTTACACAATGCTGTCTTTTCTTCTGCTAATAACTTTGTTCTACCCAGTTTCTGCGTTTAAAAGCCTTCGGTATTGTACAGCGTCTTGGAGCACCTCTCTGCTTGCTAGGTTGGATGCTGCCTGATTCATGAATTGCTCAATAAAGACAAATTAGATCCTCTAATTTACTCGAATTTTTGTTAACACCATGCTTAAAAATTTACCTTTTTTTTTTTTCAGTTGACATTTGTAAGTTGTAGATAATATTGTATGACTGAAGCACTGGTTAGTCAGAATAATTCCTGGAGTAGAACGGTGGCATATTTTCTGTACACATTTTCCTTTAATATCTACCTTTGCCACTCACAGTCATTCTGAGTGTATTTCCTTCTTGTTGTTTGAGGGCTTTACTTCTGGAGAATTACTTGGCTTTAAATACTGACCTATTTCACAGTTCTCACAACTTGGTAAATTATATTGTAATGTTCAGTAAATTTTCTATTTTATGGTAGGAAAAACACTAAACATGGTGAGATCTACATGTTAGTTTGCAATGTCACAATAACTAGATTTAAGTAAAACACTGCACTACACATTAATATCTTAGCCAATAGAGAGTAATTCAGGGCTACACCTTCAGAATGCAACAGGCGAAATTCAGTCTTTCAAAAGGCAAAGGATAACTCTACGTACTGGGTTCAAAGGATTTATGACTTCATTACACATAGCAGTAGGCATTTAATATTAATGTAAAAAAGTCCAGACTTTATAAATTAAGTGGTAGTAACATAACACTTAGTTTTTTAAGTGCTTCTTCTTGTTTTAATGTGCTTGTATTCATGTATTGCTGGTCATAGACATGTTGGCAACTAGAGAGGAATTGGGAAAAGACACACACACACACACACACACACACACACACACACACAGATTTTTTTTTTTTTAATTCAGGTTTCCATAATTGCAGAGTTGCTCTTTATATCTTAATGGGATGCAAGGCAGCTAAAACAGGAATTTGAAAATGATATGGCAGACAAAAAAGGAAAAACATTTGAAAAGACCATATTTTATTATCTTATGTTATCCTAGAAAATCTTTTTTTTATAAAACTCTTTCAAAAGAAATAACATTCCTACATCAAAACAGCCAAAACAGCAATACTCTTTACTCCTGGTTAGTAGTACAATTATCTGCTTTTATAGGATTATTCAATAACTTATTCTTTCAACTTTGGGTAAAACTTTATTATAGGTGTTTCTTGTGCTTCTAACCATATCAGGAGGATCATAGAGCGTTTTAAGGTGCCCGAGGGATGTTGAGCTGTTGTTTGGGATAATTTTTAAAACTCTGACCTAAGGCAACATTTTGAGAGACCAACAGCATTTTCTTTCACACTGTGGTCCAAAGAAACACATTTTGCCCTTCTATATTCCACTGCAGTTGCAATTGGTTAGGATAGTTTACATTTTCCATTCAAAAACTGTTGAAAAAGCACATCAGATTTGCATTTCAACAATGAATGGCAACCATTACAGGCATGTCACCTGAAATAAAAGCATTTGGGGTATTAAAAAAGAAATACTTTTGTAAAATACACAAATGGTCAATTATATAAAAATACAATCATTCAGGTGTTAATGAATATCACAAAACAAGTAGAATCTTTTCAAACGTATTTGATTTTTATTACATATCACTTTCACTATTTCTCAGCGCCAAAGTTTTGTACCTAGCACAGAGCTCCACATGAGTAATTTAAAGTTAAAAAAAAATTTGTAGTCCTGCTTTTTGGGGATAGTGAAACCACAGAAAAATCAACACTATACCATAGTTTTGATACAGGATCTACTTGGGATATTGAGGGTGTACTTCTGTCCAACAATACAAGAGAATGGTGACATGAATTTTTGAGAGATGGAATGAGGGGGAAAGTTTAGAGAAACCTAAAGGCTACAAGTTGATGTGACAACTACGTCTGTCCCGATTCTGCACGAGACTATAGCGGTTTACGCTTTAACAAGCGCCTCTGAGAGAACTGTAGATGTTAGTCTGCGAAAGTTCCTGAATCAGGTCCCCCAACTTAGAACCTAGTTAAAAAAAAAAAAATTCTCTCTAGGGTTTGCCATATTATTATTATTTTTTTAAATTCCCGGGCCAGAAATACATTTTCGCCTACTAGCAAATAATAATAATAATAATAAAAAATGCTTAGATATAGAATGTTTTAACATGTTAATGCCAGGGAAGCAACTTCACTACATTGCCTCCAATCAAAGGCAGCAGTGCTTCTGTAGAAATACGCCCAGACCCAGGCAGGTGTTTGTTTTTAAACTCGAAGTGCCACTGGCTCTTTCCTAAAAAGCAGACTTCACTTCTCACGGACCCCGGGCGGCCACCCTGCCTAGGCCTCCGCTTTTCCTTAAGTCAAACCGGTGGGGGCTGCAGCCGGGACAATGCAGTGAAAAGCCGTGCCCGGCCGGAGAGGAGCTCCACCTGTGGAGGTCGGTGAGCGGCCGGAGCCAGGCGGCTTCTCCCCGCAGGTCAGGGCGTCTGCCAGGCACGCCAGCTCCGGGAACCCACCCGGGGGAGCCCGGGCAGTTAACCGCGAACCGCGGCAGCGTCTGCGCGGCGGGCCGGCCCCCGCCGGGCGAAGGGCGAGGGACCGCATGGCAGCCGCCACTGCACCACACAAAAGGCAGCGCCCAGCGAGAGGAGCCACCGGCCTTCGGCGGACCCCGCAGCTCCCGGCGCTGGGGCATCCTCCTGCGAGGGGGCCGGGGCGGAGCCCAGGTGCGGCGGGGTCCGCGAGGAGGGCTCCGCCACGCGCGAAGAAAGCCTGACTCATGTCGTGGCGGCGGCGGCGGCGGCGGGCTCCTGGGAACTGGAACTCGTGATGCTGTTGCTGCGGAGAAAAGCCTCATTATCCATTCCGCAGGGGAGGACACCTCCCAGGGCGCGCACACCCGACGCCGGCTCCGGCGACCTCCCCGCCACGCTCCCCAGCCTGCCGCGTGCCCGCCCGCCCGCCCGCCCGCGCGCGCGCGAGGGCCGCGTGTGAGAAAGAGCGGACACACCTCACCCGCGCGCGCCCCGCATCCCGCCCCACCCCCACTCGGGCGGTCTCACGGGCCCACCCGATTCGCTCCCCGGCGAAGTGCCCCACCCCCACCCCGGGCCTCGGCGCCTCCGCCAGCCTTCGGCAATTTCCGTCAGGACGCCGGGCACCAGCCGAGGCCCGAACACCCGTCGCCTCCTTCGCCGCCGGACCCGGCTTTATGTCTGCGGCGCCCGGACGCATGCGCAGACGCCATCTTCCCTCCGCGGCCGGTCTCCTCCCCCCCGCCGCCGCCTTCTCCGGCCGGCGTTCGCCCCTCCTCCTCCTCCTGCGCTCGGGCGCTGGTCCCTCCTCTCCCGACGCCGCGAGAGACCGGGGGATACCGTGGAGCCGGAGAAGAGCACTAGTAACAACCACCTCCGCCCCCTCCCCGCCCGTTGCCCTCCCGCGGCACTCACCCGCCCCGTGTGCCGACACCGACCCACCCCGCCTCTCGTTCCTTTGAACGGCATCGGCTGCAGTCGCTGCACCAGCCCGTCTGGCCACCAACGCCGCCGAGTGAGGAGCCGCCGCCGCCGCCGCCGCCTGCGGCCCCTCCCGCCCGGGCCGCGGGAGCAGCGGGGTGAGGACCGGCCGGCTGCGGAGGAAGAGGACGAGAGCGGCTCGCACCCTCCGCGCTAGCGCACGTCTCGCCGCCCTTCGGGGAGGCTCGGCGCCGGCCCCGGACTCCTCGAGGACGTGTGCCCCGCCGAGGCGCCTGCCCCGAGGGAGGAAAA
Source organism: Eptesicus fuscus (assembly GCF_027574615.1). Taxonomy (NCBI): domain Eukaryota; kingdom Metazoa; phylum Chordata; class Mammalia; order Chiroptera; family Vespertilionidae; genus Eptesicus; species Eptesicus fuscus. The sequence goes on from NC_072480.1 coordinate 18,527,172, forward strand.
TGCTCGGGCTCCATGGCTGCCAGTGATGGAGCGGTCCCTGAGCGCCCGCTGCCACCGCCGCCGCACCCCGGCCGTGCTCCGCGAGGACCCGGCGTCTCTGCGCGCCCGCCCGCGCCTCGTTGCTGGGCTCACCGTACCGGGCGCCCCGCCGCCGCCCCGCTCGGAGCCTCGTCGCCGCGGCTCCACCAGCCTTGGCCAGCGTTTCCTCCCGGAGCAGCCACCGCGAGCCCAGGGGGTTTGAAAGGGTCCGCGGGGCGTGGGGGGAGGGCCGAGCGGGGACTGCGGGGCCCGGAGGGCAGGTTTGAGCGACACTGAGCTCGCTGCTCGCCGGCGGCGGCGGCGGCGGCGCCGGGGGCGGCGAGGGGAAGGCGACACTCGCTCCGCGCTGCCTCCGTGCAGCGCGATCGGGAGGGTTTTGCTGCGGCCGCCGCCAGGGCAGCGGGAGGAGGGGTTGCGGTAGCTTCCGAGTCGTCCGGAGAAGGTGGGCATTTCTGGGTTTTCCCAACCCCTCTCCCGTCTCCCCCGCCCCTGGCCTCCCCCTCCCTCCTGCCCCGCACCCCACGTGAAGCGGCATATAAAGGGGGGTGTGAGACTAGAGGGGAAAGTGAATGGTGAAGGACTGAAGGGGTCCCCTCTTCGGGTCCCCGCCCGCCCTGTTCACCCTCGTTCATCCTCCCTTCCCGAAGCTCGCCCTCGAAGGCAGGAGCGGCCAGTGCCTGCGGCGGCGGAGGAGGAGGAGGAGGAGGGCTCACGCCGGGCGGAGCGCCGGGCCCGTTTTCCTCCCCGGCGTCTTGCATACAAAGATTACCGAGCCGAAGGAAATTGCACTCGCCTCCTCCGCCCCCCGTACCCAACACAATGCATCAGCCGCCTGAGTCCGCCGCCGCCGCGACCGCTGCAGACGTGAGCGCTAGGAAGATGGCGCACCCGGCACTGTTCCCTAGAAGGGGCAGCGGCGGCGCCTCTGCCCTCAATGCAGCAGGTACCGGCGCCGGTAGTAATGCCACATCTTCCGAGGATTTTCCGCCCCCGTCGCTGCTCCAGCCGCCACCGCCTGCAGCATCTTGTGCGCTGGGACCGCAGCCTCCGCCTCCACAAAGCCTGAACCTCCTTTCGCAGGCTCAGCTGCAGACACCGCCTCTCGCACCAGGCGGAACTCAAATGAAAAAGAAAAGTGGCTTCCAGATCACTAGCGTTACCCCGGCTCAGATCTCTGCCAGCATGAGCTCTAACAACAGTATAGCCGAGGACACGGAGAGCTATGATGATTTGGATGAATCTCACACGGAAGACCTGTCGTCTTCAGAGATCCTTGATGTGTCGCTCTCCAGGGCTACTGACTTAGGAGAACCTGAACGCAGCTCCTCCGAAGAGACACTGAATAACTTCCAGGAAGCCGAGACACCTGGGGCAGTCTCTCCCAACCAGCCCCACCTTCCTCAGCCTCATTTGCCTCACCTTCCACAGCAGAATGTTGTGATCAACGGGAATGCTCATCCACACCACCTCCATCACCACCATCACGTTCATCACGGGCACCACCTCCACCACGGGCACCACCATCCTTCCCATGCTGCTGTGGCCAGTACATCCATTCCTGGAGGGCCACCCCCAAGCCCACTATCCAGAAAGCTCTCTACAACTGGAAGCTCTGACAGTGTTGTACCAGCGGCACCAACTTCTGCTGTATCATCGGGTGGCTCACCTGCATCTGTAATGACTAACATCCATGCTCCCAGTACTGCCGGCAGTATAGGTATAAATTCTGCCGCTGGCACGAATACAGTGAATAATGTTAACATTGCTGCTGTGGGTAGTTTTAATCCTAATGTGACAAGCAGCGTGCTTGATAACGCTAACATAAATACAAGCAATATTCCTAGTGCTGTTAGCGGGAGTGTTGGGCCTGGAGTTCACAGCAGTGTTAATGTGAATATCTTAAGTGGCATGGGCAATGGTACTCTTTCTTCCTCGGCTGTTGTTAACAGTGTCCCTAATGCAGCTGCAGGGATGACTGCGGGATCCGTTTCAAGTCAGCAGCAACAACCAACAGTTAACACTTCAAGGTTCAGAGTTGTGAAGTTAGATGCTAGTTCTGAACCCTTCAAGAAAGGTAGATGGACTTGCACGGAGTTCTATGAAAAAGAAAATGCTGTACCTGTTACAGAAGGTGTGGTTATAAATAAGGTGGTGGAAACTGTAAAACAAAACCCAGTAGAAGTGACTTCTGAGAGGGAGAGCACCAGTGGGAGTTCGGTGAGCAGTAGTGTCAGCACACTGAGTCACTACACGGAAAGTGTGGGCAGCGGAGAGATGGGAGCCCCGACTGCGGTGGTGCAGCCGCAGCCGCAGCCACAACCAGCTCTTCAAGGTGTGGCCCTTCAGCAGATGGATTTCAGTAGCCCCGGTCCACAGAGTATTCCGGCAGTTAGTGTACCACAGAACGTCTCTCAGCCACAGATCTCACAAGTACAATTACCGTCTCAAGAACTGAGCTATCAGCAAAAGCAAGGTGTTCCGCCAGTACCTCTACAAGCCACTATCAGTGCTGCACCTGGTCTCCAACCATCACCTGTTAATGTGGGGGTAACTTCAGCTTTAGGTCAGCAGCCTTCCATTTCTAGTTTGGCTCAACCCCAACTGCCATATTCTCAGACGGCTCCTCCTGTGCAAGCTCCCCTTCCAGGGGCACCACCCCAGCAGTTACAATATGGACAGCAACCGATGGTTTCCACACAGATGGCTCCAGGTCATGGTAAACCAGTGACTCAGATTCCTACTTCGGAGTATGTGCAGCAGCAGCCGATTCTTCAAACAGCAGTGCCCTCTGGTCAGCCCAGTTCTGCAGGAGTGGGAGGAGGAACCACGTTGATTCCTATGGTTCAGCCACAGAGTATCCAGTTGCCAGTGCAGCCCCCAGCAGTCCAAGCACAACCTGCAGGGGCATCGGGCCAGCCTGTTGGCCAGGTTCAAACGGCAGTATCTGCTGTACCTACTGGCAGTCAAGTTGCAAGTGTTGTTCAACAAGCAAACGTACCCACTGCAATGCAGCAGGTCTCTTCCCAAGTCACACCTTCAGTTGTTCAGCAAGGTGCTCCTCCATCTTCACAAATAATTCCACCTGCTCAAACTGCGGTTATTCATCAGGGAATTCAAACTAGTGCTTCAAGCCTTCCTCAACAATTGGTCATTGCACCCCAAAGTACATTGTTAACTGTGCCTCCCCAGCCACAAGGAGTAGAATCAGTAGCTCAAGGAGTTGTCTCACAGCAGTTGCCTGCAGTTAGTCCTGTACCCTCTGCTAGTAGTATTTCTGTTACAAATCAGGTTAGTTCAGCTGGTCCTTCTGCGATGCCTTCTGTTCCAACAAACTTGGTTCCACCACAGAATATAGCACAAACCCCTGCCACTCAAAATGGTAGTGTGGTTCAAAGTGTTAGTCAACCTCCCTTGATAGCAACTAATATAAATTTGCCTTTGGCACAACAGATATCACTAAGTTCTCAGTTCTCTGCACAATCATTAGCTCAGGCAATTGGAAGCCAAATTGAAGATGCCAGGCGCCCAGCGGAACCCTCTTTAGTTGGCTTACCTCAGACTATCAGTGGTGACAGTGGGGGAATGTCAGCAGTTTCAGATGGGAGTAGCAGCAGCCTAGCAGCCTCTGCTTCTCTTTTCCCGTTGAAGGTGCTACCGCTGACGACACCCCTGGTGGATGGAGAGGATGAGAGGTAAGATCATGCCCTATTTCTGCAGACATTCAACGGATTCAGAGTGTATTTAGTAGCTATGTATATATATATATGCACAAGTTAGTCTAAAGCATTTTTTTTTCACTTTTGTATGTGAAAATTCATTTTTGTGATGTTTTCTAGAGCAAGAGTGTTATGGAATGGTTTCAGAGTGGATAGGAAATGGTGTAAGTAATATGTAAACATTTGAAAGAATAGTTATTGATCATTAAGAATAGGTTTGGGAGCACTAAGTGGTTTTTATTTATAAAATGCTTTTTTAAAGATTATGAACAGAAACTTAACTTTTGCTAACCCATATAACAGTCAATCTATTCTTTTGAATTACTAAAATCCTTACCATCTTCTCTTGGGAGGGGTGTGGTTCCCACATTTGTTTCTCCCTTCCTAGACTGGACAATCCTTTTCAGTTCTATGTTTATCTTAGTCTGTGAAAGATACTGTTACCTGCTTTTCCTAAGTCAGACATTATAGGAAAGATGACTTGATCTGGGTTATATAGATTGCTTTCATACTGTAATTAATCAACTTTGTGTACTTATTTTATGCTCATTTTGTCTGAACAGTGAAGGAGGAATGGGAATCTTCAGAAGTTTTTTTTTTTTTTTTTGGTGGGGGAGGAGGGCATACACTGTCAAAATAGCCAGGTTTATTTTTATGGTAGTATGCTGTACATTTTTGCTTTTTGCATGGTAGATCGAGGTAGCCATTTTAAGAGTAAAGAAAGTAAGTCTTGGGGGGTTGCATTTATAGAGACATGGGAATAAGACTTTGTTTTGCTAATCTACTCCACCTGTTCCCTTCTTCCCTTATAAAAAAACCCCCATAAAGCCTAAAATATATTATTAAACTAGTGTTTTCTTAATTGAATTGGAACTAGTGTGCTAATCACACTTACTGAATTAAATTATGTCTTTAAAGCCCACTAGCCAGAATAGTTGTGAAGTCTCTCATGATTCTAAATTGCTGTAAACTAAGTTGACTTTAAAGAAATGTTTTCACAGATTTGACTGACTAATCTTGATCAAAATAATATCAAAGGAGTTATGACAAAGGCTATACATTTTCACTGTGGGAACTGTAAGCTTGAAAGACATTTAATTATTTTAGTTTTAGTCGGAGGCTTTTGTGATTGAATTTTCATTAAACCAGTTGGAACATTTATATCCTAAATGTATATTTGGGGTTTTCACTTTGGAAGAATTGGGGATATTTGAAAAGATTGCAGTTTTAGAAAAAGACCAAGTGTTTCAGTCAGGTTTTCATGATATTTTAGTTACTTAAAAGAAGGTAAAGGCGTGGTTTATTGAATTTATTTAAAATCTTATTTTCAAGATTTTCATTATTTTTCTAATAGTCATATAATTAAAATATTGTTATCTGACCAAATGTATTCTGTACCATATACAAAACTGCACTTTAAAAGATAGATCTTTTGTAGGAGGTAGTTTTCTTAATAGCCTATTATAATTATTGTTAAACTTTTAATTTTATCATATGCTAATACTCATCTGTAATTGCTAATATTCACCTATAACTTTAAAGAATTATTTGCCCCAGATATTAATGTTTTCTAAATCTAAAGGGTGAAGTCCCTATAAAACTAGGTGTATTATATGGATGGTAAATTTAGAGAAATGGAAGACCGGTGAAATATATAAATGAAAACCACATACTGTATTTTGAATTCAAACCTGCCATGATTTTTGTTAATTAGCATTTGTGGTCTCCTGGCATGACTTTCCCTTTTTTTCCTCCTGGTGGTTGGGCATGAGAGAGCTTCCCACAAATTGCTGTTCCCGACAATTAAAGTCAGATGTTGCTACCTTCAACTAGGTTTTTAACTGTAGGGATCGAGTCCCAGTTTAAGGTATTAGTACAAAATTAATTTTTCCATTTAGTAACTGGATAAAGATTAATTAGGCACAAATTATGGTATAGAAAGGTTTGGAATTAAAGGGACATAAAGAGATACTGAGAAATCTGATTAAATGTTGGTAACTTAAATATTGTTAAGGTAAATTTTGTAACTTGAGTTGACTGATTTGAATTTACTACACATTTGAGCTTTTGTTAACATCAAAATGAAGTCATCAAACCTGGAACATTTTTCTTTCAAAGTTATTTTTTAAATTCTGAAAAATGAAATGTTTCATCCCTAAAATACTCTAAAGGTCAGAAAGGATAAATATATATATTATTTTCTTTATTGTGTTTGGCTACAGATTATTTCTTTTGTCACTATAGTTGGGAAAAAGAAATGTTTTATTTAAATTGCACTTGGAAGGAAATTTGAGAATATCTACAAGAGAAAAAAAGTGATAATGATTAAAAAAATGATTTTTCTCTTTTCTTCTCATTAGTTTCTGTGTCACTTGCATATTCTGGGCTTGGTCACCTGTTTGTCTCTCATGGGAAAAAGTGGTACATTGTAATTTAAATATTATGACTTAAAAAACATGTTAACAAACTTTTGGGTGGTAGGACAAGTCAAGGGTAGTTATTCTTCAGTAATCTTTTGTAATAACACTCTTAATACTTTAAATTTTAAAATGCTTATTAGACATGTGGAAATGCTTTTTGGTCGCTAGGAGGGACTATAAACATTAGAAACATGGATCAGACAGTAAGATTACATATCTTGTTTTTAAAGTAATTCTCATTAAAAAGGTCGTATTTTCTTATTTTAGTCTTTGGCATGAACTTACCTTTTCAACACAGGGAAAGATAGAGGTATTTGACACTGATATATATATATATATTTATATATTTTTGTGTTTTCTGATTATTAGTATAGCCTCTTATGTGAAATTATTCAAACTTCTATTCATTCTTCAAGACAGCCCAGATGTTCCCTCTGAAGCATTCTCCTTACCCAAGGAATGTTGTTTCCTTAGCACTTTTGGTGTTCTTCTGTATAGGCACTACACACATTCAATTTATGTTTACTTATCTTTCCCACAAGACTGAGTTCCTCCAGGGCAAGAACTAAATATTTTTTGAACAAGTTAATGAGCAGACCTTTCTATGCCTTTTCTATCATGATTTAAATTTTATACTGTCATATGTCAGAGATGCAGGATCATATAATTTATGCAACGAATTGAAAATGAATAAGATTTGCTTTTTGTACCATCTTTTACCTCAACATTCCTTGAGGTGAATTGATATTGACCTAAATATAGTGCCTGTTATACAGTAGGCCCTCAAATATTTATTAAGAGAAATGAGAATTATTTATAAAATAGGAGTTATATTCATTTTGCCTATTTTAGAGGATGGTAGCATCAGCTAAATACATTAACTGTGAAATACTAAATTATAAGTTTGTTTTTTTAAAAAATATATTTCTTTATTGATTTCAGAGAGGAAGGGAGAAGGAGAGAGAGATAGAAACATCAATGATGATAGAGAATCATTGATCGGCTGCCTCCTGCGCGCCCCACACTGGGGATGGAGCCCACAACCTGGGCATGTGCCCTTAGCCGGAATCGAACCTGAGACCCTTCAGTCTGCAGGCCGACGCTCTATCCACTGAGCCAAGCCGGCTAGGGCCTAAATTATAAGTTTTAATTTTATTTAGGGTGTACCAAACAAAGAGTCAAATAATTTACATGGCTATCAAAACAAAAACTTCCTGCCCCCTTCCTTTCCATTTTCCCTTTTCCAGAAGCAATCACTTTCACCTTCTATAAGTGATTATTGTGATAATACCTGTAGTCTCTAAATAACTTGTATTGAGTACAGGCATGGACTCTGGAATTAGACTGCTTAGGTTTGTCAGTTACTAGTTTTATGTAACGTTGGATTACTTAAACTCTGTGTCTCAATTTACTCATTTTAAAACATAGGGATTAGTTGTACCTAATTCATAGGTTTGTTATACGAATTAAAGGAATTTGGAAAGCCCTTAGAACTGTGTCTAACTCATATGTCCTACATAAGTATGTGTTAAATAAAATAGCTCTTTTGTTTTTGGCCTTATTAGCTTCTTGGGTAGAAAAATGAAGATTTCACTTTGTTGTCATTACGTACTGAGCAGTATTCCTTCCTCTTAATAGTTATGATGATTATATCACTGTTGATTATTCAGTATTCCTGTAAAACATGATTACTTTTCTTCTCCTGTACAATGCCCTGCACTTGCCTGCCTTCTTTCATCCCACCCCAGCTGTCTAGTAAATATAGTATACTAGTGTATGTAGTATATATATTTCTATGTACTCTTTAGCATATAGAACTGTTTGTGAGTTTTTCCTCCCCCTCTCCTCCCCACCAAGATTTCCTGTATCAGCATAGTCTGTTTCCTTCAAGTGCCTTTTGCCCATTTTTGTATGTTTTGGGCTTCACCTTTTGTGATAGAGCCTTTTATTAGGTGTCCAGTAATTCTTGGTTGTCTGTTTATATTTAAGTGTAGGAGACTAAAGAGCTAATAAGGAATTCTTAGTTATATATCTGTATATCAATAGTTGTGACTAATTCAACTTTCCATCAGATGCCTTTCAAGATGTTGAGACATATCAGGTATTGTTATCAGTTTTATCTTCCTGAGGAAGTCTCTAAAATCCCTCTGACCTCCATTATGGACCGATCGCCCTGTAGATTTGGTACACAACTTTTATCATGGGATTCCCTTCATTTTCTTCTGTGGTTGGATCTCTATTTTTGCAGTGACCCATGTAGTGTTTATTTTTGGTTTACTTGATGTTTTAAAATTGCTTTAGTTTACTTTAACACTTATTTTATTCTTTGGTTAGGTAAAGAATACCAGATGGGAAATTGTGTTATTTTATAATTTTGTTCCGTTGATATTTAGCTTCCAAATTGCTTTTGAGGAGTTTGAAGCCATTTTGATTCCTCCTATATATGGTGTGTGACCTGTATGTGTTTCGTTTTTCCTTTCTTTTTTCCCCCTTGTTTCCTCTCCTTCCTTCTCTCTCATTATTGAAATCTCTGAAAGCTCTAAAGATTGTACTTGTTTCCAGAGTTCTGAAATTTTACAAGAATGTTCTAGTGTGGGTCTCTTTTCATCCATGGTGCTGAGTACTTGACCTGACCTTTCAGTCTGGAAGCATCTTTTTAATCCTGGGATTATTTTCTTGAATGAGGTTGAATGATTCTTTCCATTTTCCCCTTCCCCTTCTTTTTTTCTTTCTCAAACTCCTCTTATTGGGATAATGGACCTTCTTGACCAGTCTTCGAATTTTCTTTCCTATTTTTCATCTCTCTCTCTTTTTTTTTGCTCTACTTCTATTGAGTTTTCCTTTATTATATATTTAATTTCCAAGAACTTTTGTTTTTGTCTTTGTTCCTTTTAAATAGTTTCCTGTTCTAAAAACGATAGTACTTTCTCTAATATAATGAATATATAAATGATAGGTGTCTTGTTTTAAGGATTTTTTTTCCTCCCTGTGTGATGTATCTTCCACTTTTCTTTCTTTCTTTCTGCTTTTTTTTTTTTTTTTAGTTTTTATTTGTTTTGGTCTTTATTTTTCAAGTTATAGCCTTACCTTAGGTGGTTGGTGGTTTGTGTAAGAGTAGGGGGATAAAATGCTGATTAGAAAGTCTTTTTTAACTTCACTGTGTGGTAAACCAGGCTGGGTTGTTTGGTTGGAAGACTTTTGATATCAGTGTCTTCGGGTATTTCCTCCTAGCAGGTTAGATTCCCTATAGAAGGCTCTTGACTTCTTGCATGAAGGCCTTACCTACATTTTGGGGGAAGAGGAGAGGAGAATGGGGTAAAGAGTCTTGAGGAGTCTTAGTATCCTCATAAATGTTTCTTCACTCTGTTTTCAGTATGTTCTCCTGCCTACTCCTGTGCCTGATTTCCTCAGTCTTGGGATCTTGTGTTTCATATTCTCCACAGAATGTATTTTCATTTTTTTTTGTTTGGGTTGGAGAGGGGCATTTGGGATCTGTGGGGCTTGTTGCTTAAAGAGACTTAAACAAATCGTCCTTATTTTAGCACTCACTCTCTCTCATCCCACATCAGATGTTATGTGTGGTACTGCCAATTCCTGAATCTTTTGGGGATTTTACAGTTTAAATTGGGTTTATTCTTAGTTTTCTCCACTATTTGCTAGAGATTTGATTTCCTACTGTTTTGCTAAGTCATTTGTCACTCAGCCATCTGTTTTCCAGCTTTCAAATTTTTGTTGCTATTGTTTTCTTAGTTTTTGTGACCTTGTATCTTTATATCTTAAAAAATAGCCCTTTTGACACTTTTGTGGGATTTTTAGGAAAGTAGTGTAAAAATATGTGTGTTTACTATTCACACCTATCTTAACAGTGGAATACTACATTATTAAATGTAAGAACTTTGTGAATTTTAATAAAGTATTTGCCCCAAGATTTGAGCTATAAAATTTATAACGTAAATTTTAAGAGTGGAATTGCTTGGCTTACATCTAACAGAAATAAGAATAATACTTCAATTCACAGAAGTGATTAAAATGTTAGAATTAGATTCAGTTAATATTTATTGTCACATTTAACCATCTCAACAGCCTTATGAATTAATTTTTTTCTATTTTACTGGTGAATAAACTGAAGCTTATTTTGTTTATTAGAGAGGTCAAGGGAGTTGTTTGAGATTACACACATAGCAGTAAAGCAGTGCTAGGATAAAAAGCCATTTTTTTAAAATAAAAATCTAGTGCTGATACTACTACTCAGAAAGACAAGAAGAGGTAATGCTGATGCCCATAAATAATAGAGTGGCTGAAAACATGAAAAAAGGGAGGCTTCATTGATGTGTGTATTAGTACAAGTAATGGAAGTTGTTATAGAACATACCAACATTTACCTGCGAGCTCTTGGCAAGAAAAAAGTGGGTAAAGTCATCACAGTGCTGTACCTGGATGCATTAGAAATTCAAATGTTAAATGAATTAATGTTAAATTTTATATCTTTTGAAAGTTATATGAAAATTATCTTTTCAGGAAAATCATTTTAATTTTCTAATAATTTGAATTCAGTCTTTGTAATATGGCTTCAGAATTGCAAAACAATTATATTTATTTCTTGTTTAGAAAGCTTGTTTTAAAAATATGAAACTGCAAAGCATGATCTGTTCTGATCCTGCAATATTAGCATCCTAGTGGTTTTTTTCCATGTCACTGTGTTGTTAGGGTTGACTATGTCATGGTAAGAATATGCTTTAATGGCTTATTGAAAGATTACATGAGGGAAAAAATTTAAGGCATGTTTACATTTTATTTTTATTATTTCAAAAAAGGGTTTTTTTAAAATTGATTTTTAGAGAGAGGAAGGAAGAGAGAGAGAAAGAAAGAAAAATGAATGTGAGAGAGAAACAGATCAGCTGCCTCCTGCACAACCCTACTTTGCGGGGTGGGGAAGGAGGTTGGGGGATCATCGAGCCCGTAACCCAGGCATGTGCCCTGACTGGGAATCCAACCAGCAACCTTTCAGTGCACAGACGAAACCAGACTGACAGAGGCACACTTGCCAGGGCTGTTTACATTATTTTAAAGAAATATTTATGAGTTTTAGATTTTATAATGATTTTTTTTTTGGGTCACATATATTAAAATGTCCTCCTCCTCATCTGTCTGTGTCTCTTCCCACTCCCCTACACTCCCTTATATTTGTTGTTGTTACAAGTTAGTTTGACCTGGAAATCTTGACGTTTTGATGACATTAGGCCAAATTGACCTTTGTTTTATTTCCTTCCTGAAACACTCTTGCTTTCCATGGTATCCTTAGTTTCTTCCCACGTTTCTGGCCATTTCTTTTCAGTCTCTTTCAGATTCACTTCCTCCATCAGACTCTCAGAGTTGGAGCTTCTTTGGGTTTCTGAGTTCTCTTCCCACTACCTTCACCCAGGTAATCATCTGTTCTATGGCTTTAAATACAGTCTGTATGCTTTCAACTCCTGAATGCATATCACTAGCCCACACTTCTCCTCTTAGCTTTGACTGATTGATAATATCAGTCTGCCTTTATAATATCTCTACTTGCATTCTTATAGGCCTCAATCTCAACAGATTATAAACTTTACCTAACTTCTCAAATTTTCTCCTTTAGTCATCCTCATTTTAATTTCTTACTCTGTAAAGGCCTCTCACTAGCATTCTGCAAACATTGTTGCCTTTCTCTAATATTTTATCTTGTAGTCAGAATGATATTCTTAAAATGGAAATCTTTTCAGATCACTCACCCAAAACCCCTTAAAAGCCTTCCATTTCTTTTAAGGAAATACCTTTTGTTTTTGTTTACTTCTGGCCTTATGTGTCATTTTCTCCCTCACTTTCTGCATTCCCACTGCTGTCCTTCAGTTCCTTAAGTTACATGTATTCTTTTTCTTCTAGGCTTTGGCACATTCTGTTCCATACCTGAACATCCCCTATATCACCTCCCCTTTATTCCTTCTTAAAGCTTAACTGTCACTTTTTTGAGAGGCCTTCTCTAACCTACCAATCTAAGTTGAGGTTTTCTGTTAATATTGTTCAATGTTTATTTTAGTTTGTAATTTTTTTAATTAAAAAAATTTTAATCTTTACCCGAGTATATGTTTTTATTGATTTTAGAGAGAGAGGAAGGCAGGGGTGGGGAGAGAAACATTGATGTGAGAGAGAGAAATCGATAGGTTACCTCACATAATCTCCCCAACTAGAGAATGAACCCGTAATCTAGGTATGTGCCCTGACCGGATATTGAACCCGCTACCTTTTGGTGTATGGGACAGCAGTCCAAAAACTGAGCCCCGTGGTCAGGGCAATGGCTTATAATTTTTGTTTTTTTCGTGATTATCTGCTTGATGATTTTAAGCTTCAGGATGGGGATGTTTGGTTTGCTACTATATAGCTAAACTATGTTTCAGACTGTAGGTACTTACAGTAGGTACTCATTTATTCATGAATAAATGAAGAAAAATATTTATAATATTGGCATAAGAGAAGGCCAACTTATTGTTTTAAAATACTTTTGTGACATATTTGAAAGGTAAATAAGTTCTTTATATATGATCATGTGATACTACTATTTTTTCCTTTAATAGAGATTATTGAGAATTAATTGATTACTTTTGGCTGTTTGTGAGCCAAAAAAATCAATGTGAAGTTGCTGCTTTTAACAAGCATTTTGTTTTATGTTTATGCTGGTCTTGTATTTACTGATGTTTATGCCAATGAAATTTCTCCAGCTTGAACAAAACAAAATAAAATAGAAGCCCATTTATTTTAAAATTAAAGTGTCAGTATTCTTTACCTACTTTTGACTGGGTCAGCTATTTAGCTTATAATGATTCTTAAATATCTAAGTGCTACCTTTGAAATCCTTTGGTGCAGTTTCAGTTGTTGAAAATATAAACATTTAGCTTATAAAATGACACTTTTTGTGTTAAGAGAGTTTTCGTTATTAAACAGTTTAGTAACCTTTGAGTTAATTATTTGTTTAAAATTCCTAGCTTATCTATTTTACTTAGATTATTGTAGTTACTTGTTATTAAACCAGTAAGTATTGGATTATGTTAAAACAGATGAACCATGAAAAAGGTTTGGCAGTGATCAGAATTAGCAATAAATTTTATTGATTATAGATGGGCATTAAATGGGAGTAAAACTCATTAAAAGATGAGGCCTTTAGGGAAGGGAAAATGTAGAATCTGATGTGATAGTGCATTATCCTCAGAGGCTAGTTCTGAGAGTCCCTGAAGGTTTTCTTATACTTTTTGTGGACATAGTGTTAAATTTGATTGTCTGGATCAAAACCATGTTTGTGTTGACTGAGGAGAAGATGTACTGTGGCTTCATTTTTATTGAGTATTATCTTTAGATCATGGTGAATTGGTATTGCTCTTTCTCATCCTTGGAGCCATAAGGAGTTACACCTCTTAGGACAGAAACTTCTTATTTTTCCAGGTCTCCCAGATTATTTTTGTATAACGGTTCACTTCTCAGGTTGGAACTCCTGATACCCTGTGTATATGCCTGAGTATTCTTTTTCTGAGTAAATTGTAGATGGACTGATTATAAAATTGCTTACTGTTATGAGACTTCATTTTCTCCTAGCTCATCTAGTTATCTATATTCTTAGGTTATTAGGCTTTCTTAGTATATAATCACATGGTAACAAACAACATATTGGACTTGTTAGGAATTTCTTTGGTTGTTAGGCTTTCTTAGTACCTTTCTTAGACTTTAGTCACATGGTAACAAACAACATATTGGACTTGTTAGGAATACTTTGAAGGTATAAATGTACAATGGAAATGTCTAGCATTGCATTTTTACTATTACGTCTAGGGGTGATAATAATGAAAACCTTATTCTTCTGTGATTTTAGGGGGTTGTTTTAACAAAGCATTTTGAAATATATTATGTCCTCTTGAGTCCTAGCAGTCTTAAAAGTTAGTAAGATGCTTTTGTTCGTTTTTCACAGAGGAAGAAATTGAGTCTTCGGTTCATTTATTTGGTCAGTAATTAAATACTGAGTTGCTGTTCTGTGTTATGTACTGATTTTAGCTTGTTCATAGACAGACTCTACACCAGTTTAGTAATAATAGTAATAGTAATAGTGGTAGGAGTAGTTGAAATTATAGTATTTATATTCACTTTACATATATCAACTTAATTCTCTGGACAACCTTATTTATTATTTATTAAGTACCATTATTTATCCCCATTTTGCAGGCAAGAAACTGAAGAATACAGAGATTAAGTAACTTACTCAAGGTCACATAGCTACTAGGTGAGGGCTGGGACTTAAGCTGGAATTTAAGTTCTGAGTTTGTGATCTTAACTTTTGTGGTCTGTTGCCTCTGTAGCACATGATTAGAACCAAGGCATTTTTTTGTTTCCTCAGTCAACTTAAGTGCATTGGAAGGCACTGGGAACTGCAAATATTTCTTATCCCATTATATCCTTAAATACTATTGTTTTTATCTTGGAAATTTGGGTGGGGATGCTAATCTTGTTCTTGTATTCAAGAATATAAACTCCATGAGAGCAAGGACCTTACCCATCTAGTTTACATCTGTATTTCCACTTCATGCCATAGTGCTTGGTTCATAGTATTTTCTGAAATATTTCTTGAATAAGTGAATTTAGACATGTAGCAGAAAAAAACCCTACAAACATCCAACATAGGGAGATAAATACTGCCAAATACTTTGCTATCCTGTTATCAATACACAAAATGGCACAGCCGTTTTGATAGACAAGAAGTAAGATTCATTTCTTTCCAGATATGATATTGTACCTATTATATTAAACTAGAGGCCCAGTGCATGAATTCATGCACGGGTGGGGTCCCCCAGCGTGGCCTGTGGGGATTGGGCTGAAACCAGCAGTCCAGCGCCGCCTGCTGCTTTTGCTCATCCCGGCCCTGCTGCGCCCAGTCAGTCCTGATTGGGAGAGGCTCTCACCACCACTGCAGTGGCACTCGCCAGCCATGAGCCCTGCATCTGGTGCCCATCCTGAGGGGGGTGGGGAGGCAGGACGTGATTGGCCTTCTGGGCGGGTGGTGATATGCCCTTGCTGGCCCGGTTGTTGGGAGCCACCTGGTGGCCGCTTTTATATTGTTTCTTCCTTGCCAAGCGTCTAGGGAGGGGCAGCGGCCACAGTGACCAAGGACGACTTCCAGGAGGCCGGTGGCGCTGTTGGGATCATGCCAGCGGCACTGGTCCGTTGGTGCCTGGCCTGTTCTCCGGAGATTAGACCTGCAGGACTATTGAGGGAGTGGCTGCCACTGGGCTGGTGGGCCACTGGGTCAGTGAGCTGAGTGGCACTCCCGCTGTGGGAGCGCACTGACCACTAGGGGGCAGCTCCTGTGTTGAGCATCTGCCCCCTGGTGGTCAGTGTGCATGACAGCACCCGTCGACCGGTCGTTCAGTCGCTTAGGCTTTATCCTAGCTAATAAAAGAGTAATATGCAAATTAACCATCAGTCCACTACACCCACAAGCCATGCCCACCACCCAATCAGGAGTGAGTATGCAAATTAACCCAACCAAGATGGCTGCGGCCACGGAGAGAGCAGGAGGGAGGCTTGGGTTTCCCCGGCGATGGAGGAAGCCAAGCTTTCCGCATACCCTGGCCGGCCCAGGCCTCCGCTTAAGGCTACAAAGTTTCAATTAGAGAAGATAAATAAATCCCAACAAAAATGGCGGCAGCCACAGAGCTGGAGAGAGCAGGAGGCTAGGGTTGCCCCCGGCGATGGAGGAAGCCAAGCTTCTGCAGCCCTGGCCTGCTTTGACCTCCGCTTAAGGCTACAAAGTTTCAATTATAGAAGGTAAATAAATCCCAACAGAAATGGCTGCAGCCACGGAGCGAGCAGAAGGCTTGGCTCCGCTCCAGGCTACAAAATTTCAATTGTAGAAGATAAATAAATCCCAGATACCAGGGCCTCCGCTTGGGTTGCTGGGGGGTGTGGCCAGCCTGCAAACCACCACAGACCCCTTGCCCAGGCCGCCCCACGCCCCAAGGGAACCCCCACCCTGATCCAGGACACCCTTCAGGGCAAACCAGCTGGCCCCCACCCATGCACCAGGCCTCTGACCTATCTAATAAAAGAGTAATATGCAGATTGACCATCACTCCAACACACAAGACGGCTGCCCCATGTGGTCAAAGATCCTGCCCCCATGTGGACACAAGATGGCCAGCAGGGGAGGACAGTTGGGAGGGATCAAGCCTGCAGGGGAGGGCAGTTAGGGGTGACCAGGCGGCAGAGGAAGGAAGTTGGGGGTGACCGGGCCTGCAGAGAAGGGCAGTTGGGGGGGACCCAGGCCTGTAGGGGAGAGCAGTTGGGGGTGACCAGGCCTGCAGGGGAGGGCAGTTAGGGGCAAACAGGCTGTGAGGGGAGCAGTTAGGTATCAATCAGGCTGGCAGGGGAGTGGTTAGGGGGTGGTCAGGTTGGCAGGCAGAAGCGGTTAGGGGCAATCAGGAAGGCAGGCAGGTGAGCAGTTGGGAGCCAGCAGTCCTGGATTGTGAGAGGGATGTCCGACTGCCCAATGAGTCCCGATCCTGGGATCGGGCCTAATTGGGCAGTCGGACATCCCTTGTGGGGTCCCAGATTGGAGAGGGTGCAGGGTGGGCTGAGGGCCCCCCCCCCCCCCCGCCCCATGCACGAATTTCGTGTACCAGGCCTCTAGTATATATAGATTCTCTCTGTCTCCCCTTCACTGACCTATCAAATGGGTATATTGAGTAGGTGTAAATCATTATATCTAGTAAAGCTTCAATCAAACACGATTCTTGTCCTCAAAGGGAGTGTATACAACATATATGTGGGAAACTTATATGACTATGCAAATGCAAAATAACAGTTTTAAACTACATGAACTATGAAATTAAGAAACTAGAGCTATAAATCTTGAGATCTCATTCAACCCTTGGTTTATATGATAGATGGAGGAACAAGTTCAGAGAGGCTAAGTGAATTCTCAGACATAGTGCTATAAAATGTTTCTTAGATTGGAATTGGAACTGTAGTCTCCAAAATGGCATTAGGAATTGGCATTCAAAGTTCACAGATAGGATAAAATTGACCTTTGATTGGTCAGGAAAGCAGTGTTATTTGAACTGACGTTTTGAAAGTTTTGGGTTGAAGGAGAATGTTTCAGGCAGAAGAATAGGAATAAAAATGGGAGGAAGTAAGAAAAACATTCTGGGCATCAGTAAAGCAACAGTTGTACTTACTAAGTTGGTCTCAGGAAGTGATAGGCAGTGACTGAAGATTGAATTGGGCAGTGATTTGGCCCTTATCTCTTGTTGACTAAATGATGTTTGAGGAAGATTGGTATAAAAGGAATCTGTAGTTTGTGCTGGAGTGGGGGTACACCTAGAAACAGGAAAGACCAGTTAGGAAATTATGTTTTTCTGTTATTAATGAATGAAGTAAATTAGGGTGTAGTGATTTCCACTGTAAAATGACTTGGTACAGGAACCCTTTGGTTAGCAAATTTCTCAGTTTATAAAAATTCTGTCTGTATTCACTTTCCCAGCTTCTTCCTTAAAGCAATGTGTTTCTCTTCTCATTTTAAGAAAGAAAAATATATAACTTAATTTTCCAGAAAAGCTATTATCTACAGCTATGGTTTTAAAGGTGTGAAGAATAAGTGGTCATAAACTTCAGGTAGGATTTTTTTGCCATTTAATATTTTCATAGGGTTTTTCCATATCTAATCCAAAGCAAATGTGCCCCAAATATGTATAGTAGTAAAAAGAAATCCAAGTGGATGTGAACTAATATTTTAGGGTGGGTTCTTTACATTTAGTGGTCATAGACACCTTTGCCTGCTTTCTTTTCATACAACTGGATTCTATTGCCAATCTCTTCCAGATAATGGATAGAGGAGGAATTATTTTTTTCCTGAGCACTCCTAGGTATCTATCAAAAAGGAAATGGTATAGATTTATTTAAAATGTGGAAAGCATTAATACTATCATTGACATTAAATGTGAGTAATTTGTTTATTTTATTGACATTGAAGTGCCACAAAACATTTCTTTATATATTGGCGCCCTTTTTTTTTTACAGCTTGTCATTTTTAAATTTTGAGAATTGTGTACATATAAAGGAATATAATTTTTTAAAAGCACATTTTGAATTGCCCTTAGATTCCAAAGTCTCCTAGGTATTTGAAAGTATGTAATTTATTTAATAGTTATATGCACAGTACTATCTTTATCCTTTTATTTTTAATTAAAAATACTTTTAAAAAATGTGTTTTTGAATTACAGTTGACATTCAATATTAGTTTCAGATGTCCATCATAGTGGTGAAACATTTACATAATTTACAAAGCGATTCCTCCTGATAGTTCTAGTACCCACTTGACCTATCTGTCCTTAAGGAGAACCTATAGTTGAACTCAAGGATAAGTGTGTGTGTGTACATATACATAGAAAAAGATAACAGGTAACAAGTTCCATATATTATTCTCCTCTATTTTTGGTCCTTTGCTTTAGTTTTTTCACCTACTTATAATTTATTTTCTCTTGTAATACTTATGTTTATTTTTGTAAGCTGCTTGAAATATTTTAGGGAATGACAGGATAGAAATCCAACAAATGGGAAAAGTATGACAAAGTAGGATATGGTAAATTTTAAGAGATACTAATAAAGCAGTATTGGGAGTTAGAAGATGAAGATCACATGCTTTTGAGAAGGTGACATTTGAGAGGAGTTTGATTGCTGTGGGGATTAGTAAGTCATTTTAGTAGAGAAAACACATAAAAAAGGTTCAAGGTACAAGGAGTACTTATAGGAAAGAACTTAGGACATAGTCTAAGTTGGCAGGAGATTGTGTCTATATATAGGAATATAGAAGATAAGGCTTGCTTTGAAAAGCCTAAAGGCAAGATGGAGAAGTCTGGACTTAGTTGGCTATGGAATGGAGGCCCCTCTTAGGTTTTGTGCTGTGTAGTGGCTTGTTCACTACTGTGTTTTAGGAAAGTGGTGACTTGACTTGGAATGTCTAGTTGCTTCCTTAATATGGGGAATGAGAACTCAGTAACTCCTCTTCTGTCAGTGGTAGAAATAGAGGCACATTCTTTGTGGTTGCAGTCTGAGCTAATGCTTTAAACTAGTGACCTTGGCCTCATAGGAAAGCTAAAGGAGGTAAGGACCCAGTCCACATATGGTAACACTCCGCTTATACAGAAGTTGAACACTGCTAACCTGATCCTTTGGAACACAGCTCTGGAATGTAAAAGCTTCCAAAACTGCTTGAAATTGTCACAAAATAAAGCCATGTGGAATTTTTGTGTGAGTATGGATAGTTTTACATAGCATTTCTGGTCCTTTTTTAGACTTTTTTCTTTTTAAGTCTTAGATTTGCTGGCTTTATCATCTCAAAGCAGATGAAGGAGAAGAAGGAAAATAAAATGGGATTCTGAGACATGTAAGGTGTAACATTAGGAAAGTATCAGTTGTATAGCCTGACATCAAGGTAGGGATTAGAAATTAACACACACACACACACACACACACACACACACACACACACACACACACACACACACGATACGGTATTGAATGTTCACCAGTTGAACGTTAGATTATGTTTGGTATATTACTTTAAGGAAGCATGAACATAAGATTCCAGATAGTATTATTGGTTGAGCTACTGGAAAATGTAAAGAGAGTATCTTTTTAGTCATATCTGACTCCACTGTATCTTTTAACTGTCGACAAATCACTTTACTGCTCCATATTGCTTTTTTCCTGTTGTAAAATAAGTGCTTCACATTTTTCCAGCTTACAGGCTAATGAGGTTATTCTGTAAGAAATTAATAACATGTTATAAATAAAAGCTAGTTCTCTACAAATAGAAATTGCTGAGGATACTTTCAGTAGTAAAATTTTAAGTCCTTAATAGATGCTAAAATTTAAGTAAGTATTAGTAATTTTATTTTTAGTGAAATTACTGATGAATAAATGACATCTTAGTTACTCTTTATAAGGTATTTTGTAGACAATTACTAATTTACATATTTTACTATAATAAATATTCTCCTTCAATATTTTCTTTGATATATTTTTTAAATTATCTTTCTCAACATAGTAAATCAAATAATTGTATCAGGGGAAGCTGATTTCTCTTATTTCAGATGTTTTTAATTTCTTTTTAAAGAAATGGATAACTCACACCACCTTCTTGCATAAGGAAGTTTTTGCTTATGCTTAATATTAAATTAATTTTTTCTTAGTTTTGTCCTTTTAGACAATTTTGTTGTGGCATTTTCAGCAGTGAAGGGTTCTATTCCTATTGAGGAAATACTCTTATGTTTTAAAAATTACTTTTTAAAGATGGTATTCAGTGAAATATATAATAGCAAATTTATTTTGGAAAAAGAAGCTTATTTTTAAGTTATCTTTTTGCTTGATTTTTGTTTCTTTTAAGAGTTTTGCTTTGGTTCAGGGTGGTTGAAGTGAATTGAGAAAAATTTCTGGTTTTGACAATAGCGCTGTGTTGTCCATTGCTCAGATGCTGATAAGCTATCCGTAGTCGGGGACTTTTCTTCCTCTCCTAAAGGGCTTTATCACTGTAGATTGCCTTAACTTCTGTTTTAGAGTCAAGCTTAGAGCCATGTCTTACCTTTGGTTGGTACTCCTGATTTGGCTGATTCCTAAGCTCTTCTTCATCATCACTGTGTTATTTTCCTCTTTGGGGGACCTACCAAACATTATTTACCAGTTATTCAGTGAAATGACAGCAGGATTTGTATGTTTGTGCAACCAGTTATATTTTATTAGAAATTTTTAACAGTTGTAAGGTTCCAGGGAGAAAGGGTGGGTCAAGATCATGAGAAGATGTGATAAGTCCAAACTAGGTATTTTATGTATTTGTTGTCTCCATTCTTTTTTGTTGGTTTGTTAATCCTCACCCGAGGATATTTTTCCCATTGACTTTTAGAGAGAGTGGAAGAGAGAGGGAAAGACAAAGAGAAACATCGATGTGAGAGAAACATATAGATTGGTTACCTCCTGCATGAGCCCTGACCGGGGAAATCTGAAACCAGGGTACGGGCCCTTGACTGGATTTGAACCCGGGACCCTTTGGTCCGCAGACTGATGCTCTATCCACTGTGCCAAACCGGCTAGGGCTCATGTCTCCATTCTTGCACCCTGTAATAATAAATTATGATGCTGCATCCCAATTCTTTTAGGAACAAATATGTTTAGTGCTTATTGAAGATACATAATATTTGAATTAGCAACCTCTTTAGCTCTTCTTTGGTGAATTTATATAAGATTCATGATAAATCCATAGGGGTGCTGAGTATTATGTGACAGATAATTCTAAAATTTCTTTTACTATATAATTGGCAGAAATATTACTATCAGTAAAATATTGTCAAGTTAAGTAACTTGGTCACATAATTACTGAATGATGGAGCTAGTATTCCACTAGGTGATTTGATTCCAAAGCTTATACTCTTAATCATTCTGGTAATTGCCCTGGCCCACTGATAAGCAGTAGTAAGAGGTGGCAACTGGCAATTATTAAAAAACAGTCGTTAGTCTACCAGGCATTTGTCTCTATAGACATAATTGGTTCTTTGTTATAGAGTTATGCAATGACTAATGTTCCTAATGATGATCCTTTCAGTTTTAATTTAGTTATTTTCTCTTACTACATTTTGAAAATTAAAATTTCCAAATTTTTGTGAAAGAATGAACTTTAAATTTGGAAAATTTGCTTAGGAGGAATAAAGTTTCTGAAGAATAAATGAATATAGCATAGTTTTGTGACATGAACATTTCAGTAAGTCAGATTGGTAGCTTTTCATTAATGTCAGTGAGCTTTTACTATAAGCTGTTGATATTTAGGTTATTTTTTTAATGCGTAATATAATCAAATTACATTATAATACTTTTTAAAGTAGAAAACTCACTTTAATCATTTGAACCATAATAGCATATTTTATGACTCAGATCTTTAATTTGTAATGGTTATAGCTTATATTTGTATCATATGCTTATTGGAACAAGAAAATGCTAATTTATATGAATGCTTTTATATAAAAGTTGAAAACCAGGATTTGCCTTGTTTTTTTACTCATTGTTATAGAAGAGGGAGTTTATTTTTTTAATATAAGAAATTGCATTAGGTATTCTTTTAATTCAAAATTTTTACAGTAGAGCTGCTTTCCTTCATTTTCATGATATTTTTTCCTGATTTATAAACATTGGAACTATAGAAGCAATTAGGATATTTTTTTGAATTGTAGTTAACAGTAAAGATCTATCTTAAAGGACATAACAGTTTGTTATTTAATAGTCATGTATCATGAATCTTATTCACGTGTTCCATAATAAATAGCCAAAAGTTGCTGAAAGCCAGTAATTTTTACAAGTTGTATAAGTTAATGGCATTCAAGAAATTTTACTCATTGATATGCTTTTTTTTCTTTATTGATTAAGGTATTACATATGTGTCCTTATCACCCCATTGTTGATAGCTTAAATTTGCCATTTTCCTCAATCCATGTAGGCAATCTAATTGAAGAGAGTGTTTTAAAAGTAGGGTTACTTTTTGTATAATGGGCAGGCTAAAAGATCTACTTTGAGTTTTTTTCTCTAATATTTAAAGGTTTAGTTGTGTTTCCAGTTGTACTCAGATTCTTAGCTCATGAAAATCTATCAGTAGCCTACTAAGTTAACTTACTAAAAAATTATTCCAGTTTGCAAAAACAAAAACTTTTAACAAGAGAACACACAGGCCTAACAAAAATCAAGTTGTGCTGTATTTGAGCTTATTGAATATGTTATGTAAATGCAGTTAATGCCAATTGAGTTAGAGGCTTAACACATGAGTAGGGGAGGAGAAACAGAGAATTGAAAGGTAATAGAAGAACATTAAAAGGGGTGGAGAAGAGGTGGTAGTAATTGATAAATTTCCTGAACACTTTCGTTGCCTGCATCTATAAATCTAGCTATATAAATTACTTTAGAAAAATTACCTTGGCTAATTTAAACAATTGTCTGTTAGCCTAGCACTTTTCTCCTTTACTGGCATTGTGATGATTTATGTAAGAAATATTTATTGAACGCTTGTTATGTATGTTAGCACTGAAAAGGTACAAAGGATACAAAAAGTCGTAATTTTTGTCTGGTACCCTGAAGCATCATAGGATGTTGATATATCTGAATTATTCAAATTATATTATGCTTAGTTGTCATGCTATATGTGGTGTTCATGACAGCTTTTTTATTCAAATAAGTTGATTAAGCTGTAGATTAATGAGCATTGACCATAATGAGTTCCAATTTAATGAGCATTAGCCTTGGCATTTATCTGGTATCTAATGTTTATATGACCACTTCATTGTATGACCTTGGTAAATGTAAATGTTTACCAAGGTATTTCCTTACCTGTTCAATGGGAGCTACTTTTGGTACTTTTGTTGGAAGCTTTAAAGTAGATAAAATACGTAGTTGCACCTAGCTCAGTTCTTAGTTTTGTAAAGGTGACTGCTCTTATTACTGTGACAGATGAGAATGATTCCTTTCTTTTGAGCACTGTTAATTAAAAGTAAAAGCTTGCCTACACATCCAGAGACTTTCTACATACTTTATTTAGCCTTCTAAACCAGTGATTCTGTGTTTTTGTGGTATTTTGGTATAGCCTTTCTTACCTGGGGCTCCATAAGAAAATTAATCCATACAGGAAAAGAGTGACTGCTTTCTCAGTTCTCCTAAGAATAGTGCATAGATGCATGAGAGAAAATGAATTTATTACATGTAATGGAGTCATCAGGGATTCTTTTGCTGAATTCTGGGCTGCTAGGACTATACTATATCTAATTATTTGAGAAATGCTTCAGAATTATTAAATTTACAGACACAAAAGTTGTTGCAAAGTTCACCTTCCTCATTTTTGAACAACAGTACAAGAATGTAATGCCATGTAGCAGTTTGTTAATACTCCAAAACAGACCCATTTCCCTAATCAAGTGATTTTTAAAATTTTTCATACATTATTTTAGGTGGGATAATGCCCTTAGGATCATATGCTTCATACTCAATCCCATTTGGAACTGAAATTAATCAGTTTTTAATTAAGATAATGAGTTAGTGCCCAGTTTTTAAGTTTTAAAAATTCATTGAGCTGAATTTTAAAACCTAGTATAAAAAGTTTCAAAACTAGTGATTTTTGGAATACTAGTTAGTTCATCAAGTGAATAAAATTAGTTCTATAGCCGAGGAATTTGGGGGAATGCTTTTTGTTATATACATCTTGGAGGTTGACATTGCATTTTAGTTTATTAAAGACTGAGAAATTCAGAAGAGAGACAGTTTTATTTATTAGCTTCAACTCTTTTGATCCTGTAACACCTATTAATGTTCTGCAGAATCAGTATTCCTTGGAACATTTTTGGAAATGTTAACCTACTTCCTTTATATATGAGAAATGTTCTAGTCATGCAGTTAAGTGATGACAGTCTTCAATTTGAGTCTGTCTCTACATTTGTTCTACTCTAACAGTTCCTTTTTTGTTGTACCATCCTATTTTCATAAGTATTTGGTTTATTTTAGAAATAAAAGTATAATTGTTGTAATGTGAGAGTATATACCAAGTGAACCATCTGCCAGAGAAGAACATATTTTGAGAAGTATAGCACTGACATATTTGCAGCCTCATTTAATTGGCCCTGTCATTGTAAATGGTTTGCAGACCTTAGGGATAGACTTCATGAGTTAGTATTTCCCTGGGAGAAATTCCTAAACAGGATAGAAAAAACTAGTTAACTCTGTAAACCAGTGATTCTCAACCTTTCTAATGCCGCGACCCTTTAATACAGTTCCTCATGTTGTGGTGACCCCCAACCATAAAATTATTTTCGTTGCTACTTCATAGCTGTAATTTTGTTACTGTTATGAATCGTAATGTAAATATCTGTGTTTTCTGATGGTTGTAGGCAACCCTGCTAGCGGTCGCAACCCACAGGTTGAGAACCTCTGCTGTAGAGCCTGAGACCATAACTAAACTTCACATATCTCTTATTTCAAATCATATTTCCTAAATAGTTAATGATGGTATTCTTCTACCTTTTCACCATTTTCTCTTTGGCAATATTTTCCTTTTTAAGATATAAATTGAGTGGCCAGATTATTATGATTTCTGAACGCATAATAATCTGGCCACTCAGTGTATGTCCTATATAATAAAAGGCTAATATGCAAATTGTCCCCTTGACCAGGAGTTCGACCAGCAGGTAGGCTGGCTAACCGCCCATGTCCCCTCCCCCTGGCCAGGCTGGCCGGACCCCACCCATGCATGAATTCATGCACCGGGCCTCTGGTATATATATATATATATATATATATATATATATACACACACACACATACATACATATATATATATATATGTATATATATGTATATATATATATATACACACACACACACACACACACACACATACACACACTCTCTCTGGTATGTATGTGTGTGTGTGTATATTCTCTCTCTCTCTCTCTCTCTCTCTCTCTCTCTCTCTCTCTCTCTCTGAGTGGCCAGATTATTATGTGTTCAGAGATCATCATAATCTGGCCACTCATTGTAGATTGTGACTATAAAGATCTTATTCCCAAAATATGTGGAAAGTAGAATTAGCTACGA
This sequence comes from Eptesicus fuscus, assembly GCF_027574615.1. NCBI lineage: Eukaryota > Metazoa > Chordata > Mammalia > Chiroptera > Vespertilionidae > Eptesicus > Eptesicus fuscus. The sequence continues at coordinate 18,553,021 of NC_072480.1, forward strand.
AAGCTGTGAATAGTCAGTAACATACCAGAATTAAAGATTTTTCCGAGGATTTTTATGAAATTCTTACACATTTACAAGACCTATCCTTCTTTGTTAGGCAAGTCAATATATATGTAAACTAGAAATTGAAATTAGAATCTTTCTTAATTTTAGTACTTAAAATGTGAGAGGGATTTCAGATTATCATTTCAGTATACTTTAGATATAGGCTTTTCAGGTTCAGTAGAAACGTCTATTCCTAGATTATTTATGTTGCTGATACTGAGTTTTGCTACAATTTACTTCTATGTTTCATTGCGTTGTCAAACTTTCATAGGTTGATAGAAATGGCAAAGCAAATAACTGTCAAGTGATCTATGTTTAAATGAAATTGAAGGGCCCTAGCCTTCAATGGTTGAGGCTCAATGGTTAGAGCATTGGTTAGAGCATTGGCCGTGTGGGAGGCAACCAACCAATGTGTCTCTCTCAAGTCGATGTTTCTCTGTCTTTCCCTTCCCTTCCACTCTTTCTAAAAATCAGTGGAAAAAATATCCTTGTGTGAGGATTAACAACAACAAAAAAATTGAAGGAAAGAATCTTAGAATTCTACTAAAGCAGAAGTGTTTATTCTAGCATTTTATAATATTTTAAAAGAAAATATTTGTTATAAAGACTATTATGATTAGAAAAGTATAAAATTAGTTAAAACTCAGTCCAGGAAATAAACATTTTTGAATTTTCTGCTGTGCATATACAACTTAAGTGTTCTTAGGTGAGTTACTTCACTACTTCATGCCTTAGTTACCTTATCAGCAAAATTGTGATGATTAAAATATTGTATGCTGTCATAGAGTTATTGTGAGGATTGAATGAGGCAGTATATATATGAAATGCATAATACATGACATATACCAAGCTCTCATGTTAAAAATCAAACAGGTTATGAATATTTGTTACTGATTTTGTAAGTCTAGGTAAATTATTTGGGAATTTTATCATTTGATTTTTAATTAAAAACAAATGTAAGAGGGATATTTATGGCACTGAACTTTTTTTGCTATGGAAATTTTTAAAGAAACGAACAGACATTTTGATTTCTTCCATTTTTATAACGCAGGAATGAAAATTCACACATGATAAATTAAATTTGAAGACCTTTTTTTAATCCACCTATTCTATCTATCAGATGCTTTCTGTAGTCTAAAGTTAATTTCCATAATAGTTGTTGGATGTAAACATCATTCAGTTTTTCTGTTTGTAGGCAAGATTTTCTCTTTTGATCTCTTACATACTTTTCTTCTGAATCAGTTCTCTGTATAGAAGGCTATTTACCAAATAAGCATAATCAAGATTACCACCATCTGATTACTGATATTAGTACAGAACATGGCATGATACTCTCATTTTCATTAAGATTACTTTTTAGAGAAAGATTGGAGTGAACTTTTCATATCAATAAAAAATGTAGATTTATTTTTCTTCTCAATATATATTCCATAGGTATGTTAACTATGGTACCTTATTCGTAACTCTTTGTTTTTTATTTTAACTTTCTTTTTTCTAAAATTAAATTTATTAGAGTGACATTGGTTAATAGGATCATATAAGTTTCAAGTATACATTTCTTTGATACAAAACCTGTATATTGCACTGTATGCCCACCACCCAGAGTCAAACCATCTTCCGTCACCATATATTAGGCCGCTTTCAACCCCTCTAACTTTATTTTAAAATAATTTGACCTACCAAAAAGTTGCGAAATACTACAAAAAGTTCCCATTACCTTCATTCAGCTTTCCCTATGTTCATATTTTATATAACCATAAGACAAATATAGAAATCAGTAATACTAACCAATCTGTAAATATTCCACTAAATGACCTTTTTCTGGTCCAGGATTCAATCTAGGATCTTATTTGTGCATAATTGTCATGTGACCTTAAGTCTCTTTCAGTGTGGGCTGGTTCTTCATTCTCTGCCTTTCATGACCTTGTCATTTGTGGAGTACTAGCTAGTTAGAATGTCTCTCAATTTGTGTGTCTGATGTTCTTTCATAATCAGATTGAGATTATACGTTTTTGGCAAGGATACCACAGAATTGATGTTATGTCCTTATCAATGCATTATAGAATGAGGTACATAATATTGATTTGTCCCATTACTGGTGATGATATCATGATCATTGATTAAGAAGGTGTCTGCCAGGTTTCTATACTGTTAAATTACTCTTTTTCTCTATAAATAGCAAGTGTCTTATGGGGAGATATCTTGAGATCAAGTAAATACCTGTTTCTCAACATACTTGCACCCATTAATTTTAGTATCCCTATACCCCTTGATGATTCTTGCTTGATAAGAACCTTTTGAATTTAATTCCTTAACATCATTTTGTTGACTGGTATATCATATTTCTTGTCATAGATGGATAAGAATTAAAGGAATTAATATAAAGACAGCCTAATTTATAAAACATATCTTTTTCTTTCTATAGTCTTTTATACTCATCTTTTTCTGAATGCCCTTAAGAATATAGCACAACACAAAAATCCTGGAATTAAAAATGCGGTAGAAAGTTGATTCTTTTTTTTTCTTCCTACCTATACTTCAGTATACTGTATTCTGGTCATCATCAGAACAAAGCTAAATATTTCATACTAGCAAAACAGGTAAAAAATATGCTAGGGAAGTAAAAGTAAAGGGCTGAATTAATAATGAAAAGAATTTGCCACAGTGGTTTAGAGATTTTTCTTAAACTCACTTTCATTAAGATTTTCTTTTTATTGTTAAATATAGAAGCCTTTTTTTTTTTTTTTTTTTTTTAATCCTCACTCAAGGCTATTTTTATCGATTCTAGAGAGAGAGAGGAAGGGAGAGAGAAACATCAATCAGTTGCCTCCTATACATGCCCAGACCAGTCGAACCTGCAACCTAGGTATGTGCCCTGACTGGGAATCGAACCCACAACCTTTTGGTGTACAGGATGATGCTCCCACCAATTGAGCCACTTGGCCTGGGCTATAGAAGCCTTTCTTATTCAAGGGAGGCAGTGGCAAACAATATTTTTGTGTTTAGTCTTCTTAAACCTGATGTTGTCTTTTTAAAGGCAACTTGAACCTGAAGCTGACTTCCTTGTTTTTTGTCTTTTATTCTGTAGTGGATTACCTACTCTTAAATGTATATTTTGTGTTATTTCTTTTTTATTTGTTCTACTTCTTCATCTTGGAACATGAAGACACAGCTGGGTTAGCTATCTCTTGTCTGTCTTTTAACAAATACTTGACATTTAAACCTAATGAAATAATTTGAATCCTAATAACATTTTTGGATAGTTTTCCAAAAGGATGACAAAATATATATTGAAAAAATCTTGGAATTTGGTTAGATGTTGAGTTTTTAAACATTTATAATAGGGCTTTTTATTCTCAGGACAACCTCTTTTAGGAACTTGCTTTCTATGATTAAGTGTGTATCCTCATAATGCTGTGCATTCTTTAAAGTTCTAACTTTCGTCTATATTTTGATGTTTTTACGGTGTATCCCATTTGACAATATATATAAGATTGTGGTTTAGAAATAATCTTCTTTTCCTCTAGAGCCAATACAGTACCTTTGCTAACTTGTTCTAAGGAAGTTGGGTTTTGCTTGTTTGCTTTTTGGCAATGTCACTCAGTTTTTAAAATTGAAAATTTGAATTTGGCACCAGCTGTTTTTTTTTCCTTACTAATTTTAAACCTGGAAAAAGAACATTGGAAAATCTATAACGGGTGCCGTAATTTAGCTAAAATTTGGATCATCTCAGGATAATACCTTTGAAGTTTCAGCTGACCATACTAAAAAATTAATCCTAAAAGCTGATCCCCAGAAGAGATCCATAAAAGTAATATTTTGATAAGTTTTTATTTTCTTTAGGATTAGGAAGTTGAACTCTGTAGTGTCTACTTTAGGTATCATCCACTTGACAAAATTCTTCTTTTTGTTTCTTGGTCAGTAGGCTTTATTCATTTATAAAACATTTACTAAATTTACCTAACTTGGTGTGCCAAGCACTCTTCTATGAGCTGCAGATACCAAACTCACTCTTTCTATCAAGGATGTTCTTTCATTTTCTTTTTAATGCCAGCTGGGCTGTTCTGGATACTTAGAGGGATCTGTGAGAAATTCTTTTTCTTCGTAGATGTGCCTTAGAACCAGTAAAATGAGTGATAAAAGATGAATAGGAAAATATATTCCATCATGCTTTCAATTTAGCATAGAATATCTTGTTTTTATTTTATGAGTAATCTGCAAATCTATAAGTTAGCAAGTTCAACTTTTAAGATCAGTTAGTTATAGCACAAGTGGATAAAAATGATAATCTTTGTGAAAATGTGTTACCTTCTATTTCATTGCTTAAAAATGATTAGGTGTAGCTTTTCCTCTTTCTTCAATATGAGAAATGCTTAAAACTAGCAGTATGTGCTCATTTAATAGTTTAATATTGAGAACAAATATTGCAAATCATCTAGTTTGTACATTTCAGGATAATTTCTCAGAGTGGATTTATACATAAACTATTTAGATTTATTGCTTCTGATTTGAATATAAAAATTTAAGCATTTATGGGAAATGGTAAAATGGTTTTATTGATGTACTGGAACACCTGTTTGTTTGGCTTCCTTTTTGACATTTCAGCATTGCTGGTTTTGTTGGCTTTGGTTTAGAATTTATTCTCTAGTGGAGCCCTGTGTAGAGTATTTACTCTTTTTCCTCTTGAAATATCACTTAGAAGAATGCTATCTATTAAAATAGAATTAGGTAAGGTCCTGCTGTGTCATTTTTATGAGCCTCCATTAAATCTCACAAAAGATGCTCTTTCGTTTTTGATTAATGATCTCATTTTGTAAGTGCCTTTACATTTTCTTTATAAATGGTACAATATTAAACCCACAGCCTCCATATAGTATTTACTCCTAAAGCAAGAGTGATACCATCTCTCCTCAATGATTCAAAATAATGTCTATTTAGGGATATCTGTTTACTTATTCATTTTTGAGTATAAATATGTGGAATCTACAAGTTTTGGTACTTCAGGCAAAAGAAAGAAGTTGTATCCTGAAAGGAGTCTGACTTGGGAGAAGTTTATAAGTGGATCTATATCTCCAGCCAACTCACTTGTCCCATAACCTAAGGATACTTATTTTTTTGTTGTTGTATTTTTAATTTATATATTTTTCAGGGTATGATAATCAAAGGTTTGGAGCTCCTACTGAAAGAGAAATTGTAGATTTAGCCCAATATCAGTTTGAGCAAGATACGATTTCTTGGGTGTTGTTTTTATTTTCAGAGTGAAAGGAGTCTGTAAATTTAAAAAAAAAAATAGATGTATTTTTTTGTTCAAAATGAATGTTCCCTTTTTTGCCTGTATTTTCATTCAGATATGTTGCTATTGCTGATTAGCATTCAAGAACTGAAGGAAAACTGGGAAATTTGGAAAATCATTTTGTTTATAATTTCTGAATATCTTTTTAACTATATCTTAATGTTAAATTTTAAGATCTCATTATTTTGGAAATATTGAATATTTTTCCTGGTTTATATTGAAATATTAGATTCGAAAAGGATTGATTTGTCAAGGAAATTGATTAGAAAAGAGTAGAGGATGATTGTTTAATAGTTTTAATGTAGCACATCTTGTTCCATATAGGTACAATGAAAACATAAATAAGATAGCTCTGGTATATTAATTTTAAGCCTTTCACATCTGTTAAAGAGCCACCCCATAGGAACTCCAGCTATGGAATACTTTGTTAATCTATTTGGGATTTTTGGATTCTTGAAAATACCTAATTAGGTTGTATTTCTTGAGATACTCAGTATTCAGGTCTTTATCTAATTTGTATTCCTTTTCTCTTGTCATTCCTCACATAGCTCTCCAATGTGAATATACTGTAAAGTACTGTTTTAAGCTACTGCTCAAATATAGTCTTTAGTTTCTTCAAAACTAAAAGACTTCCGGACTTAAACTCTATTGGAAACTTAAAATGAAAAAAAAAATAGCTGGCACAAAGCCTCATAAAGTATTTTTGTAGTTATTAATTTGATACCTCTTGCAATATGGCTGTTTCACCCCTTGACATCTTTTAGATTTCTTTTTTTCATAATTTCTTTAATTTTTGGAAATTATAGATTTGATGCTTAAATTTGTAGTTTTTTTTTCCTTAGTCCAAACTATGTTCATTTCTCACTTGTACAGAATTCAATATATTCCTAGAGCAGAAGTGTTAGCTCGTTCTTTCATCTTTAGGCTTAAAAAAATTTTAGTCCAAATGTTGTTAGGTAATGGAATAACCATTCCTTTTCAGCTATTCGTATATTTCCAAACTGGCTGGCAGAGCCAGGAGGAAGTTGAAGGCACTAAAACAATAACTTTGGTTGGTTGCTACCTTCATAGTGCTGAGACTACAACCTTTTTGGTTGGTTGATAGAACAAGAGAGCACAATCCTCGTTCCACTAACAGGTAAGGAACCCTTGTGATAACCAGTTGGTGTGAGAGAGAGATTACTTGATAGTATTTTTTTTTTTCTGAATTTATCCCACCATATACTGTGTCCCTGAAATAGGATAGTGTGAACTATGTTCCATACAGCAGAAATATGCAGCACCTTTCTATTTAGAATAAGGTCTGAAATTTAATAGGGATGTATCACTCGATACCACAAAGTATAGTTGATCTGTTTTCCACTGTTAAAATTTATCCTGCAGTCCCTATAACTTTAAATACATGTCTGCCTATCTTATTCTCCTTTCAGCTTTTCCTTGATCAGTTGCTATATGCTTTGAACTTCTTTCTCTTGTTTACCTTATTCCTATAACAATGCATACTATTTTCAGTATCTTTATCATCATCTATTATTTGGGTATATCTTACTGCTTTAATTTCTGCATTGTAGACATTAATGATTATTTCCTGGTCCTTCTTGACCTCAAACCAAATGATCATATGTTTAAAAAAGATTTTTAGTCTGTATTACCTATGTCCACTATCCTGCCTTTTAACTTTTAAATATGAGTGCTTGAAGAATAAATCTTTTTCAGTGGCAGTAGTCATAGCTTGATAAAATTTAGGTTTAGCTTTGTATTGCTATGATGTGGGACTGTAGTCGTTTAAATTACTGAAGACTTAAAAACCAAGAACAAATTCAGCTTCTTAAACAGTTCCCAAGGATTATTAGTATTCCTGTTCATATGCTTGATTTTTCTGTTTCTACTTTTCAATCCATCTTCTTCTCTTTTACAGAAGAATTAACTGGGACTCCTCCTTTAATATATTTGAGGCCGAGTGCCTTTCCCTGTCCCATTTAGAGAACTATGATCTTGTTTCCATTCAAAATTTATCATTTTTCAATTCAGTCTTCACCACTTGAAGTTGAGTGGTTTGTCACAGAGTGTGTTATGTTTAAGACCAAGATAGGTCCCTTCTTAATCGTTACTGAGGAATTAATCATTTGTGGGGACAGACTTCTGAAATTCAAATTAAGAAGGCACTAAAGAAAGTGCGCAAAAGTAGCTCCTTTTTATCCTGAGGATAAGTCATTACAAACTCAAATGACCAGAGAATGTAATTTCTTAATAAGAATTTTTCTCTTAAATCTATATTCAGCTCTCTATTTCAGTGCTTCTCTCCTACCAGAGGTGCAAGGAGTGATCCTAGAACCACAGATACAGCCAAGACCACGGAGAGCTTTTGACGTCAGGGGTCCACTTTCTCCACTGAACCCTTGGAGGCAGAATATCCAGCTTCTGGAGAGAGTGGGAAAGGATAATAAACAAGTGGGTGCTTTCCATTATTTACTTGGGTTTATTTATAGATTGGAGTGTCCTTCCATTGCCCATTTAATTCTACTGGTGAACTCCTTGGGTTCATATTAGAACTAGGTGGGGCTGCAATCTGTTTGTTTTTCTAAGAATGCTAACTAGTGCCCATTCAAAAAAGCAACCTAAAATTTATTTAATTTTCTCTCCAGGTAATTAAAGCAGTGGGTAATTTGGGCACTTGATTTAGTGAATGACTTTGTAGTCCACAGGACTTTCAAAAAGGGAATATTTGCCATTTTAGCTTTTAATGGTACTAGTTGACATCTAAGTGCTCTTTTATATTCCAGTAATTAAGAAGTTTCTGTATTTCATCTTTGGGCAAACTGGACATCTGAACTCACCTAACTTACATAGTCTGATGTCCAAGGTATTTTTCTACCCTGTTAGTGAGAAAGTTTTGGTCTTTTTCCTACCTCAAACTTTAGGACTTCATATTAATTAGATCTTTTAGAAGATGAAATGATAGTACTGTTATGATTTTACTGTCAAATCTAGGTTTCATTCTTTAATAAGATAAATATGAATGAATATAAGTTTCAGGATATAATATCCCTGAAAGGCTATGTTAAATATATTCATAAGTAGTTTTCTAGTCCCTAGGAATACTGTTATTTGTGACAAAAGCCTTGTCCTAGATTTTTCCCATGGCATTAAAATGGTTTTCTCTTAGTTTCTTTGATGCCAAGGGTAGGATTTGATTCCAGGAAATTCTTATCATCTACAATGGGTAGAATGTGAACTTGGTGCCTTTGGCAAGTTTTTTTTCCTTGGTGGATTCCTTCTGTGACTCCAGGTATCTTGATAATGGGAGACCGGTTTATTTGTTCTCTAATTGCCCAGATTTCTTTCAACTGGTAAACATCATACTTCTTCAGCAAAAGGAACTCTCCTAGCAGAGCCTTCATGGATGATATCTGTCACACATGCAGCACCTGCAGTTTGGAAGGCAGTGGTGAACGGAGCCATGCAATATATCTAGAAGACACAAGGATGAGAGAGCCACCTGATCTTGTCATTTATAAACTTTAAGATTTACTCTGGTGTACTTTTGGTCTGGAAATGGAGAGGCTTAATTAATGAAATAATTTTTTCAGATTGGATTTTACATGGCCATGAAAATACTCCTTTCTATTCAGAAGACTGAAATAGAGGAAGCATGAGAGACTCCTTTCTTTTAAAAGCAGCTCTCTGTATCTGTTTCACTTAAAAGATTTGTGGGATTGAAAATCACCTTAAAATCAAGCAGGCAAACGTTTTTTTGTAGTATGAGAGATCCAAAAACCTTAGTGAAACTGTTGTGTTTTTTTTCCTGACACTGAAAGAAACTAGAAATAAACTAGAAGCTAGAAATTCTTAATTACTCCCAAATTATTTTTAAAATTAAGGCTACACTTTTAGCTTATCTTTTTCTGGTCTTGAGTCATATTTTCATTTGTCAAATCAGTGTAGAAGTAGAAGAGACATCTTTTGAGATGAAAGTAGCTTTTGCTCCTTCTTCTAAAGTACCTAAAATACTTGTTAAACTTGAGGAATTGTTTTGCATTGAAGACATAGTAAAGTTTGAATGATACTGAAACAAAGCAGGTAGTAGTAGTACATGTAGTGTTGCAAGATCATTATCCAAACTACCAATTAATTGATCAAAATAGTTATCAAAATTTTTCTACTTCTCTTTTTGATATCTCTTAACTGGTCAGTAAAAACAAAGTAGTTTTTAAAAGTTACCTGATGCTATCAGTTTGTTTTATTTGGTATAAATTTTAAGAATGGAAAGTGTAGAATTATTAATATGGGAGCCTCTAAAATGTTTTAGGAATCTAGAAACATTTGCCAAGTCTTTCTTGGCTATTTATTAGACCTGTATTTGCCTCATTGATTATAAATAAATGTTTATATGTGTAGTACTTAAAAGAAAGTATAAAAGGTCAATTTAAACTAAAATTTCTTTAGAGAGCTCTGAATTTTCATAAATGATGACAGCTTTTTATGCTTGATTTGTTTTTGTTAAATGTTAATAAGAAAGTTTTTACAAATATATAAATTTAAAAAAATAACTGCTCAACATTTTAGAAAGAACTTAGGGGAATTGAAAGTGAGATTTCTTGGAAACTAAGTTAGTTGAACTCTTTGAACCAGTTTATGGCCTGTGAGATTATTAGCCTTTTGTTTCAGTTTTGAAAGATGAAAATGATTTAATCTCTTAATCTCATGCTTTGATTAAATTTTAGCTCTGTTTCTTAAAGTGTACAAAAGAAATGTAAGTGCATTTCTATTCACCTCATGCCACTAAAAGCTATTTAAAACTGAAACTTTTTGTATATTAATGTAAATTGATTTGTTTATTTAAATTTTTATTTTAATATTTTTTTCTTACAGATTTTACATATTTTGTGTCACAATATGCAATCTTACATTTTTCAGTGTTTATTTTATGAATATTATAAGCTAATTTTTTTCTAGAATGACTGTGTAATATTTGTATTATGTGATCATTTGAAAACTAATAAATATTTTCTCCTTGAAAAAAATGCACTTACGATAAATGGCTTATTTTTGTTTCAGGAGTAGAAATTGAAAACTACAACAGTATTTTTAAGTGTATTTTAATTTTATGTGTCTTTCTCTAAGTATTTCTTAATATATATCCTACCCTTTGTATGTTAACCTTTTTTGAGAAAACAGTTTTTAAACTGTTAAAATGATTATCAGGTCACCCAGTGCCAAATTTATGAAAATAGGTGATCAATTTAGTCAGTTTTTGCATTTTCATGATTGGCTTCATCTTAGCTTTGTTTCAAGAATTGGATTTTTTAGATGCCATTTTTAATGTCAGTTTTGCAAACTAGGAAAACTCTTGAGTCAAAATTATACATATTAGGAGTAATATGGTTAAATCTTCTAAAAGCAAAATTGATCAAAATATAACATCTTACAAAATAGCATGCAAAAGACAGCTCCTATACACAGAAAAACACATTTGAAAATAATGGCTGATTGGAGACTACTTAATTTATAAGAGCTGTTAACAGGAAACGAAAAATGTTCTATATTTTAGTGTTCTGCTTGAGCAAAAAATTATAGAAGGTAAAATATTAAGAGTCTCTTGCTTTTTTAACCTGATAGGATACAAATTGGTTTTAATGATTCTGGTTTTTATAGCTCCCTAAACTTAATTGAAGCCCCTGGAACAATTTACCTTTTCTAAAAAATGCAGAGTGTGCTAGAAGCAAGACGATTTTTCTTTTGATTTGAAGAAAACTTTATAAGAAGTGGACTCCAAAGCTTAAAAATAAACATTATGATGGGGTGGGTCCTTGGCAAGAAATAAAAGTTAAATTAATGACAACTTTTGGATCAAATGAAGTAATTTGGCTTCTCAAAGAAATTATACTCTAAAAAAAATTAGAAATTGAAATTATAATTTAGAATAGCTACTGCATTTGGGGAGGTGGGAAAGGAAGTTAAAATTCTTGGCTTTCTGGTAAGTTTGGAAAAGATGAGTAAGGATTCTGTGAATAAAAGTTTGTTTTTAGAGTTAAAGCAATTAAAAAATATACAGACTACATTTCAGCGGGAGGCTGTATTTTACTTGAATACAAAAAAATTTTATGTGTATGAAAGGGTAAGGTATGGGAGGTTAAATAAAAATCTTGCACCAGAAACTTCAAACATTATAAAAATAATGGTGAAATGAGGGTTTTAAATAAGTTAGTTTTTATTACATGGGCTTTTCCCTACACCATCAGTAGCTTTAAAATAAAGACATTACAGAATGTTGAACATGGGTTACCTTTATATCTTTGAGGTATAAGAACATAAGCTTAATCGATTGGATTAACTGTAGATACAGTTTTGTTCTTTAGTGAGGAAATAGTTTTTTAATAAGTTCTGTCTTAAAAATGTATATGACATAAGCAGTGTGGTTTACAGTTTATTGTAAATATGCGCACAGATCTTATTTTGCTATATTGAAACAATTGAGCAAGATGTCAGTTGCTTAGATGTCCTAAGCAATCTCTTGCTTTCTTTTTATTCAGATATTTTTTATTTCCCATTAAACAGACTTCATATTAATTTAGTTCTAAAATGTGAAAGATTTGTGTTTCCAAAAATATGCACATAGGTGCTCTAAAGTACCTCCCTCCCCAACATGTACATCTAAGGTAATTAGGTTACTGCGGTAAAAATGTTAGGGAACTTTGAAGTATGCATCGGAGTTTTCAGGAATTATGACCAAAGGGATCTCTACTCCAGAGGTAAGGTATGGCATAGGTAGAAAAATGTTCAAAATGTGTTCAATATAATGCCTGATGATAAAGTGAACTATAACAGATATCTTTGGATTTTCAGAAATACAGAATTAGAAAAATAATTTTCCCTAGTGATCTCTCCCAGAGAAGAGAGATGGATAAACCACAAATTTGTTTTTGTATGATTTTGGAGTACATTTCGAAACATATATCCACAGATATTCTACCCTTTGTGTTCTTGACCTCATTTATTCCAGGGCATCTCCTCCTATCCTTGCTCTCTTAGTGTTTATGATCCATATTTAACTTAGTATTTCTTAGACTCTGAACATTTTTAAAATATTGTACTTTTCATGGAAAGTTGAGTACGTATTCCATGAAATTATTGCCTGGCTTCAGTTTTGCTGTGAATACCTATTTTTATTAAATGATGCCTAGAACTTAGAAAACAATAGCTGCACTAATTTTTACTTTGGTTTGAGAAATTCAAGTTTTATAAATATTCCCTTAAACACTGTAACTCAGGGGGATCTTTATACTATGGGTTAAGAAATAACATTATTTTTAAAAAAAGAAATAATATTAGTGGATAAAATCATTCAGAGAAGAAAGATATACTATTATTCTTTAAGGAATATTAAGTAATTCAATAAGTCAAGTGTTAGTATATTTAGTATATCTAGAAACAAAGGAAAATGCAGTATTCAGTCCAGTTAAGCTATAAAAATTATTAGTTTTTATCTAGATTAAATTACTAATTTACTCAGTAGATGGTAACATGCTAAACACAATGACCTTCCATCCTATCTTTTAATTCTTTTTATAAGAACACCAGCTCCTGGACATGTGCTTTTAGTAAAAATAGTTGGCTATGCTATATGCTGTCTCTTCTACCTTTGTCTTAGGTAGAGCAAATGGTGATGATCTGAACTACTAGGAGAACTCACTACTTAATAAGGTAGCTGGTTCCATGTTCAGAATGGTATAATGTTAAGAAGTTGATCCAGAACTTACTTCTGCGTCATTTTTTAATTTGAAAATTACTTTAGAAATAACCTAGTTTAGCACCCTCATTTTATATAAAAGATAACTGATATCCAGGAATATCACATATATTTCTAATATCACATAATTGATAAAATGTCCGGAGGGCTCAAGTCTCTTGACTGCAAGCTCAGAGATCTGTACTTGCCTGTGCTTTACCCCCTTCGCATGTAGATTCTACTTCTGGAAAACACTGAGCAAGTCTGATTTTTTCAAATATGACAGCCTACAGGACTTTTAACATGACAGTGTTATATCTCAATTCCAAGCCCAGTTGTTTTTTTCTACATATTAAGCACCTATATTTTCTTCCTTTTTTGGTTTTTAAAATGAAATCGTGTATATAGAGTTGTTTTCATAAAGATAACACTAATCAAAAGCTATACAACATTAACAGCAAATTCAAATGCAAACAAAGAATTCCATTTCATCAAGCATCAGAAAGCACGAGTCTTTTAGTCCTTTTCTTGTACATTATTCTGTATCTACATTCTCTGCATCTGATTGGATCCCTGGATTTTATTTCACTTTTCTGCATGACATTCTCCACAGAGAGATATATCATTGGCTGCTGCTTTGGGGGTTGGGTATCATTCTGGGTGTCCATTGTCAGTCCATAGCACCCAAGCACCTATATTCTCTCGCTCTTGTTCATGTGGTATAGTTTTGTGATCTCTGAACATCAGTTTATCATTGTTTTCCTTAATATGTGACACTAAATCAAGATAGTACAGGTGTGCTCCTGTGTTTGACTTTGGAATACCACTTTGTTTGTCCTTACATATTTACCCATGAAGGTGCTTAATTTTATGCATGTTGAGATTCTGTTGAGTAAAAGAGTTATATAGTGGTATGCAAAATATTTTGTTTTTCTGAAGATTAGGCAAGTAGTATGTTTATAGAAAGGCTAATATTCACAGTTTAGTGGAAAAGAAAATTAACTCAAATTAATGGCGAAGATCCTGAGAAGTCATAGTAAAAAAAAAAGTACAATCTCCGTTTCAGTTATTTTTATTTGCTGAATTCTGACGCAAATAACCATAAGTTCCGTATTAAATGAGCTTTGTAATATATAATGTTATTTTTTCCCCGTTTTTTGCTAATTTAAGGGTAACCAGGCCCATTGGAACTAAACTATTGACATATGATTGACATTGAGAAGAAAATGAACTTGTATTTACTAACAATTAAAATGAGAAATGAAAGGCAGTGCTTTAGTAGAAAAGTATCGAATCTATACCAAACAGCAGAAGATGACAAAGGGAAATAGTCCTAGAAGCCTTAGGTTGGGGCCTAAGTTTTAATGCAAGCATAGTTTTATCTTGCCCCTTGAAATATAGCGCAAGTACTCTGCTATAGCAATGGTGTTTTGGTATAACAACATTTTTTAATTTTATTTTAAGAAAAATGATTTTAAATATAATGTTACATGCAATAAACATTAATATTTCAAGAAAAAAGATTTTAAATATAATATTACCAAAACTGTACTAACATAGTATAATGTTACAAGAATTGTAGGAAATATTAAAAATCTATAAACAGCATTTTAAATTACCAGTTAAATATTTAACTTTTTTCTCCCAAATTTTAAATTGAATTCTAGGAAGACACGAGTTTTTTATTTAATAGTTGTGTGTACCTCTTAAGGGTACAAGTACCCTTGTTTGAGAAACACTGGTTTGATATGTAGAGAATATTCTACTTTACCTGAATTAGAAAGAATTTTAGGGTAAATGAGTGAGAAAGAAAGGAATAGATACTTAACATGCCTACTCTGTATACCTTTGGCTAGGTGCTTTACAAATATTTTACCTAATTAATCTAGTTGACCTGTGAGAAAGGTAATTTTTCTATTTTACATGTGAAGATCCTGAAGCTCAGGAGTCACAAAAACTGCCCAAGGGCATATAATCAGTAAGAAACAAAGATGGCATTCGAAAGATCTGTCAAAATTAAAAGAATTCTCTTGTACCACTGATTACCAAACATCTTTGCCCCAAAGAATGCATACCCTTATGAAAATTTCATGTAGAACCTCAGTGTTGAGAGTAGATAAAAGGGATATTTTACTTAGTATGCATTTCTTGATTGACTTTTAAAAAGTTTTAGTTTTACGGAAAAATAGACCAGAAAGTACAGAGTTCTGTCACACATGAATACCAGGTGTCCCTTCCCATACTTTCCTCTATTATTAACATCTTGCTTTCCTGTGGTGCATTTGTTACAAATAATGAACCTAGTATTGGTATATCATTATTCAAGTTTATGGTTTACATTGGGGTTCACTCTGTGTCATACAGTTATATGGCTTTTGCCAAGTACATAATACTGTGTCACAGTTACAGTGTCAGAAGTCTCATTGGCCTACAGATGGCTTGTGCTCCACCCACCCATCCCTTCCCTCACTCCCCACCCATGACAACCACAAATCTTCTGTCTCTAGTTTTGCTTTTCTAAAATGTCATATAGTTGGATATGTAACCTTTTTAGACTGGCTTCTTTAACTTGGCAATATATAATGCCTTATAAAAAAATATCATCTTTGGCAAGGTGTCCACATGTCTCGCCCATTTAAAAATCAATTATTTGTCTTCTTGTTGAGTTTTAAGCAGGTTTTTAAAATATTTTGGATACCAGTTCTTTACCAGATAAGTGTTTGGCAAATAGTCTGTGGCTTGCCTTTTCATTTTCCCTGCTAGTAGTGTCTGTTACAGAGCAGTTTTAAATTTTGATGAAGTCCACTTAATCACCAAACCAACCTGTGGTCCCCTAGATTTTCTCCTGTGTTATTTTCTGGAAGTTTTACAGTTTTGACTTTTACATTTAGGTCAATGATCCATTTTGAGTTAATGATCCTTTCTTGAAAGGTGTAAGGTGAATGATTGTGTATGTGTCCAGTCCTAACACCATTTGTTGAAAAGACTGTTCTTTCTCCTTTGAATTTTCTTTGCTTCTTTTCCAAAGATCAGTTGACTATATCTGTATGAGTCTATTTCGGGGCTTTCATTCTGTTCCATTGGCCTCTGTACTTTTGCCACAGTACCACACTGCCTTGAATACTGTAGCTTTTTGGTCAGTCTTGAAGTTGGGTAGTGTCAGTCCTCTGACGTATTTTCAGTCCTTCAGTATTGTGCTGGCTGTTCTGGGTCTTTTGCCTTTCATATAGCTTATAGAAACAATTTGTCTCTATAAAATGACTTTCTGGGATTTTGATTGGGGTTGCATTGGATCTAAAGATCAAGTTAGGAAGAACTGACATCTAACAGTATTTAGGCTTATTAACATGGAATATCTCTCCATTTATTTATATCTTTGATTTTTCATCAACATTTTGTAACATTTTCTTATCTATCTATCATCTATCTATCTATCTATCTATCTAGCTATCTATCTATCTATCTTTGTACATATTTTGTTAGATTTATACCTAGATACGTTATTTTTTGGGTGCTAATGTTAATTGTGCATTTTTAATTCTAAATTTCAATTGTTGTTAGTATATAGAAAAACAATTGATATTAGCTATATCTTGCAACCATGCCACAATTACTTATTGCAGGAGTTTTTTTTTTATAGGGATTTGCAGACAGTTTTATTTTTTCTTCTCTTGTTCCCTGTATTAGGAGGAAAGCATATAGTGTCTCACCAATACGTATGATGTTAGCTATAGGTTTTTTGTAGATATATATATTTTTAAAATAAATCTTTTTTGTCCAGATTATTACA
The DNA here is from genome assembly GCF_027574615.1 of Eptesicus fuscus. Taxonomy (NCBI): domain Eukaryota; kingdom Metazoa; phylum Chordata; class Mammalia; order Chiroptera; family Vespertilionidae; genus Eptesicus; species Eptesicus fuscus. The sequence continues at coordinate 18,569,878 of NC_072480.1, forward strand.
GTTGTTCCTCTTTTTCCCCCCATAGCTCCCCACCACCCGGTTCCCACCCCACCCTCTGCCCTTACCCCCTTACCCCCACTGTCCTCATCAATAGGTGTATGATTTTTATCCAGTCTCTTCTGCACCCCCCTCACCCCTTTCCCCCCCGAGAATTGTCAGTCCACTCCCTTTCTATGCCCCTGATTCTATTATATTCACCAGTTTATTCTGTTCATCAGATTTTTTATTCACTTGATTTTTAGATTCACTTGTTGATATGTATTTGTTCATAATTTTTATCTTTACCTTTTTCTTCTTCCTCTTAAAGAATACCTTTCAGCATTTCATATAATACTGGTTTGGTGGTGATGAACTCATTTAGCTTTTTCTTATCTGTGAAGCACTTTATCTGACCTTCAATTCTGAATGATAATTTTGCTGGGTAAAGTAATCTTGGTTGTAGGTTCTTGCTATTCATCACTTTGAATATTTCTTGCCACTCCCTTCTGGCCTGCATGGTTTCTGTTGAGAAATCAGCTGACAATCGGATGGGTACTCCCTTGTAGGTAATTAACTGTTTTTCTCTTGCTGCTTTTAATATTCTCTCTTTGTCTTTTGCTCTTGGCATTTTAATTATGATATGTCTTGGTGTGGTCCTCTTTGGATTCCTTTTGTTTGGGGTTCTGTGCGCTTCCTGGACTGTAAGTCTATTTCTTTCACCAGGTGGGGGAAGTTTTCTGTCATTATTTCTTCAAATAGGTTTTCAATATCTTGCTCTCTCTCTTCTGGCACCCCCATAATTCTGATGTTGGTACGCTTGAAGTTGTCCCAGAGGCTCCTTACACTATCTTAATATTTTTGGATTCTTTTTTCTTTTTGCTTTTCCAGTTGGGTGTTTTTTGCTTCTTTGTATTTCAAATCTTGGACTTGATTCCTGTGATCCTCTAGTCTGTTGGATCTCTGCATATTATTTTTTATTTCAGTCAGTGTATGCTTACTTTCTAGTTGGTCCTTTTTCATATCCTTGAGGGTCTCACTAAATTTATCTGCCTTTTCTAGAAAATTCTTGAAAAACCTTATAACTGTGGTTTTGAACTCTATATCCAGTCATTTGCTTTCCTCCATTTCTTTCATTTGTGACCTGTTTCTTTGTCTCCACATTTTGGCTGCTTCCCTGAGTTGATAGAGTGGCTTTGTGTGCTAGGTGTCCTATAGGGCCCAGTGGCTCAGCCTCCCCAGTTACCTGAGGTGGACACTCTTGGTGCACCCCTTTGTGGGCTGTGTGCACAGTCTTGTTGTAGTTAAGCCTTGATTGTTGTTGGTAGTACTGGGAGGAATTGATCTCCAGGCCAATTGGCTGTGAGAATCAGCTGTGTCTACGATGGGAGAACTTTTGAGCTGGAGACACCCTTATGGGGCAAGACTTGCTTCAGTGGGGCTTTGGTGCTCACTGAGTCTGCCCCCTGAGTGTGTCCCTTATGGATCTGAGGAGTTGTAATCTGGATGGTCCCACACTGACCACTGGGTACACTGGCTCTTGGATCTCTAAGGAGGTGCTAATTTAACCTCTGCCTGAGGCCACCCAGCAGGAGCTATGGGAGATCTGCAGATTCCTCTTCTTTGTTTGGGATTTGGAGGTGCCCACATGAGGCCCAGCTGTGAAGCAATGCAAGCTGCTGTGGGACCTTGGCCCTTCTTTTGGATGTTCTGGGTCTCTTTGACCCAGCTGCAGTTTGTTAGGTAATTTTAGATTGCAAAGGGCCAGGCCATTCATATGCAAAAGCCTCTGCTCAGAGCTTGAGTGGGGCGGGGTCTCAGAGAATTAACAGGGCGGAGCAAACAGCTATGGCTGATCCTCAGCCCTGCCTTAAGAGGCCCCTGGGTCTCAGTGTCCCTCGGTAATTGCTGCAAGCATCTCTGAAAGAAAGCTGCCCTCGAGTTCTGCCCAATGCCACACAGTCCAGTTTCTCCCTGTATGAGTCTGGGTCCCCAGAGTCTCACCCGGAACTGGAGTTCAGAGCAGTTGGGAGCTTGTGTCTCCCTCTCGCTTGAAAAAGACAAACACATACTCAGTTGCCAGCCCTTTCCATGCGTGCACATGTGCGTGCCTCCGTACCTCTGCACTTTACTTCCGCAGCTCCTCTGAGTCTCGGTGTGCTTTTCTCTTTCCTTCTAGTTGTAGAATTTCCACTCAGCCAGCCTTCCTGTGGTTCTGGATGATGTCTGTTTTGTCTTTTTGTTGTAGTTTTGAAGTGGTTGTGCAAAGCAGCAATTTCCGGTGTTTACCTATGCCGCCAATTTGGTTTCTCCTTTGTAGGTATTCTTGATCACCTTGAGGAAGTCCCCTCTGATTCTAGTTACTTCATAGTTTTTTTTAAAAAAACCTTGAATTGATACTGGCTTTTGCCAAATGGTTTTTCTGAATCTATTGATACGATCATATGATTTTTCTTTTTGGCCTGTTGATGTGATGGCCTACATAAGTGGATTTTTGAATATTGAATCAGCCTTTCATACATGTAATAAATCAAAATTGGCCATGGTGTACAGTCTTTTTACTCATGATTGGATTTAGTTTGTTAATATTTTGTCAAGGATATGTCAGTCTTAATGAGAGATATTGGTCTTTAATTTTCCTTGTAATGCCATTGTCTAATTTTGATATTAAGCTGGCCTCATTGAATGGATTAGGAATTACTTCCTCTGTTTCTACTTTCTGAAAGAGATTGTGGAGAATTAGTATCATTTCATTAAATATTTGCTATAATTCATTACATATTTGATGAAACTATCTGGGCTTGGCGCTTTCTTTTTGGAAAGTTATTATTGATTCAGTTTATTCAGTTTAGTTTTTTTCTTGTGTAAGTTTTGGTAGGTTATATCTTTTAAGGAGTTGGTCCATTTCATGTAAGGTATTAAATTTGTGGGGAGTTATTCATAACATTCCGTATTATCTTTTTAATGTCCACAGGATCAGTAGTGATACCCCTTTCATTTCTGGTATTAGTTGTGTGCGTCTTGTTTCCTTTTATTTGTTGGCCCGGCTAGTGATTTTTCAGTTTTATTGATAAAATAATGAGATTTTTATTTTTATTTTTTTTAAAATATACTTTATTGATTTTTTTACAGAGAGGAAGGGAGAGGGATAGAGAGCTAGAAACATCAATGATAGAGAAACATCGACCAGCTGCCTCCTGCACACCCCCTACCGGGGATGTGCCCGCAACCGAGGTACATGCCCTTGACCGGAATCGAACCTGGGACCTTTCAGTCCGCAGACCGACGCTCTATCCACTGAGCCAAACCGGTTTCGGCGAGATTTTTATTTTATTAACATTTATTTATTTTACTGTTTTCAGTTTCATTGATTTCTGCTCTAATTTTTATTTCTTCTGCCTGCCTTATTTTATTAGGTTTATTTTGCTCTCTCAAAGTACTGATTTTGCTGCTTGCCAGAATTATAAGTTGTATTTTCATTTTCTTTTTTAAAAGTTTCTCATGAGACTTTTTTTCTACCAATGTGCTTTTTAAAAGTGTGCTGTTTAATCTCCAATATTTTGGCCTTTTCCATGTATCTGCAAATATTTGGTGTCCATTACTGAATTTTGGTTTGTTTCTGTTTTGCTAGGAGCATACTTTTTTTATGATTTCTGTTCTTTAAAATTTTTTTGTTTTATGGCCCTTACTCTTGGTCAGTGTTCCATGTGGGCTTGGGAAGGTGTATTTTATTGTTATTAGATGAACTATTGTTTAGATGTCAGTTAGATCCAGTTGATTGTTAGTGTTGTTCAGTTCAAAATGTGTGTTCTGATTTTCTACCTGCTGGATCTGTCAGTTACAGATAGAGCAGTGTTAAAATATTTAAGTAGCATAGTGGATTCATCTACTTCTCATTTCAGTTCTATCAGTTTTTGTCTTACCTATTTTAAGGTTCTGTTGTTAATAAATACTTATTAAGGATTGTTATGCATCCATAGAGAATTGAGCCCTTAGTTATGTAATGCCTCTCTTTATGTCTGATAACTTTTCCTTGTTCTGAAGTTTGCTTTTCCTGAAATTAATGTAGCTATTCTAGCTTTCTTTTGATTAGTTTTATCATAGTGTAACTTTCTTCATCCCTTCACTTTTAATCTCCCTTTATCCTTATATTTAAAGTGGGTTTCATATAGACAACCTATAGTTGGTTCTTGTTTTTTTTTATCCACTTGATAGTCTCTGTCTTTAAATTGATATGTTTCAGCCATTTACATTTAAAGTGATTATTATTTTGGTTGGGTTAATATGTATATTTTCTATTGATTGCCCTTATACTTTAAAATTTATTTTTTCTTCTACTCTTCTACTCTCTTTTGATTTTGAGCATTTTATGAAATTCCATTTCCTCTCTTATCATATCATTATACTTCTAAATATTTTTTTTAGTTGTTGCACTAGAGTTTGCAACATACATTTACAATTTGTCCACCATCAAATAACATATTTCTTCATGGGTAGTGCAAGGACATTATAACTGAGTATTCCCACATCTTTCCTCCCATCCCTTATAACATTGCTGACCTTTATTTCACTTTTCATAAGCTATAATCATCCAGTATATTGTTGCTGTCATTTTGAACAAACTGTGTGATACGATCAATTTAGAATTTTAAAAAATAAAGGTGTTGTGTGTTTTTTTGCCTTTTAAAATTTCTTTTCTGATGCCCTTCCAGAAAGAAATTATGCAGATCTTTTCTCTGGAGAACTTATTTTAGCATTTCTTTCAAGGTGGGTCTACTGGTGACAAATTTCCTCCATTTAAAAAATTAAATATTTTTATTGACTTCAGAGAGGAAGGGAGAGAGAAAAGGAGAGAGAGAACATCAATGATGAGAGAGAATTATTGGCTGCCTCCTGCACACCCTGACTCGGGATAGAGCCCACAACCCGGGCATGTACTCTGGGAATTGAACCATGATCTTCTGGTTTATAGGCCAATACCCAACCACTGAGCCATGCTGGCTGGGCAAATTTCCTCCAATTTTGTTTGAGAAAGTTTTTTATTCCCTCCTTCACTTTTGAAGGATAATTTTGCTGGATACAAGATTCTAGATTGGTGGTTTTTCTTTCTTTCAGTGTTTTAAATATTTTACTCCACTCTTCTTTCTTGCATGGTTTCTGAAGAAATGGCTATGTAATTCTTACCCTTATTTCTCTGTAGCTAAGGTTTTCCTTTCTCTACTGATACCACTGGCTTTCAGGATATTTTCTTTGTTTTTTATTTTCTGATGTTTGAATATGATATGCCTAAGTGCAAATATTTTGGTATTTATCCTGTTTCATATTCTCTGAGCTTCCTGAATCTGTGGTTTGGTGTCTGTTAATACATTTGCCACATCATACTTAGCCAATATTTGACTATTGATGGGCACTTAGGCGGCTTCCATATATTGCCTATTGTAGATAATGCTGCAATGAACATAAGGGTGCATGCATATGTCTTTTCTAATTAGTGTTTTATAGTTCTTTGGATAAATACCCAGAAGTGGGATTGCTGGGTTCTAAGATAGTTCCTTTTTTTTTTTTCTTTTATAGGGTTTTTTACTGAATTTATTGGGATGACATTAGCCAATAAATTATATAGGTTTCAGGTGTACAATTTATATACATCATCTGTACATTGTATTGTGTGTTCACCACCTTAAGTCCCCTCCATCACCATTTATTCCCCTATCATACTGGTTTCCACAGTAGCTGCACCACTCTGCATTCCCACCAGCAGTACACAAGGGTTCTCTTTTCTCCACAGCCTTGACAACACTTGTTTATAATAGCCTTTCTAATAGGTGTGATATCTCATTATGGTTTTGAGTTACATTTCTCTAATGATTAGTGACTTGAGCATCTTTTCATATGTCCATTGTCCATTTGTATGTCTTTGGTGGAGAAATACCTATTCAGTTCCTCTATCCATTTTTTTATTAGATTGTGTGTATTTTTTTCTGTTAATTTGTATTGAGTTTCTTATTTGCTTTGGATATTATCACCTAATTGGATCTAACATTGGCAAATGTCCTTCCTTCGATGTGTAAAGATTTTTGTTTGTAGTCCCATTTGTTTAGTTCCCTTTCTACCTATCACTGGCTACAGTGGTGGTTTTTTCTTCTGATAAGCTGTGGTTTTCTGTATTTGCCTGGTTCTTCAGTATTTGGGGTGGCAGTTTGTCCTGTGACCTTGGTTCTCTGATGGATCTAAGAAGACTTTTTGGCTTTTAGTTTAGCTATTTTTTCCTTTTTTCATTGTGTTCAGGGGGGTGACACCTTGTTGCACTGGAAACTAGAATGCATTTTTAAATATTTGAATTTGCCTTCAATTTATTTTGAGTCTTAACAAGTAATAGTGCTTTATTAGGAGGCTTCTAAACCTTTGTAGTTATTTCATTGCATTCATTTAGTCCTATTGAAGTATCTACCTACTAAAGTTCATCTATCTCTCAAGCATTGGCATTATTGAACTGTTTCTACCCCTCTTTTTAAAGAACTTTTTTTCATTGTCCTCTATAACTAAATTGTAATTTAATTCTAATTACTGGATCTATCTCTTGTTTCTTGTCAAGGACTTTGTGGCTAAAGTATGTTCTCAATGAGCAAATTTTCTCTACTAGGATCACTCCCATCAGCATCTAATTATGCGGTCATGTATTATTTTAAGAAATGGAAACCACCTGACCCTTTTCTCACACTCTACTACTGCTCACTTTTATTACCAAGAATTGTCTACTCATGTTGTTATAATTTCTCAAATTTTATTTACTTTTCAATCTATTCCAATTTTGCCTTTGCTTCTGTTACCCCTACAACTGCTCTTGTCAAGGCCTCCTAGGGGCTCCCTGTGGCAGATCCACTGTATACTTACCTCTCCTTCCTACTTGACCTTTAGTAGAATTTAATGTAGTTAAAGCGTGTTTCTGAAACGTGTTTTTCTTGACTTTCTTCTGGTTTTCTTCACAGCCTTTATTTTTTAGTTGCTGCTGCTGATCTTACTCTTTCATCCAACTGTGGAATGTAGTTCAATGCCCAGTCCTTGAGCTTTTTCCTTAACCTCTTCTCCTTTTACACTTAGATGATCTTATCTCATTCATTCCCTTATTAACTCTCCTCAAGTTTTTATCTCTCAGCTACTTCCTCAGCTCCAGTCTTGATATCCTCTTAGATAATTTTTAAAAATTAACATGTGCAAACTTGAGCTATTTTTCTTAGTCTTCCTTGTCTCTGCAGCACCAGTGCTCACCTCATTATGTTAAAACCCATGGAGCAGTCTCTTCACCTGTCATATACATTCTATTCATTATCCGTTAGTCTAATTGATTTTGCATTTTATTTTTTTAGTCATTTTTTGGCTTACAGGAAAATTAAGCAGAAAATACAGAATTTTATGTTAATGCCTTTTTTTCCTTGTTTCATCTATTAACATCTTGCATTAGTTTGGTACATGTTATAGTTTAACCAGTTTTCATATATTAACCCTTTGCACTCACTTGCTTTTTTCTCGATTTCTTTATTCTAATGCTAACCGTGCCGAGTCACACTCAACATCCGAGTGCAAAAGGTTAAAGCCCATTGTTTACATTAGGACTTTACGTCATACAATTCTGTGGGTTTTGCTAAATGCATAATGTCATGTATCCACCAGTGTGGCCTTATAGAAAAATTTCACTGCCTTTAAAAATCTTCTTTACATATTCATCCCTTGCCATCCCAATCCCTGGCAACCACTGATATTTTCTTTTTTTAAATTTAAATCAGTTATTTATTTAAAAAAAAATATGTCTGCATTTATTTTAGAGAGAGAGGAAGGGAGAGGGATAGAAATATCGATGACAAAGCAACATCAATTGGCTGTCTACCACATATCCCCTACTGGGGATCAAGCCTGCATCCTGGGCATGTGCCTTGATCGGGAATCGAACCAGTGATCTCTTGGTTCATAGTTTGACACTCAACCACTAAGCCACACTGGCCGGAGCACTTTTTTTATCTTTCAGTTACAGTTGACATACATTATTATATTAGTTTCAGGTGTACACTAGTGGTTAGCATTATATAACTTACTAAGTGATCATTATGATACATCTCATACTCATCTCACACCATACATAATTATTAGAATACTAGTGTATTTGTGCACTGGGATTTGTGCACTGGTGGGGGGCGTGGCCTGTGGGGATCGGCCCGCTGTGGGAGCGCCGCTCATCCTGGTCAGCCAAGCGGCACTCCCACTGTGGGCGTGCACTCACCACCAGGAGGCAACTCCTGTGTTGAGCACCTGCCCCCTGGTGGTCAGTGTGCATCATAGCAACTGGTTGACTGGTCATTCTGGTCTTTCCGCCATTCAGTCGCTGGGCTTTTATATATATAGATTATTGACTATATTCCCTATGCTGTACTTTATATCCTCATGACTATTCTGTAACAATAAATTTATATTTCTTAATCTCTTCATCTTTTTCACTCATCCCCCTAACTTTCCTCCCATTTGGAAACCATCAGAATGTTTTCTGTATTGTTTTTGTTTTTCCTGTTCATTTATTTATTTTTTTTAAGCTCAATTGTTGGTATTTTTTTGTCTCTTGTTTTGCTTTCCTAGAATGTCATATAGTTGGAATCACACAATGTGTAGCCTTTTTTTTTTTTTTAACTGGCTTCTTTCATTTAGTAATATCCAGTTAAGTTTCCTCCTTGTCTTTTTGTGGCTTGATAGCAAAAATGTTTTTATCACTGTATAGATTTACCATAGTTTGTTTACCTATTCCACATTGAAGGACATCTTGGTTGCTTCCAATTTTTGGCACTTAGGAATAAAGCTGCTGTAAACATTCGTATGCAGGTTTTTTGTGGACATAAGTTTTCAACTCACTTGGAAAAATAACCTAGTAGTGCAATTGCTGGATCTGATAGTAAACCTATACTTAGCTTTGCAAGAAACCACTAACCTGTCTCCCAAAGAGGCTGTACTATTTTATAGTCTCACCAGCAGTAAATAAGAGTTCTTGTTGCTCTACATCCTCCCCAGTATTTGGTTGTGTCAGAGTTTGGGATCATAGCCACTTTAATAGATGTATAGTGGTATCTCATTGTTTTACTAGTAATTTGTTTAATTCCCTAATGATGTCAATTTTTGAGTATCTTTTCCATCTGTATACTTTTCCATCTGCATAAATCTTTGGTGAAGTGTCTGTTCAGATCTTTTGCCCATTTTTAAAGTAGTTGTTTGTTTTTCTGTTGAATTTTAAGACTTTTTTGTATACTTTACCAGGTAAGTGTTTTGCAAATATTTTCTTGTCTGGCTTGTCTTTTCATTCATTTAACAGTGTCTCTTGCATAGCAGAAGTTTTACATTTTAATGAAGTACACTTAATCAATTTTTCTTTAATGGATCATACCTAGATTTTCTACTGTGTTACCTTTTGGAATTTTTATTCTGTAGTTATAGTTTTGTCTTTTACATAAAGGTCTGTGATCCATTTTGAGTTAACTTTTTTAAAAGGTCAGTTGTGTGGTTGTTTAATACCATTTGTTAAGACTGTCTCTTCTCCTTTGAATTTTCTTTGTTCCTTTTTTAAAGATCAGATTTACCTCCTAAATGTCTCTCAAACCTGCTCACTTCTTACTATGTTCATCTATCAACCTCTACTCCAAGGCACCATCATCTCCTGCCTGAACTATTGCAGTAGCCCTACTGGTCTCCTTGCTTAATCTCTTCTGTGTTCTTCACAGAATATTTGTTATAATGTTTAACCATAAATAAAATCATACACATTTCGTGTTTGATACGCAATTGCTTTCCTTTGTAAAAGCAATCCTAAAATCTTTATCATGGCATATAAGGCCCTAAATGATCTTGCCTGATTTTTTTTAAAACCAGAGGTTATTGTGTGTTGTTTATATTATTTTTAAACTTCTACAGTAGCTGCCTCATAGTAGACACTGGACAAATAATTTCCATGAGGAAGACATAGGCAGCCTTAGAGATGCCCAAATCTAGTGAGGGAGATTCACTCATAAGTAGGTCAATTGCATTGACACTTTAGTGATGTTGAATAGCTGTTGAAGTTCTGGAAAGTAAGCAATGAAAGATTAAAAAAGAAAAACACCTCTCTATGCCTCAGTTTCTTCATCTGTGAAGGAGCTAATACCTCACAGTTGTTTTGAGGGTTAAATGGTCTAATATATGCATATCATTACTATGTGCCATTTTGAGTAAACATACAAGTCTATTATATAAAGGCTTTCTTATTTAAAATTTTATTACATTAGAAAACACATTTTGTAACATGCAGCTTTCTCAACAGATATCTCACTCCTATATTACAGAGAAAGACTTCATTCTCCTGATATCATATATAAATCTTCCCTTTCATCACCCATCCTTTCCTCTTCCACCTGTTCTCTACCTCATATTACCTCTGCTTTCTTAGAGGTATTAAGATTTTTTTCTTTCTTTTTTTTTAAATCTTTAACTTCTTCCTTTCATCTAGATCCTTGTATGCATGCAAACATATTAAACTCTTCCAATTAAAAATTATATCTAACTGTAGCTACTGCCTCACCTCTTCCTCTGTTCCCACACTTAAAAACTGACTATAACATTTTCTCCATTTCTTCAATGCCACTCACTTCTCAGCCCACTTCAGTCTTGCTTCTACATCTTAGTAACTTTATTCAAATAACAGTATTGATGTTATCAGTGACATTATCACCAAATCAAAGGGACAGTTTTCGTACCTTGTCATACATGTGCTGTCAGCAGCACTCACCACGATGGATGCATTCTCTTTACACGTTTTCGGGTCTGTGAGGCTTGACTCCTCAGATTTCCTTGTATTTTTTCGGCTGTTCCTTAGTCTCATTTGCAAATTCATTCTCACTCTATCCAGGCTTTATTTTATATATTGCAGTTTCTAAGGCTGGGTCCTTGGGTCATTATCTTTCCATTATTTTGGTGTCTCTAGCCATACTGTATATTATGGAAGTCCCCCCATATCTGCCGGTTCACTTTCCATGGTTTTAGTTTCCCACAGTAAACCATAGTCCAAAAATATTAAATGAAACATTCCAGAAATAAACAATTCATAAGTTCTAAAATGTGCATGTGCACTACTCTGAGTATTGTGGTGAAATCTCATGCCATTCCGCTCCGTCCCATCTGGGACATGAATTATCTCTTTGTCCAGTGTGTCTACCTGTTAGTCACTTAGTAGCCATTTGATTATCAGATTGACTACCAGGGTATCTCAATATTGTGTTCAAATAACCCTTATTTTACTTAATAGTGTTTCCAAAGTTCAAGAGTGGTGAGCTGGAAATTTGGATAACCCAAAGAGAAGCCATGAAATACTTTTAAGTAAAAAGGTGAAAGTTCTTGACTTAATAAGGAAAGAAAAAGAAATTATATGCTGAGATTGCTAAATTCTGCAGTAAGAACAAATCTTCTATCTGTGAAATTGCCTAGTTTACAAATTTAACTATCATAGGTATGTGTTTACAGGAAAAAAAACATATGCAGGGTTTGGTACTATCTGTGGTTTCAGGCGTTCACTGGGGGGTCTTAGCACATATCCCCATGGGTAAGAGGGGAATACTGTATATTGATGATCCAAGTTTAATAACACTCGTCCAACTTTACAGATTGAATTACCTACTTGGCATCTCTTTGTGCCCAAGAGCACATCAAACACATTTTTAAAATTTATGGTCTTTACCCCTTCAAATCTGGGCTTCCTTTACCATTCCTGCTTTCAGTGAACATCACCTGTGCCCATCCAGTTACGCATGCCGAAACGCTAGGTATCTTCCTGCATATCTGTGTATTCCTTACACCTTTACCCAGTTTTTCATCCAGTCCTTTTGATATTTGTGTCTAAAATATTTCAGCAGCCTATTTCTGTGTCTCCACTACCCTGGCTTAGTCCATTATTTCTTAACTTGAACTGTAGCAGTTCTAATTGGTCGTCTTACATACATCCTTGTGCTAATTGAATCATTCTTCACAGTGCAGCCAGAGTGATGTTTCTCAAAATACAAATTGAATGATGTCGGTCTTAAAACATTCAATTGGTTTCCTATTGCTCTTAGGATCCATGGGTAGGTAGCACCAACAATCCTTAATCTAATTTGTGAAACCCAGAAAGACCAAGGTCCTATATCTCTCTCCAGTCATACCTTTGGCCACTTTTGGGCGTTTTTGTCTCTCTCGCTCTCATTCTTTGTCTCAGTCCAGTGATCATTTCAGGAACACATCAGATGCTCCTGAATATGTTAGATCACCATCCTGTTTGCTCCCATAGTGCCATGTGCGTACTGTGCCATTGCTTATAGGCACGTTTTTACAATTTTGTGGACCATTTCCGTCTAGCTAAAAGCCCCTGAGGGACCAAGGATCTTGTTTGCTTTTGCTTGCTGTTTGCACAGTTGACTGGCTTATTCCCTTTATTTCATGGAATCTTAAGAAGCCACTCCTATTTTTCTTTTCCTTTAGTAAAAAACAAAAAAAGTAATCAGTGAAAGGTAAGTTCACAATAATGTTATTGAAATAATTTTCTGTAAAAGCTGAATTAACTTGAACTGTAACATTCTTCCAGCCCCCTGCCTTTCCATGATGGTAAAAAATGTTACTTGCTAAAAAAAAATTTTAGAGTGTATTTATAGACTCTGATACTTGAAAATAATTGGTACTTAATGATTCTATTGGTACTTCATGAGAATATGATATTATTCTCAAAATGGAAAAATTAGATGTTTCTAACTTTGCAAATAAAATATTTAAGTTGGTTTCAATTTGGCTTTAGGTGTTGGTTTGAAGCCTTTCTGAACCTGCAAGCAGTTCTGACTTGTGAGCATCTTTGGGAAGGGATATTTAGTAATCACTGAGAATTTTTTTTAATTTAGTGTGATTTGTAGTGAATCATTGCTTGTTTGTTTGTCTAGCTCTTTATTTTGTTAATTTATTCATCCTTTTTTCCCTCATACTTTTGTTTCTTTTAGGAAGATGACCCACTGTCAGCATTTCTGTTTCATTCCTTTGTTCAGGAGGTTCTTTGCATCATTCCCATAGTGGGTCTCAGAGGCCTTTTCCTCCCAGATCTACCTGCTGTTTTGACTCAATTTATGCTCCATATTAGAGAAGTTTAGATTAGAAAGAGCTGGTTTGCCATTTAACATTGTATGTTTCTCAAAGGAAACTTTAAAGATCTGTCACAGAACCTTTTTATAATGTTAGGGCCTGTTTTTCTAGATTCTGAATGATAAACACTCCTAGTAGCCTGGCACTTGCTAGTTGGAACAAAATAATCACTTCAGCCTTTTGTAATCACTTAAGATACTCATTAATTGTGAGTCATTGTTTTGAATATTGTACATTATAGATCTTTTTGTTTTTGTTGCTTGAATTGCCTAATGTTTTTTTAGAACAGTTATGGCAGTTGTTAACTTAGAGTATATTTTTATTCTGAAAATTGGGTAATGCCAGAGTTCATCGCTGGACAACAATTATTTATTCCCAGCCAATCAGATTGGTAGTACAATGTCCTTTTGTAAAGCAAAAAGTAACTGGATTATAGAACTTCTTTTTCTTGCTGAGGTACTGATAAGATTATTTTAAGAAAATGTACATGTTTGAATTAATAGGAAACTACCTCAGACATCATAGAAAATGTATAAACATGTATCTGTTGCCAAAGATGGAATTGTATTTCTATATTAAATTTATAATATTCTTTTGAAAGCAGAGAATAACTTTCATATTTATTTAACAAGTTAAAATTCAGTCACTATTATTACATTAAATAAAATATATCCATGTAAAATAGCTTATTAAATGCTTCCTAAAATTTCTAAAGTTTTAATTATAAGGACTCAGTGATTTTTTCATAAGTATGTTTTTATTCAAAATTTTTTGAGTATGTAGCCTATTTTAAAAAGTTGATGGCATTCTACTGTCAAGATATACATATTCTAATATAAGTCTTTTCTTTATGGAAAATGTGACAATAATAAATTCTTGTGGTTTTCAATATTGTCTTTAAAAGAGCATTAGAAACAATCTTGTAATGGTTAACAGGTTTTTAAATATAATCAGCAGCTGTGCTTCCACTCTTCATACGAACTATTAAATTAGAGCCTTGGTATCTTATTTCCAAAATTCAGTGCATTAAACACAAAACTCAATAATCACCTCCTAGCAGTCACTTTCTTTGTTCTCTGAATTCTGTATTGATGGTGGATATAGAGCCATCTGAATGAAGATGGTTTATGCATGCTGTGTAATTAAGTAGTCTAAATTTCCAAATCTTTGTTTAAATATATTACATTCATTGCCCTATAGTACAGTTCCTTAATAGGAATGTAATATATCAGTATTGCAAATTTAGATTGCCTTTTTCACTCAATCCATTAAAAAGTCAGGTTACCTATAATGAAGAAGAGGTTGTTCCAAAAGATTCAACACCTCTTTTACATTTTTGGAAATGTGCTCAATTGTGGCATGAAGGCTCCACTAGGAATGAAGACATTTATATTTAAATTCTATATTTTTTTCAGTGAAAAATGGAATACTACTTATTGGCCATGCTTTTGGGCATCATCGTTTTTTTTTTCTATTTAAGCTTGGCTCTTCTTGATAGGAAAAGGAGAACAAAATATTATATAAATTAGTTTCTTATTGCTCACCTCTATAAATCAGAATTATTTTTAGGTCACCCATAATATAGGTACATAAGTTCAATGTGCAGATCTGAGAGGTTTCTTAGATCATTGTCAACATTTCAGTACAATTCACAAATGATGGGGATATTTCTAAACACCAGTTTGCAACATGCTTCATCATTTTTTAGAATCTTCATTAAACTCTACGACAATATAAATCTGATTTTGTGGTCAATTTATTTTGACACATTTTCCTTATGGCTGTCAGAGGTGGGTCACAAAAACATCTAAGTGATTCAAATGGCAGTGATTCCTAAATCATAATACTTCAATTTTAATAACATCTAGCATTTATGCAGAAGTTTTTGGTGATATTTGACTAGTTCCTATAGTCTGAACTTTCACCTGATTGGAAGGTGTTAAATTTCTGTCATTTAAAGAAATGAATTAAAAACCTGATATGATTCTTTTGGAAGATTTTGAAACTGGTTAAAAATTTGATTTCCAAGTTTTTGAGTGTGCAAATGAGGTACTTTTTAAAAATTACTCTTCTAACATTTTTTAGTACATATCACAAAATAATGGAATGTTTTGAGACAGTCATCTTTAAAATTCCTTTCCCATCGGAGTTACTCTCGAAAAGCAGCCACATGCTCATGAACTGTTATGGCAGTCCCTCCACATTGAAGGTACAGGGACAGTGTTTGTTTTGAAGATTCTGTTTTGTGGCTTAACCTCTTGCCATCACAGACAAGGTCAGCAAATTTTGAATGTTGTTCTTTCTGTAGAAGGAAAATCCGTAGTTCATCTTTTAAGTTCAACACCTCTTAAATTCTCAACAATAGATAACTGGTAAACTGTAGGGGAAAAGAATTCAGCTACTCCTTATCTCATTAAAAATATCTAAGTGATTCTTCTATTTGAAAGTTAAAAAAAAAAGTTAACCATGTTGGACCATTTAGTGAGCACTTCTTAGTTCAATGTCTTTGATGCAAGAACTGACTGAATGACCAATTGAGTAATTTTGCTGTTGAGATTACATTTTCTCCAGTACAACTTTTAAAAAATTCTTCACTTACCCACAAACACAATGTTTTATTATGGAAGCAGAATCTAGCAGATACCGTAGGCTGAGACATATAGGTGTTCTCACATCCAACCTTCTGTACTATAATTTGCTCTGATACTTCTTTTTTCACACATGAAGCAATATTTTTCTTTTTTTTTAAATAAATCTTGATTGTTCAGATTATTACAATTGTTTCTCCTTTTTCCCCCCATATCTCCCCATCACCTGGTTCCCTCCCCCCCGTTGTCCTTATCCATAGATGTATGATTTTTGTCCAGTCTCTTCCCGTACCCCCCACACAGACACCCCTTTCCCCCTGAGAATTATTAATCCACTCCCATTCTATGCCTCTGATTCTATTATGTTCACCAGTTTATTCTGTTCCTCAGATTTTTAATTCACTTGATTTTTAGAATCACTTGTTGATAGATATGTATTTGTTGTTCATAATTTTTATCTTTACTTTTTTCTTCTTTTTCCTCTTTTTAAAGAATACCTTTCAGCATTTCATATAATACTGGGTTGGTGGTGATGAACTCCTTTAGCTTTTTCTTATCTGTGAAGCTCTTTATCTGCCCTTCATTTCTGAATGATAACTTTGCTGGGTAGAGTAGTCTTGGTTGTAGGTTCTTGCTATTCATCACTTTGAATATTTCTTGCCATTCCCATCCGGCCTGCATAGTTTCTGTTGAGAAATCAGCTGACAGTCGTATGGGTGCTCCCTTGTAGGTAATTAACTGTTTTTCTCTTGCTGCTTGTAAGATTCTCTCTTTGTCTTTTGCCCTTGGCATTTTAATTATGATGTGTCTTGGTGTGGTCCTCTTTGGATTCCTCTTGTTTGGGGTTCTGTGTGCTTCCTGAACCTGTAAGTCTATTTCTTTCACCAGGTGGGGGAAGTTTTCTGTCATTATTTCTTCAAATAGGTTTTCAGTATCTTGCTCTCTCTCTTCTGGCACCCCAAAAATTCGGATATTGGTACGCTTAAAGCCATCCCGGAGGCTCCTTATGCTATCCTCACACTTTTGGATTCTTCTTTCTTCCCACCTCTCTGGTTGGGTGTTTTTTTCTTCCTCACATTCCAGATCTTTGGTTTGACTCTTTGGGTGCGGTGGTCTACTCTGTATATTCTTTATTTCAGACAGTGTATGCATAATTTCTGACTGGTCCTTTTCAATTTTTTTGGTATTCTCATTTAGGTCCTTGAAGGTCTCTTCAAGTTTCTCAGCGGTTTTTAGAAGATTCTTGAGTAACCTTATAAATATGGTTCTGAACACTGTGTCGTCCATTAGTTTGCTTTCATCTATCTCTCCTACTTGTGACATACTTCGATGTCTCCACATTTTGGCTGCCTCCCTGTGTTGATGGAGTGGCTTTGTGTGGTCGGTGACCTATAGGGGCCGGTAGCTCAGCTTCCCCAATCACCCTAGGTGGTCGCTCTTGGTACTCCCCTTTGTGGGCTGAGTGGAAAGTCTTGGTGTAGTTAAAAGCCCTGATTGCTGTTGGTACACTGGGAGGAATTGACCTCAGGTCCAATTGGTTGTGAGGGCCTGCTGTGTCTATAACGGAAGAATTGCTGTGCTGGAGACACAGTAGGGCTTTGGTGCTCACTGAGTCTGCCTCTTGAATGTGTCCCTTATGAGAGTGGTTGAAATCTGGTGTCGTCCACACCGACAGAAAAGTCACTCTCACTCTCCGACCGATGGCCGAGAGTCCCGTAGGCGTCTGGGTCCCCCACGTGTCCCCAGAAACGAGTTCAGAGTGGTTGGGATTGTTGGTATCACTGGCGGGAGTTGATCTCCAAGCCAGTTGGCTGTGAGGATCAGTAGTGTCTCCGCTGGGAGAGCTTCTGTGCTCAGCTTGGATGGGGTGGAGTCTCAGGGTGGCGCAGACAAGCTTTGGTTTCCCGTCTGCTCCGCCCTAAGCGGGGCGGTTTCTCCGTGCCTGAATTAATGGCTGCGCGCTTCTGAGAGAAGGCAGCTTTCGAGCCTCTCCCGCTGCCTAACAGACCAGTTTCTCCCCAGCTGGAGCTGGATTTCAGTGCAGACCGGAGGTTTTGTTTTTCTCCCGAACGAGAAATCCAGTCACTGGGAGGGCTGTGCTCAGCTTGGATGGGGCCGAGTCTCAGAATGGCGCAGACAAACTTGGTTTCCGTCCACGCCGCCCTAAGAGGGCAGGTTTCTCCGTGCCCTAATCAATGGCTGCGCGCCTCTGAGAGAAGGCAGCTTTCGAGCCTCGCCCGCTGCCAAACAGACCAGTTTCTCCCAGACCGCAGCTGGATTTCAGTGCAGTCGGGAGGTTTTGTTTTTCTCCCAAACGAGAAAGCTAGCCACGCAGCGTCTGCTGCCCTCCCTCTCCTCGCGCTGCGAGCAAGCCTGCTGCGTATTCAGCCGCCCGCCCTTTCTGCGCTCACGGATCTCCGCACCTCCACAGCTCCTGAGGCTCAGCGTCCCCCTCTCTGTTTTTCTCTAGTTGTAGGTTTTCCACTCTGCCAGCTTTCCGGTGGTTCTGGATGGTGTGCGCTCTGTTTTTCAGTTGTAGTTTCAAAATTGTTGTGGCAGGCAACAATTAGGTGTTTACCTTATGCTGCCATCTTGGTTTCTCCTGAAGCAATATTTTTCAATAATTTCCTGGCAATATTTACTGATTAAGGATTGCATCTTAATTTGTCACTATACTTTCTTAAAATATCATTTCAAATATTTTACCATAGGAGGAAGAACAAATCTCCCAATGTATATAATTTTATTTATTAGTAATCCTTAATGAGTATTGTAAGATGTTGAGAGAACTAGATTGAGTGTTGTGTGGCTTTAAACATGTCTATGGAAAAAATATAGATGTTTGTCTTTATGCTCTGGATGTTTAATTTTTAGATGTCTTGCTAATAGTGATGATTTCATATTTTCATTAATTATAATAATGACATATATCTAGGACTGTGATTGTGAATTTTGGTAGTGGACATTAATCTATATTTCAGATAGAATTCTTGATAGTTTGTGGGTTCTTTCATCGATCTGATTAGCATGATGTTGTGTTTGTGAGATGATGTGGCTAATAGAAAAAGCGTTCAACTCTGCCATTTTCCTGTGTTTATATTACTAATATTATTCTAATCCTATATTCCTTTGCAGGAATATTTTAAAGCCATTTCTCCAGTTGGCATGAGTTATTTTATTTAAGACAATATAACTCACTTAACCAGGTGTCCATAAACTGCAGTAGAATTTAAAACATTGAAAGTAATCAGGTAAGATTGCTACTGAAAATTCCTAAACCTTGGGACAACTTACCATTGAGAAAAACCTTAACTGCAGCACAACTTGAATGCTATAGTTGACGGAGACCATCTGACCACAGGGTGGGCTGAGTGAGCCAGTGTCAGCTTGCATATTAAATATCAGCAGAGCTCAGAGTCTTAACTTTTTGCTGTTTTTAACATAAAAAGGAATTTTATTATTTTCTTCCTGCACCAAATAGATTGTTCCTGTTTTGTAGTTACTAGCTTAGAGTTTGGTTAAAAAAATTAATATTTTTCTTTTTCATAGTCCTTCAAAATTAAAAAATGTACATGTCAATTAAAATGAATTTCAGCCTTACTCAACAGTTCATGATTTTTTTCATCACCCAATTCCCTCAAATTGTTTCATTTCCAAGTTTATCAAACTCTTTCTGAATTAAACCAATGTACAATGTTAATAAATATTAAGGCAAAACTTGATGATAGTAATAATACTTTAGTCATGCTACTTTGATAGCTAGATACTATAATTAGGACTGTGTGAATAAAATAATTTTCCTATTTTTATCTTGGTCCTTTTGTTTAATTAGAAATACTTTTTGTGAGTTAACATTATTTACCTCCACTTTGAAGAAGTATATTAGTTTTCTTCTGGGATTTATAACATCTTTTTTCCTCAAAACTATTTTGAACGTACTAGATTGGTTTAGTTTGTAGACATTAAAAAATACTTTAAATATTGGAAAATAAAAAGCTCAGGTTTTGATACATTAAGGAATAATGTTCTTATACATTTTCAGTTTGAAAATTTAATGATTACCTGTTTTTGATTACCTGTGTTGTAGAAATTGTAGGGGATAATAATTTACTCTGGGATATTTTCTAATTTATGTTCTCTATTAATTTTCTTCAGTTTTTACTAATATTTTAGTGTGGAGGAAATACTTTTTTTACAGTAGCGATTTACCATTGCTCTTCTACATTTTAGATGTAATGGGCCCAATTGGCATAGCTCATGGGTTGAGCATCACCTATAAACCAGGAGGTAACAGTTCAATTTCTGGTCAGAGCAAATTCCGCGTTTGCGGGCTCAATCTCCAGTGTGGGGTGTGCAGGATGCAGCTGACTAATGATTCTCTCTCATCATTGATGTTTCTCTCTCTCTCTCTCTCTCTATCTCTCTCTTCTCTCTCTCTCTCTTCCTACTTCTCTGAAATCAATAAAATTTACTTGAAAAAAACAGGTGTAACGGTCATAAATAAGTAGACACTGTAAGAAAATAAATATTAGTTTGTGAAATGGCCTATAGAATAGGTTGTATAGAGAAGTTTTGAAAATTAGCTTCCATTTTAGTTATTTAGATGATTAAAAGGGATATGTGTATATTAATTTGAGAGAGAGAGAGAGAGAGAGAGGAAAACAAACATTGATCAGTTGAGAGAGAGAGAGAGAGAGAGAAACAAACATTGATCAGTTGCCTTCTATACATGCTCCGACCTGTGCAACCTAGGTATGTGCCCTGATTGGAATCGAACCCACAATCTTTTGATGAACTATTGAGCCACCCGGCCAGGGCTGTGTGTGTGTATTTTATATGCATACACACAATCTGGATCTAAATATATTATGTATATACATGTATTTGTGTCACACACGCACATGCATACACACATGTATGTGTGTGTATAAACTCTTCATTGGTCCCAGACTGGAAGGGAGCGTGGTAGACCAGACAGCTGTAGTTGTAGGTTGCTTTTTTTAAAAAATATATCTTACTGATTTTTTACAGAGAGGAAGAGAGAGGGATAGAGAGTCAGAAACATCGATGAGAGAGAAACATAGATCAGCTGCCTCCTGCACACCCCCCACTGGGGATGTGCCCGCAACCAAGGTACATGCCCTTGACCGGAATCGAACCTGGGACCCTTCAGTCCGCAGGCAGACGCTCTATCCACTGAGCCAAACCGGTTTCGGCTGTAGGTTGCTTTTTTAGAATTGTTGGTGTGTGAAAGATTTAAGAGATCAGGAGGTGGCAGGAAGAGGGGTAAACAACTGGATAGAATTGGGGAAGAGACTGATATCCCTTTCTTCCTTTGTCTTAGTGGTAATCAACCTGCTTTTGCTAAAATGTTTTATTTTCTACTTTGAGAAGCTCCTGTACATAGTGTTGCTGTTTCTAGAAATAGGAAGGGAAAGGAAGGGAATTATAGAGGCAGAATGCCTCAGTCTGCTATTTTCTACTTAATGGATCCCTCCCCTCCCCTCCCCTCCCCTCCCTTCCTTTCTTTTCTTTCTTTCCCTCACCTGAGGATATTTTTTGTGTGCTTTTTAACATTGATTTGAGAGAGAGAGTGAAACATCGATGTGAGAAACATTGATCAGTTGCCTCTTGTTTGTGCCTGACAAGGGATCATTGGGGATTGAACTAGAAACTTAGGTATGTGCCCTGACTGGGAATCGAACCCGCAACCTTCTTGGTGTACTGGAGGACTTTCCAACCAACTGAGCCATCTAGCTGGGGCTTCTTAATGGAGTTTTGATGGAGTGTTTTTAGTATCTCTTTCTACATTTTGCTACTTTTAATGTTAATCAAATAGTATTCACTCATAATATTAATTTTTAGTTAGCTTTTTAGTTACGTTACCAACCTTTTAGTTATCCATAGTTGCCCACATGGTGAAAGGAACTTTTCCGAAACTTTTCTACTATATTTGAAGAGTTTAGTATAGGTTATCCTTAAAGTTTATCTATCCACGATCTTTTAATTGGTGTCTGGGTTGTTCATGCTTACTGAGGTAAACTTGTCATCTGAATCATCTTCTCCCAAAGTTCTTTTTTTTTTTTTAAATTTTTTGTTGTTCTTAATCACCAGAAGATATTTTTTCCATTCATTTTTAGAGAGAGTGGAAGGGAGGGTGGGAGAGGGGAGAGAGAGAGAGAGAGATTGATGTGAGAGAGACACATCAATTGGTTGTTTCCCACATGTGCCCTGACTGGGACTGGGGATCGAACCTGCAACCCAGGTAGGTACCCTTGACAGTAATTGAACCCAAGACCTTTCAGTACACAGGTTGATGCTCTATTCACTGAGCCACACTGGCTAGGGCTCCCCAAGTTCATAATTAGCTAACTCAATAGCAAACCTAGAAGGAAAGGGTGGAAGAGATAAGACAAGGTTCTCTCCTGTGGTTCACATGGCACTGGCTGATATTGCTTAAGGTAGCTGTAGTTAGATATATTTTGTCTCTTAGCTGTTAGGGTTTCCAATGGTTTATGCAAATTCTGAATCAAAATGAAGAAATAGCCTGGTTTTATACGCTGATTTCTGTTCTAGTCAATTCACAGTATCTCGGGAATACTTTCTATTGTTAAATACTTCTAGTATTTTGTTAGACCATTTTCTTCCTAACCCATTTATGTCCACATTCTCAAGTTTGAAGACCTATTTTTAATGTCAAAAAAACTTACAGATCTTTGTGTTTTTTTATACACAGTGACTAGGAAAATACATGAAAGAAACCTATCGTATCTTACAGTGAGATTGAAATTAATTAGCATTGTATTGGTCACAAAAGCATCAATGTGCATTCGAAAAAGTAAAATAGGTTCCTGTTTGAGATACACAGGGTCGAGGCAATCATTGCTGTCAATCACATATTAGATCCTGTGCACTAACTTATTGTCCTGAGCCCGAGGAGTTGACTATAGAGTAGGCAGTCATTACCACAACATGCCAGAAGTGTTAGGACAGGACAGGTAGAGGATTACTGTGTGATTGGTCACAGTTAAATCTAACCTGGTCTAGGGGAGAGGAAAGACCTGCCAGAGGTGACTTTAAGCTGGTCTCTAAAGAGGACTGATGAGAATTAGGACTGGAAGTAAGAAAATAAACTGGGAGGCAATTTCAGCATTTAGGCAAGTGCTAATTTGGGCCTGAATTAGGACAAGGCTTTAGAGATAGGACTAAAGATACTGATTTCAGAAAGATTTAGGAATCCTATCTTGCTAATTGATCAATGCAGGTGTAAGAAAGGGATAAATTAATAACCTGGTTTTCTAGGTGGGAGGTGGTTCTGTTTCACAGAAATAGGGAATGCAGAGAGAAGGCACAGGTTTACAGAGGGGGAAAGTACTTTTAAGCATGTTGAGTTTGAAACAAATATCCAGTTAGAGATGGCCAATGAGCATTCAAATTTGAGTCTGAAGATTGGGATAAAATTTTAAAGTGAAGATACTGATTTGTGAGCTGTCATCTTAATGGTGATAATTAAAGGTATGAGAACAGAGGGGATCACCCAGAAAGTATGTATAGAATGAAAAGAGCACCCGAAACAGGTAGAACTTTTGGGAACATTAGCATTTGAGGGATTGGAAGATTCTAATTATGGCCTTTGACTAGGCAAATTCTCTTTACTTGAATTGCTATCCAAGCTCTTCACCTAACCAAATCTAATCAGTCTTCAGTATAAGTAAAACCTTTCTTCAACATGAAACTGTTTCTACTTTTTCTAGAAATTAGAAAAAACATTTATTGGTTGTAGCATTTATTTTTTTAATTAAAATTAATCTTTTTATTGATTTCAGAGAGGAAGGGAGAGGGAGAGAGAGCTAGAAACATCAATGATGAGAGAGAATCATTGATTGGCTGCCTCCTGCATGCCCCACACTGGGAATCAAGCCTGTAACCTGGGCATGTGCCACACTGAGCCACACTGGCCAGGCACAAAGCATTTATTTTTAATCATAATCAAATACTTCATAGAGTCCCAGATTTTTGGCTTGATTGGTTCCTGATTTTTAAAAAAGTGTGTGTGCACGTGCATATGTGCATCTGCATTTCCTTTTGTTTAGAAAGCTGTCTAGATATAGTAGTTGCATACTGAGCAACTACTGTATGTCAACAATAATTATATACTAAGTGTTAGAGATAAAGAAATAAGATGTAGCTCCTGATCTTTGGGTGCCAACAGCCAACTGGGGGAAATAAGACAACTGGGTGAATGTGTTACGAAGTTCATAGCTTCCTTTATTTGTCCTCCTAAATGGAATTAAGAATTTATTACTGAATTAACCTTATTTCTCCCTCCTTCCACTATATATATATATATATAAATAGAGAAATATGCTAATTAACCAGGACTCCATAATGGGTCGACTGGACAGGGGGAGGTTGCGCGCACAGTGTAGGGGGCAGGGTGGCAGGGGCCTCGGTGCGCCTGCGCTGGGGGAGGGCCTGATCAGCAGTGGCTGTGGCTGCTTCAAGGGCCGGAGAGGGAGGCAGTGCCGGACCGGTGACACCGCGCAATTTCGAATCTCGCACTGGGCTCCTAGTAGTGACATAAGCGCAACCATGGAAAAGTAGAAAATTCTAGGCATTGATTTTTGTTTGTGTTGTTTGAAAATGTTTGAAATTACACCTGGTATACAACTTTCTATAATTATTAAAGTTAGCATTTTTTCAATATTATCACAAGTTCTTCAGATACATTTTAATTTGCTGTATACAAGCAATATATGGATGTACCAGAGTTTATTCTCTTATTGCCAGGCATTCATTTCATTTTCCCACTATTTTATTATAAATAGTGCTTTAATGAATTTTCATATTTGTGCATTAATCTTTTTATGCATTTAGGATTGTTTCCTTAGGGTTAATTCATAGAAGTGAAATTACTAGGCAAAAGAGCTTTTAAAACTCCCAATATATACTGAAAAATTCCTTTTGAAAAGGGCTTTGACTATACTTTTACTAGCAGTGTATGAGAGTATTAATTTCCTTGCCAAGATTACCTTTTACTTTTTTTTTTTTGCTAATTTTCTAATTTGATGGGAGTATCTTGTTTTAATGTGATCTTTGATTATTAATGAAGATAAATATGTTAAAAGTATAATCATATTTCTTTTTTTGCTTGTTCCTTTTTCGCTTTTAATTCTAGTAACTAATTTTGTGAGCAATTGCATACTCTTACTGTATCTCCTTAGCTTTTATGTATTTTTCAGGGGCAAGGAGGTACAGGTATTTTAGTCTGAAAAATGTATTGAAACTTTCCTACCTTCCCCCTTTGAAATTATGGTAAACTACTCATAACCTAAAACTTACCATCTTACCCATTTTTAAGCGTACAGTTCAGTAGTGTCAAGCACATTTGCATTGTTGTGGATCACTACCATCCTCTCCTCCTGATCATTTTGACTCCTCCTCCAGCATAATGACATGGGCTTCAAAATTCACCAGTGTTGCCTATAGCATTCTTACTGTTAGCGAACCATTCTTTGGATTGCTATTTTTATAGTAATTTTGTGGAGATTTGTTGGCTTGGCTGGGTGTGGAGGCACACTGTCAGGTGCCAAAGCTAAGATTTCTAGTTTATATTGGGCCTTGGGTTTTTACTAATAATTTAGAGCCCCCTATGCAGTGAGTATGGATTATTAGCATTAATTTCCATTTTCACTAAACTTACTTTGTTCTGCCGAGACTGATGCCCATCTTCCACTTCATGCTTCTCACCTGGGGCCTCATGAAATATTTATTTGGTGGTGGTTCTTTTTTTTTTAAAGTTTATTTTAATTTTTTTTTTTTAATCCTCATCCGAGGATATTTTTCCATTGATTTTTACAGAGAATGAAAGAGAGAGGGAAAGACAGAAATATCGATGTGAGAGAAACACATTGATTGGTTGCCTCCTACACGAGCCCTGACCATGGAGGAGCCTGCAACCGAGGTACATGCCCTTGACTGGAATCGAACCCAGGACCCTTGGGTCGCAGGCCAACACTCTATCCACTGAGCCAAACCGGCTAGGGCTATTGTTCTTTTTGACTAGACACTTCTCAGAAATTATGACCCATGATGATGGGGCTGTGGTAGACCTCTGTCTCTATGTACTGGCAGAAGGCAGGGGAGGTACAAAGCTCTGCTGTGGGCAGGAGCTTAACCTGCTCAAGGATCAGGAGGGCGGCCTGGTGACGGGATAGGAGCAAGGAGGACATGGGTGTGAGAAGTAGCAGAGGTAATAAGCAGGGCCAGGCTCTCTAGAGCTATAGGAGTGAGGTTCCTATTGCACTGTGACTAGAACCCTATTAAAGGATTTCAGTTGGAGCTGAGATGGAGGGAGCAACATAGTCTAATATGTTTTTAAAAGATCACACTGGCTGCTGGATGGAGAACTAACTGGGTTATAGAGGAATAGGGGTGAAAGCAGCACGATGTGTTGGGAGGTAGTTGTTATCCAGGTGGCAGTGTTACACTGGTTTGTTTTCTCTCTCTCTTGAACTCAGTCCATAATGTGACCATGTGTAGCACAGCTGAAGATAACTGGCCAGGTTTACTCCATGGAAAAGTGAAACTTAGGAAAACAAACATTGGAACCATGGGTTCATTAATAACATACTTTAACCAAGCTAACTAACCCAGTCTAAATATGGTTTGTATATGAATATCAAAAGTTCACTGTCAATTATCTTTGAACATCCCTCTGAGGGTAAATGAACTTTAAAGGATTTAGTGAATTCAGAAAGATACTTGTATTCCTATTTTATACATGAGGAATCCTATATAATAAAAGCCTAATATGCTAAATGTCGGGTTGTCCGGTTGGCCATTCAATCAATCAAAGCATAATATGCTAATGATATGCTAAGGCCACTCAACCGCTCGCTATGACATGCACTGACCACCAGGGGCAGACAGTTGACCTGTGGCTATGACGTGCACTGATCACCATGGGGCAGACGCTCCGACTGTAGGTTAGCTTGCTGCTGGGGTCTGGCCAATCGGGACTGAGTGAGATGGGCTGGACAAACTCTGGAGTCCTCCCATGGTCCCTCCAGGGCTGGCCAACCTCCTGTGTCCCTCCCTGGCCCCGAACATACACCAGTGGGGTCCCTCAGCCTGGCCTCCACCCTCTGACAATCCGGGACCCCTCGGGGGATGTTGGAGAGGTGGTTTCAGCTTGATCCTGCAGGCCAGGCCGAGGGACCCCACTGGTGCACAAATTCGTGCACTGGGCCTCTAGTAGGCAGTATAGTTATTAATAGTCCTGAAACAAAAAGCAAAACATTTGCCAGTTTTTCCTGTCAGCATAATGCTTTCCATTTAATCCCTTCCAAATCTGTTATAACTTCAGGGTATAGATGAAATATATGAGTTTAACGCACATTTTTGGCATTTATTATTTTGGTTTCCCAAATTAAAGGTCATGTAATTCCTCCAGGAAGCTGTGTCTGACTCCCCAAGACTGGGAAAAGGCCCCCCTTAGATGTTCTTTCAGCACTACCTTTCCTCTATGGTAAGCATCTACCATGCTGAGTTACAAGGCTCGTTGAGGACAGACACAATGACTGGGGAGAATGCAGGCAAACACAGGGTATCAGGAAAGCAAACCAGAAGGGACTTAGACACATGTAATTTTTGAAGTCTTGTGAATCTTGTTTCACTCCATAATGCAGATTTGTTTGAATATGAAGTAGTATCTTAAATTACCTAACACTGAGTAAAATTGACATTACAGAAAGCCGTACATGCTCACAATGTGGCTTCATCTATTTTTGGCATATTATCTTCTCTAGGGTGAGGAGTTAAAATTTTAAGTTAGTTTCCTGTTTTGGCTCTAGGGTATAACCTCAATACCTACATGATTAGACTTTATAAGTTTTTTAAAAAATAATTTAAGATATATACTTTGTAAAATTTTAAAAACAATTCAGGCCCTAGCTGGTTTGGCTCGGTGGATAGAGCATCGGCCTGCGGACTGAAGGGTCCCAGGTTCGATTCCAGTCAAGGGCACATGCCCGGGTTGCGGGCTCAATCCCCAGTAGGGGGCTTGCAGGAGGCAGCCGATCAATGATTCTCTCTCATCATTGATGTTTCTCTCTCTCTCCCTCTCCCTTCCTCTCTGATATCAATAAAAAATATATTTAAAAAAAAAACAAAAACAATTCAGATTCTTAGTTCTTCAGTATAATATATTACTCTGACTCCTTGCCTTCTTAGATCTCTCTAAGCTTGGTCTTTTATTCCTTTTTGAGCCTTCCTTGTTTTGACACTTTAGTTTTCTTCTATTTTTATCTCCTGCCTTGGTTATTTACCTTTCCTCCTATGAGCTGCATATAGACATGTAAAAGTTATCTTTTTAGCTCTGTTCCTTTCTGTCAACTTACTCCTGAAGCATGTGCCACAGTTCTTAAACTAAACTCCGCAGATGACTCCAAATCCTCCTCACCCTCCCATTGCTCTGTTCTGTGTAGCCGATTAACTGCCTCCTATTTTGTATGAGCTTGTTGCTTGCACTAATGGTTGCCCTGATGTTCTAGTTATCTAGGCTCCAAAGCTTAGTCACCTTTGCCTCTACTTTCTCATGCTTCCCTCATGCTTGTTCTTGAGTCCCCAGTGCCTGGTACACAGCATACACTCTGGGTTATGCAGTTCTGTGATTGGATTCTGTAGTATGTTTTGCTTTTCCCCTTCCATCCCCATTATTACCACCTTAATCCAGGCTGTTAACCAATTTGGACTATTTGTGGGAGACGCCTTACTGACCACCCAGCATCCACTCCCCTCTCCCACCTTCCCAGTTATATGATTAAACTTATTAAAACATTCCCTCTCAATACCCAGTTCAGAAATCTTTAGTGGCTTCCTATTCTTCTCTTCTAGCTGTCTACTTACTTAATACTTTTAACGTATTACCTTAACATACCCTTGATTTTTCTTATGCATCCTTTTTACCTAGAATTTCCACTCCACTCTTTCCCGGGAACTTACCCATCCTGGAACATTTCAAGTTCTACCTGATTGGACATGATGTTGTGGAAACCCAGTACATATTTGTTTGTGTACTTTAAAAACACCACCTTAATCTTTTTTTTTTCTTCATGTCAGCAAGGCAGAATGGTTGGAAGAATGGACTGGAGCTGCATTGCCTCCATTCTCATCCAGTTCCACCCCTTACTAGTTCTGTACCTTGATTAACCTCTCTGAGCCTCATTTTTCTTCATCTGTAAATTGGGAATAGTAATACTACCTAGCTCATAGGGATGTTGTGAGGAATAAATGCTTAAAGTCTGCCCACTACTAAATAGATGTTTGCTCTTATTATTACATGTTAGAAAAATCATATTCCATAATCTCCTTAAGGGTAAAGAATATCATATTCTTTAGAATCTATTTACTTAGTAGGCATGCAATAATTATTTACTGAATGAAATTGAAATTTATTGAAAAATGCAGTTGTCCTGTAATAGCTACTTTTGGTTTTGAAATAAGGTTGTTTAAATTTGTACGTAAGCAGTTTCAGCAGTCATTAGGTGAGGTCACATGGTTTCCGGGATAATTTAATAGCAGAGTATACTGTTTCCTTGCTTAATTATGGTTTGGAAAAAAGACAACTATGTAGTTTAAAAATATATTCTTTAAACAAAATCATATAAAGGTGAAATAATGAAACTTTGAACACTAAAACACTTAAAACATAAGCTTCAGTATTTTAAACTTTAAAACAGCAACGACTCAGAAATACGTTGGGCAACAATTTGTGTGCAATAGAGATAACCTTCTAAGTGAAGACATCCCAGAGTAGAACTAGCAAGTTATATATAATTTTCTTAGAACACTAGTTTTAGACTCGATGCTAGGATTTTTAACTTTCATACGCATTTGGCTTTTCTAGCATATATTTAATAAAGGTTTTGAGTAGCTCTTAGAATTGCATAAAAGATGCCCAGTACTGATACTTGCTGTTGGGCTTGTATTTTAAACTTGACTACATTGAGAATTGTGGTAATGCTGTATTAACCTTAAATATTTGACATCATACCAGGTAATGTTTTAAAGAAACAGTAAACATTATCATTGGGGTGGACGTTTAATTACTATTACCAGTCTGCTTAAAACTTTTAATAGGGACTTAGCTCTAAAGCTAGACCACAGGTGAAATAAAGAGTAATGTTTGGTTTCGATGGGAAAGAAAGGGAAGAAATATCCATTAAATGTAGGCTTAAGTCTTCTGGTCCTAAGAAGAGAAAAACTGAGTTTTCACTAGTAAATAGAAACCCGACTAAATGCCCTAAGAAAGTAAAATTATTTTTTTCACTTTAATATTTTATTACATTTGGAAAGTAGTTTTTTTCCTCTGTAGGTTTTACAGAGGGTTTGAAGCATCAGATAAAGAACCATCGGCAATGCCAATTAACGCAGGAGCTCAGATTCTCAGTGTGTAATCATTATGTATAATAAAGTCTAGGTATATTATCTTACATATTTAACAAAGAGCTAAAAAATCAATTTTCATCTTTATGTTCATTTGCTTTAGGATTTAATACCTCCTAATTAGTCATGTATTTATTTAAAATATTTCAATATTAAAGTGATTTAAGTATTTCTAGTTGAAATAAAAATATAGATATATTTAAGAATCTATAAAATTAGGTTTTGTAATGGACCAATATTTAAATGAAAGGAGGAAAGGTATCAAGTAATTGTAATAAAATATTCATCAGCTGTAGAATGAGCTACTCGTCTACTTGCCAAGTCTTACTTCTGTTTCTGTTTATAACCTTCGTGTGGAGACATTGAGAGTTTATGCTGTAAACTTCTCTATTCTCTCTGCTTTGGAGTTGGAAATACTAAAAGATTTTTGTATTCTAATACACCTCCCACAAAAAAAAAATTGAAGTAAGTTCTTGGTCAAGTAGATGATTTACAACCTATAGCAATGGCAATATGGAAATTCAAGTGTATTTCTGTACGGCATCTTGGAGTTTCTGTGGAAATCATTTATTCTCCTGCCACGTTAACTTTAGTCTAGATTTGTATAATTGGAAATAGAACCCCAGCAGATTTCTAGAGACTTTCATCTTTAACTATATCACTTCTCTGCTGCCTGTTTTTTTCTATATTCTTTAGGATATATGCTTGTGAACATTAGAAACTATCAGAAGGAACTAGGAAGTAAAATTGCTGAAGCAGCAACCTTCATATTGATAACTTGAAAATTGATTGTAGATGTATCTCTGTTAATGTGAATCTTGTACATATTTTTATCTTCAAATTTAATTGTGGTTAATATGCACATATTTCTGACTGATGATATAGTTTGGTTCAGTTAAGGCTTATGTCAAGTAAACTAGTTCACCTATTTGAATGAACTCTATTTTTTGATTTATGGCTGTTACTAGTTCCAATGATCAATGAAACATTCTGAATGCCTTTTTGTGGGCTTAGTCCTATGGCAATACAAGGGAAGTTTATTGTTCTTATTTTAAACAGCTTGCAGTTTTGTTGTGAAAAAATGCATGCATGAGAAATAATTATAAAAATAGCAAACCATTAAGGATTAGGTCATGAGGCACGTGGAGGAAGAGCTAAGTGGATTCAGAGCAACAGAGTTGGACTTTCTGAAGGACTCTGGAGCTAGACTGTCTGGGTTTGAATCCTGGTTTTACCACTTAGTTACTAGCTATGTGAGTTTAGTTAAGTACCTCGACTCTTTTGTTTTTTGTTAATCCTCACCAGAGGATGTTTTTCCATTGATTTTTTAAGAAGGGAGGGGGAGAGGCAGAGAGAGAGAAACATCCATGTGAGAGAGATACATCAACTGGTTGCCTCCCGCCTGCGCCTCGACCAGGGCTGGGGGTCAAGCCTGCAACTGAAGTATGTGCCTTTGAATGGAATTGAACCTGGGACCCTTCAGTCCGCGGGCCCACGCTCTATCCACTGAGCCAATTGGTTAGGGCAAGTACCTCACCTCTTGCTTCAGTTTCCTCATGTATCAAATGGAGATGATAATATAACTTACCTACTGGGATTGTTGATTAGTGGCCTTCCTTAACTGGGGTTTCTTGAGAAAATAAAGCCCCACTGACTTCGGGCTTCTGTTGTAGGTAATGACTTGACTTCTCCCCAGTTCATCTGGAGGGACACTGGTTATGAACCGCCCTGGAGAGCTTTGAGAAAACAGCCCCTCACACAATTCTGTTTGCAGTGGTTCCAATGAGGAACCCTAGCTGAGGCTCAAATGAGTTAACACAATAAATCATGTGGAACAGGGTTTGAAAGTGTTGGTAGTTGTTGGACTCTGTAAAAGGAAGCTGATTTAATTAATCAGAGGTAAAGAGCTTTTCAGCCCGAGAGAAGTGAAAGGTTACCTGAAAGTGTTTTCCATCTCAAACAAGTATCTCATTACTTTGTGTCTCTGGGACCAAGATGGGACTTGGAAAACGACAACTTAGTCATCAACCAGGAAAGCATGGAACATTTGAAAGGAGGATTACACATAGGAAAAAATGGTTCTTGATAAGTATGTTACCTGTATCAAAGTCATACAAATGTACAAAATCATGTTGAAACTATGCGTGAGCAAGAAATGGCAAAGTAACCATATATCAAAAAGGTAAATTTATAAACTTTTTCTTGCGGTTACATTTTTTTTTTTAAGCAAGTCAGAGAGAGGTATTTATTTAAGAAGAGAGGCCCGATGCAGGAATTTCGTGCAAGAGTGGGCCTTCCTTCCCCCTGCTGCCGGCACCGGCTTCCCTCTGGCACCCAGGACCTGGACTTTCCTCCGGCTGCCTGCAGGCCCCTGGGACCAGGGCTTCCTTCCGGCTGCCAGCAGGCACCTGGGACCCGGGCTCTGCTCGCAGCCCCGGCTTCGTCCAGAAGGACAGAAGGACGTCTGGAAGGACGTCCGGTTTAATTAGCATATTATGCTTTTATTATTATAGATGATCTACAGTGCCACTTGAGCACAATTTTAGTTAAGTACTAATTGATTACTGAGTATAAGGTCATTAGTGCCATTGGGAGAGCCATTTCAATGTTGTATCACCCCACAGTGCATGCATAGTGTTCATTTCTCTCTCTCTCTCTCTCTCTCACCCATGCGCGTGAACACACACAATTGCAACGTATTTGTAAATTTATAGGGCTTTGATTTACTTGATATGCTTACTTATAAGTTAGGTGTTTTATGTATGTTTGTTTCTACTGCAGTAGGCTCCTAGCTCATTATCCTACATTTAGAGTTCCTGGGCCATGCATTTTGTCCTGCATGTCACTGCTCTGATCATTTTCTTTTATTTGTTCCACCTAGTATACCTCTTCCCCAGCCCATCCTCTGGGACCAAGTTTGACCTGAGGGAGGATTTTAGAAGATCCAGTTCAATTCTCAAGATTGAACTGTAGGGGCAGTTGTTGCTAATTTGACATCTTATCATTTACTAGAGGCCCGATGCACGAAATTCTTGCAAGGGGCTCAACCCTTGCAGCCACGGCGGCTTGCCTCGGCCCTCGCAGCCCCAGCTTTGTCCAGAAGGTTGTCCGGAAGGATGTCCAGAAGTTCATTCGGCTGTCTGGTCTAATTAGCATATTACGCTTTTATTATTATAGATAATTGGTATAGTGCTTTGTTCCAATGATTAGTTCCCCACCTTGCACCCCAACTCAGGTACCTGGGCTACTTCTCTTTACAGAGTCCTTGCTTTGATAAGTCTAAGCCTATTCATAGAATTCAGAGACTGACCCTCTCGGATGTGTGACATTTGCAGTTTCCCATCTTTTGGGGACATCTGTTAATTTATGCTGAAACCCCGTGATACCAGCCACTTGCCTAATTATTACTGTTGCCTATCAGGGTTTTGTCTGTTTTCTACTACTAAATTTCTGTCACTACCTCTGTTGGTTCACCACCTCCCAGTTTCTATTTCCAAATCCTTATCCCTTCCAGTAACATTGCAGGAACCTCTGTCACTGCCTAAAAATGACAATGACAGAGAGTGAAATGTTCTTCATAAAATTTCTCTGGCGAAGGAAAGCCCCAGCCGAGTGGATTCCATTAAAAATATGAGATAAAGTAAGGCCATAGAAAAAACTGAGAAAGTTTTTTATTTTATTTTTTTAATCTTTATTGTTCAGATTATTACAGTTGTTCCTCTTTTTCCCTCCCATAGCTCCCCTCCACCCGGTTCCCACCCCACCCCAGGCCCTCGGCCCAACACCACCCCCCCCCCAACTGTCCTCATTCATAAGTGTAAGATCTTTGTCCAATCTCTTCCCGCACCCCCCCACACCCCCTCCTGAGAATTGTCAGTCCACTCCCTTTCCATGCCCCGATTCTATTACATTCACCAGTTTAATCTGTTCATCAGATTTTTTATTCATTTGATTTTTAGATTCACTTGTTGATAGATATGTATTTGTTGTCACTTTGTTGTTCATACTTTTTTATCTTTACCTTTTTCTTCTTCTTCCTTCTTAAAGAATACCCTTCAGCATTTTATATAATACTGGTTTGGTGGTGATGAACTCCTTTAGCTTTTTCTTATCTGTGAAGCTCTTTATCTGACCTTCAATTCTGAATGATAAATTTGCTGGGTAGAGTAATCTTGGTTGTAGGTTCTTGCTATTCATCACTTTGAATATTTCTTGCCACTCCCTTCTGGCTTGCATAGTTTCTGTTGAGAAATCAGCTGACAGTCGTATGGGTACTCCCTTGTAGGTAACTAACTGTTTTTCTCTTGCTGCTTTTAATATTCTCTCTTTGTCTTTTGCTCTTGGCATTTTAATTATGATTTGTCTTGGTGTGGTCCTCTTTGGATTCCTTTTGTTTGGGGTTCTGTGTGCTTCCTGGACTTGTAAGTCTATTTCTTTCACCAGGTGGGCCAAGTTTCCTGTCATTATTTCTTCAAATAGGTTTTCAATATCTTGCTCTCTCTCTTCTTCTGGCATCCCTATAATTTGGATGTTGGTACACTTGAAGTTGTCCCAGAGGCTTCTTATACTATCTTCATATTTTTGGATTCTTTTTTCTTTTTGCTTTTCCGGTTGGGTGTTTTTTGCTTCTTTGTATTTCAAATCTTTGACTTGATTCTTGGGATCCTCTAGTCTACAATTGAATCTCTGTATATTATTTTTTATTTAAGTCAGTGTATGCTTAATTTCTGATTGGTTCTTTTCCATGTTTTTTGGCATTCTCACTAAGATCCTTGAAGGTCTCACTAAGTTCCTCGGAGGTTTCTAGAAGATTCTTGAGTAACCTTATAACTGTGGTTTTGAACTCTATATCCAGTAGTTTGCTTTCTTCCATTTCTTTCATTTGTGACATGTTTCTTTGTCTCCACATTTTGGCTGCTTCCCTGTGTTTGTTTCTATGTATTGGGTAGCTGCTAAGTCTCCTTGAGTTGATAGAGTGGCCTTGTGTGGTAGGTGTCCTATAGGACCCAGTGCCTCAGCCTCCCCAATCACCTGAAGTGGACACGCTTGGTGCACCCCTTTGTGGGCTGTGTGCACAGTCTTGTTGTAGTTGAGTCTTGATTGTTGTTGGTATCACTGGGAGGAATTGACCTCCAGGCCAATTGGCTGTGAGGACCAGCTGTGTCTACACTGGAAGATCTGTTGTGCAGGAGACACCCTTATGGGGCAGGACTTGCTTCAGTGGGGCTTTGGTGCTCACTGAGTCTGCCCCTTGAGTGTGTCTCTTATGGATGTGAAGAGTTGTAATCTGGTATGGTCTCACACTGACTACTGGGTACACTGGCTCTTGGATCTCCAAGGAGGTGCAAAGTCAGCCACTGCCTAGGGCCACCCAGCAGGAGCTACAGAGAGATCTGCAGATTCCTCCTCTTTGTATTGGGTTTGGAAGTGTGCAGACGAGGCCCAGCTGTGAAGCAAGGCAGGCTGCTGGTGCCAGCCTTGTGTCTTCTTTTGATAGCTTTGGGGCTCCCTGATCCAGCTGCTACCTGTTTGACAGGTTTTAGGCTGAGAAAGGACAGACCATTCATATGCAAAAGCTGCTGCGCACAGCTTGGGTGGGGTTGTAAATTGGGTAGGGCAGGGTCTTGGAGAATCTCCGGGGCAGAGCGAACAGCAATGGCTGCCAGTCAGCCCTGCACCGGAGAGGTGACTGCTGGGCCCTTGCATTCCTGCCCCGATGACAGACAGTCCAGTTTCTCCCCATACTCTGGGTTCCCCAGAGTCTTGCCCAGAATTGGAGTTCAGAGCAAGCAGGAGCTTGTATCTCCCTTCTGATTAAACAAACAGCACACCCGGGTGCCAGCCTGTTCCGTGCCTCCACACCTCCACACCTCCTACCAGTCTCAATGCACTTTCTTCTTTACCTCTCTGGTTGTAGTACTTCCACTCAGCCAGCTTTCCCGTGGTGCTGGATGATAGTTGTTCTGTCTTTTAGTTGTAATTTTGATGTGGTTGTGAGAGGCAGCAAGTACAGGTGTTTACCTATGCTGCCATCTTGGTTCGTCTCAAAACTGAGAAAGGTTTAGCATTAAGAACCCAGGTGGGCCCTAACCGGTTTGGCTCAGTGGATAGAGCATCAGCCTGTGGACTGAAGGGTCCCAGGTTCAATTGCAGTCAAGGGCATGTACCTTGGTTGCGGGCACATCCCCAGTAGGGAGTGTGCAGGAGGCAGCTGGTCGATGTTTCTCATCGATGTTTCTAACTCTCCCTCTCCCGTCCTCTCTATAAAAAAAAATCTATATATTTATAATATATATATATATATAAATATATATATAAAAGAACCCAGGTGGGCCCTGGCCGGATTGCTTAGTTGGTTAGAGCATCGTCCAATATCCCAAGGTTGTGAGTTTGATTCCTGGTCAGGGCTCATACAAGAATCAACCAATGAATGCATAAATAAGTGAAACAACAAATTGATATTGATCTCTAAAAATCAATAATAAAAAAATAATGTAGATGAAAGGTTGAGGTTATAATTTAGAAATTGTAAGATGGAGTGTGAGGAGGAGAGTGAGGGAACTTAATTGCGTGACTCTATCACCTCTGAAATTTAGGTAGAGATGTTGGCTATTGATAGTGAAATAAATTGCAATGGCTCCAACAGAATGAAAAAAGGAAATATGTAATGGTTTATATGGGGAATGGATATATAGTCAAACAAGAATGAATACAAGGATTGTTGAACAGCTGTGGAATAAGTCTCATTATGGTTCCTGTAACATTTGGGAGCCCAGAAACAGACTGGCTAATAATTAGTCAAGTGTGTTTATGAAGTTTTTCTAGGATTACATTCCAGGATTAAAAGCAGTTTACAAAAGTATATCCAGCATGACAAAATAAAATTAAGTATATGTTGTGGCAAAGGAGAAAAAAAGGTTAAAAAGAAGAAGATGGAGCTTAAAATGAGTATAATACTCAGACAAGATATGAGGGAGTCTAGGAATGGACCATAAATAAGCCGAGAGGTTTTTAGTAGCTCTAGCAAATGCATTAATTAGGCAAAGCACAAGGAGTGTTGGCATTGAGAAAATACTGGCCTGAGGTCTTCTCTGAGAACCTGTAATCTAATGAAAATGAGAAACATTGACCAGCTGCCTCCTGCACACTCCCTACTGGGGATGTGCCCGCAACCAAGGTACATGCCCTTGACTGCAATTGAACCTGGGACCCTTCAGTCCACAGGCTGATGCTCTATCCACTGAGCCAAACCGGTTAGGGCCCATCTGGGTTCTTAATGCTAAACCTTTCTCAGTTTTGAGACGAACCAAGATGGCAGCATAGGTAAACACCTGTACTTGCTTTGGTTTGGCAGAAATAGCCCTAGGGAAAATCAGTCTTGACTATAAGAAAGTTTATAGAGATGCTTCATTTTTTTCTGGTGTTGGAAATGTACAGATGTTAGTGGGCAGAAATAGATTGGATTAGAACAATTAGAGTCAAACTCCATTAACAACGAAAACACATATGTCATTCAAGTACTATTCTATAGGAAGTACTTATAAACTTTAAATATTTCAAAATATTGGTTTACCCATGCTCATCAAGGCAGTCAAGTTCTATTCCTGCTCATTTGGGGCTTACATTCAAATTCAGATTGTCAAAGCATTCTCAGACATCCAGTATTTTCATCAGAAACAATTACAAGGAAAAAGTAGAGAACACTTCCCATGAGAAATATTCTGAAAGAATCTAGTTCTAGCATCTTATCTAATGCCAATGAAATGATTGGGTGATCTTAATACAGGGCAGTGAGATGTGGAGAATTGGTAGGTACAGTAGTGAGCATAACCATATGTCTAATTTTAAAGACCAAAGCTGATTTGTATTTTCAGTGAGAAAGCAGGTAGTTAAAATTTTATATATAGGTTTTACATCTCAGAACTAATTAAGGAGTTTTACCTTGACTGTAGTCTTATTTAATAAAAAATTTACATTTTCTTAAATTGACTTTGCACCATTTTTTAATAAGAAGGATTAGAAAATATTCTTTCATGTATTAAATGCATTAATTAAGTCGGAAGCTCTTGTTTTAATTAGTTGGAGGATGGATTACTTTGCAGAAACATTGCACAAACAAGTTGCTAATTATTCTCTCAGATATTGGCTAGCGATGAGACCTTATGATCAAGTAGCAAAGGGTGAGCAGATCTAGGAATTATTTTACGTTTGACTGACTGAATAATAACTCAATGAATGAACATTTTCTGAGTAAGATACTTAAGATAAAAATATGAAGGCATGGCCTCTGCTCTCAGAGTCTAGTTTATCGGAAAATAAGCTACTACAGTGTGGTAAGTTCTCTGATTAAATGCTTGTATGCTGGGAAAGTGGTGAATTGGGAGCTGGAGAATTCTAGAGGATGAGACATTTAGTTGAATTTTGAGAGAAGTTACTTGCTTGGTAAAGGATCTCCTAGTTTGAGGAAGTACAGAGACCTTACACAGCATAGATCTTTGAAGTGGGAAGGGCACACCCTCTGTGTGGTAGGGAAAAGGCAGGGAATGGCAGGAGATGAGACCAGAGGGGTAGGAAGGGGCTAGAATAGGAAAGAACTTTTGTGCTAGGATAAGGAGTGTCACTCTTAAAAGCTATATGGAAACGTGGGAGGATTTTGAGTAGAAAAGGTATAGGATTAAATTTGCACTTTGGAAAGACGGCTCTGGCAGCAATTTAGAGAAGGGATCAGATGTGGGGAACAATATTGTTGGCAACTAGATTATCTGGGATGCTGTTGTAATTAGTAGGTGAGAAGTGGTAGTCCTGAATTAAAGCGGGGATAGTATGGTGAGGAGAGAATCACATTCTGAGGTGGAGACGCAGTGCCAGATGAGACGTGAGAGATGATGGAAAAAAGGGGTTGAAGATAATTTGTGACCTTCGGATTCAGGCCACAGGCTTTTTGTTTTGTTACTTTGAAGTGAAGTTCAATTTAACATGAACAAAATTAACCATTTTAAAATGTACAATTCAGTGGTATTTACTACATTCACAGTGTTGTGTAATAACCACCTTTATCAAGTTCCAAAACATTTTCATCACTAGGCCCAGACTGGGAATTGAACTCACAACCTTTTGATGTACGGGACAGTGATGCTCCAACGAACCGAGCCGCCTGGCCAGGACTCCTTTTTCCGTTTAGTAATTTTGCTTGGTTGCTATAAATCTTTATTTTCCAGAGTTCTGACAAAGTTGGTTCTGATAGTTTTGCTTATTAGGGGGAGAAGGGGTTGAGTTTCCTGGAGGGGTGGGCCTTGGGGCTACCTACTGCATCATTTTTTTGCTGATGTCACTCCCACAGGTGGCTTTTTACAGAATAAATGTGATGGAAGAGGTAAAGAGTGAGCTACAGAGAGAGAGTTGAGAATTATCAGATGTAGATAGCTACCCAGGGAGAGCATATTTCTTGAGCAGTTTCCAAGGGAAATATTAGAATTCATGTTTATATATTTTAAGAAGTTTTTTTGTCATTTGATATGGAATTTATATAAAAGAAACATATAACTTTTAAGTAAATTATAAATATAAATACCTATGAATCTACTACCCAACTTAAGAAAACTAAAACGTTATAGTTTCTTTGAAACTTTTGTATTATATGCCATCCCATTCTTCATCTTCCCCCAGCTTCCCACAAAGGTAACCACTGTATTGATTTTGGGTGCTGCTGGGGGGCTTATATTCCTGTGTTTTAAAATAACACAGAGCACAAAACAGCTTAGCTAGATATGTACGTATCCCCAAGCAGTGTGTTGCTTAATTTTATTTGTTTATGATCTTTATAAAAATGGAAACCTGTAGGGAATCTTATATGTTTTACATTTTTCTTTCACTGTTGTTTTAATAGTATCCTATATGCCATTCTTTTTAATGAATGCATAAAACTTAAACGTGTGTATGTCCTACAATTTATCCATTCTCTTCTTTTTTTGAGTTTTTACTTTTTACAATCTTCGTTGTTGAAAGTTTTACATATGTCCCCTTTCCCCCCATATCCGTTCTCTTCTTGATAGGCAGTTAGTTTTAGTTATTATTATGTTTTGGCCAGCATGAACAGTGCTACTGTGGACATTTTTATTCATATACACAAGACATATACTACAGGGTAGTGTTTCTATAGGAGTGGAATGCTGAGTCATGGAGGATACACAGGTCATTCTAGTTCCTATTCTAGTCATATTACATTGAAATTTTAGATAATTTTCAAATTTTGTTCTTTAACATTGTAAGCATTTAAGACTAAAATTCTTTGCAACTTGTTACTTTACAGCATTTTCTTACATGTCTACATTTTCTTTTCATTTCAACTGTTTTAAACTTCCATAATGATTTCATTTTTGATCCACAAATTATTTAGAAGTGTGTTTTGAAATTATCACATGTAGATGTTTTTAGTTTTTTCTTTCTGTTAATAAATTATATATTAGTGAATTGCATGGTGATCTGCAAAGTTGGTTATATAATACTAATTCTAGGAAATTTAGTCTTTCTGGTTTAGCACATGAGCACTTAATGTAGATGCTCCATGTAGAGGATACAGAGCCTTTAATTTTGAAGTTGAGGATTTTCCGTGTCCATTAAGTCAACTTTTAAAATTTCTTAGTTTAGATATTTAATATTTAACTAATTTTGTCTGCTTGACCTAGCAATAATAGAGAAAAGTAATTTATACTTTTTGCCTTATAGTTTTATCAAAATTTGCTTTAGATATTTATATGTATTCAGTGCATACAAGTTTAGAATTCTTATATATTATTAGTGCATTGAAGCCATTTAACACTAAAGATGCCTTTTGCCTACTATGTCTAATTTTAACAAGGTTATTCCACTATTCTTCAGTTGGTATTGCCAATGATTTCATTTTTCCATTTTCTGTCTTTTAGAATTTCCACGTTTTTTATATTTTACTGTGTCTCTTATATATACTAAATAGAAGAATTTGGATGGCAGGTGGGACATTTCTGTTTTACCCTCGTTTACTGGCGTAGGGTCTATATATTTTACTTATGTTCCGTTGTATAATAACAACAAAATATAAGGTTAATAAATATCTTAAAATCCACATCTTCAAGAAAAAAAGTACAAATTTGGCATTGTTATTTTCTATAGACAATGTTTATTTTTCTTTAACTGTATTTTTATTAGCTGCTTTGCTTACTATTTCTTCTTATTACTCAGACCTTTTTAATGGAGCATTTTCTTTTTAAAAATATTTTTGGAAGTTTCGTTAGTGAATGTTAAATGGTGGTAATTCTATTTTATACTTATCTGAAAATGTCTTTATTTTACTTCAGTTCTTGAAAGATCTGGGTACCCAATTCTAGGTTGACAGTTTTTCTGGTCATCTGTTCTTTCTGCAATAGAACATTTTTGAAATGTCTTTCTAATGAAAAATGTAACCTGAAGTTTAATATCTGTTATATGTGGGCTTAACAAGAATAATCTCATGACGAAGCCTCCTAATAACCTTGTACAAAGTTTTTATTAGGTTACTGGCAGAATTGCTATACATTTAAAAACTGAAATATGAGTAAGAGAACTTTCCATACACATATGTGGTGACTGCCTTAGGTTTGTGGCTAGAATCACTATAGTGCTTATTATTGTGTATGGCTTTTGTTTGATTATACTAAGCACCCTTTTTCAGAACTCCTACATTACTAGTTGTTGATAACTGGGAAGGCTGTCTGCATTTCAGTCTTTTAAAATCTTCTTTTGTAACTATTACCTTGATTTAAGTCAGCATAAGTGTATTTTTAAAAATAACGCGTCACCTATTTTCTCTTCTCCCCCATGCTGTTTCCAGTTCTTGTCCATATATTTAAGGCCGGAAAAGATGAACATAACTGTAATCAGAGGATAGATATCATTCTGGGTTCTTTTTTCCACCTAGTATTATGGAATGAATGCTTCCCACCCCAAAGGGTTTGCCATGAATCAGCAGAGAGTTGGCAAAGCCCAGGTGTGTTTTACCTCCGATGGGGGAGAGCTGCCATTTTGGGCCTTTAGACATTCCAAATACTCAGGTAGATTTACATAATCAGCCGACAGTGCAGAAGGTTATAGGGCTCCTGAAACAAGCTATGGAAGTTTTATAAAGGTTAAATTGGTTTGGTTGGTTAACCAG
This sequence comes from Eptesicus fuscus, assembly GCF_027574615.1. Taxonomy (NCBI): domain Eukaryota; kingdom Metazoa; phylum Chordata; class Mammalia; order Chiroptera; family Vespertilionidae; genus Eptesicus; species Eptesicus fuscus. The sequence goes on from NC_072480.1 coordinate 18,612,217, forward strand.
ATTATATTCTCAGCTCTCCCTTTGGTAAAAACCATAATGTCAATTCACCTTCTTAAATTTCAGAAACATACTACTTGTGCTTGGTTTTCAAACAATTTTATTTAATACATAATAGTTCATTCAGTTATTTCCAGTATATATTTAGTAAATTGTTTTATTGAAGGATTATATGCAAAGAAGTACCCAAAGTGTAAGAGTACAGCTTGATGAGTTTTTACAATGTGAACAGAGCCATAGACCCAGCACCCATCTCAAAAAATAGAATATTAGTTTTGGCTATATTTTGTACTCTATACAAATGCACTCTTTTAGGTCTGGCTTCTTTCATACATTATTAGGTTTGTGAAGTTCATCTATGTTGTGTGTAGTTCATTCCTATTCTTTGTATAGTGTTCCAGCGTATGTCTGTGCCACAGTTTTTTTTTTTTAATGTTTCTCACTCCTGGTGGACAGTAAATATTTCCACTCTGATGCTATTACAAATAGTGCTGCAGTGAACATTGTCACACATATCTTTTGGTAACTGTATGTTTCCATGTCCAAACAGAATGCCTGGGTTATAAAGTAGTATCTACTGAAACTGTGAAAGCATGGTTGTACCAATTTACATTTTATCAGCACCGTGTCTTGTACATTTTAGACATTCTAATGGATGTGCAGAGGTATTACTTCCGGTTCTAATCTGCATTTCCTCAACTACTGTAGTTGAGCACCTTTTCAAATGGTTATTGGCCATTTGGACATCTTCCTTTGTGAAGTGCAAGTCTTACCCAAGTTCCTAATGGGTTGTCTGCCCTTTTTCTTGATTCCCAGGAGTTCTTTCTACAATCTAAATATGAGTCCTTTGTTGTGTTACAAAGATCTTGTACTCTGTTGCTTTTTTTTTTTTTTTCTTTTCACTTTTCAGTTTATTTTGTTGATTGTTTTGCTTCATCCCAGGCCAAGAGATTCTAAAGCTATCAAATAGACAAAAAGCAAACTTGGAAATGTTAGAGGAAAAGCTGCTACTTTTACTACTTTTACTACTCTGCTTAACTCAGCTGCGTCATCTCTGACAATGAGTCTTACTAGATGCCCAAATAAGAAGTATTCTTACGCTATTTAATGTTTAGGTTCTGACCAATAAGAAGACAACTTTCTTTGGTGACTATTCACTTTCTATGATTGATTATCGCATCTGGCCCTGGTTTGCATGTCTGGATGCGCTGGAGTTAAATGAGTGAGGCATTTGAATACGTTGTGCATATTTTAGGACAATGATAATTAGAATAGTTTATGTTTACCTTTTTTACTGAACAAAAATTAAGATATTTTATGCAACTTATGAATAGGAAAAAGCAGAGTGCAGGGAAGACTTGGGCATGTCATATACCTACATTCACCACTGCTTCCCATCTGGGGGGTTAAGTAGATTTATTATTATTATTTTTGCCAGTTTGTTACTACACTATGATAATTATAATAATGGTAAGAGAAAAGGGAGGAGATGGAGTCCATATTCATTGAATTTTTTTGTATCACTCATGCCATATGTATATCTTTTCTTCTTTAGTTCTCACTGTAGTCCCACCTTACTTTTATTTTATAAATGAGGAAATTGAATTTGAAAGTTGTTTAGGTGACTTCCCAAGGTATCAGAGTATATAAGTGTTGGGTCAGGAGTCAGGACACAAACGCTCATGTGTTCTCTACAATTCTAGTGTCATTTAATGTAAGATATCCTATGGTGATTTTCTTTATGTAGTTCAGCAGGCAGACTGGGTGCCTACTCGTGTAGCTTGATGTTAGATGTGTAAAAGAGGCCCCTCCCTTCAACTAATAGTGTTGCTGCACTATCATTCTCTGTTGTTTCAAAGGCCTATGATTAGATTTACTTCTAGGATTTGAAATGACTCATGCCATAAATCACAAAACATGTTTATCATAAGTATCACTTGTACTTTTGACAATTTCTATAACTGTCTGCCTTCCCCTGCCCAAACTCCCATCCTAGACCAACATAGCATCTATATATATAAAAGGCTAATATGCTAAGTGTCCAACCGTCTGAGTAATGACGTCACGTAGCAACACCCAACTTCCTCTCCTTAGCGACTAGCCTCCTTGCAGTTTCTTCAGCCCAGGAACATGACTTGCTTTATAGCCAGGTGGAAACATTTCACACTGTAACCAAATGTCTGTGAAGCGTTTTCTTGTGCCTCATCTCATTTGATCCTCACAGAAGTCCTGGAGTAGGTAGACTCAGTGGAATCCTATTTTCATTAGCCAGAAAATAGAGATTTAGAAAGCTTAGAAATTTTACCTGACTGAAAAGAAGAAATGATGGACCTTGAAAATGACTCCCGGTTTTCTCACTGCACAGAATATAGTCAAACGCTGCAGTTAATTATTTTACTCTTTGTTCTCCCTGTGTGATCTACAATAATAATCTGCTTCATGTTGATATTTATTGCTATGTTACTGACAATTACCTGAAAGAGAAGTTGGGGTGCTTCACTGGGCTGGAAAAAGTTTAGCTAAATCAGAAAGCAGGTCTAATTAAGCAAGTTTATTCTATATCTATAAAAGGCTAAGTTGACTTGCGCATTCACGATACATATAAAGCTCTCGCTGGCGCCAATCACATGTGTGTGTTTCCATCTGTCATTGTCAATCGTGAATTTGGTTGACACTTCTATTAGAGAAAGGGTGAATAGCTATATTAAAATATTTCTTCTAATTAATTTCCTTTCAATGTGCACCGAATTCATGCACCAGGCCACTAGTATAATAATAAACGAATATTCATTTTTCCTCTTCCAGACTAGTTAAAATAACTTATCATGTACTTACAAGCCCAACGTTCAGAAACATGATTTACTTCTGGGTTGGAAAGCACTATTTGTAATGCATAGAAGATGGTCTATTTTGGGAGGGTTGTAGGATAGTATTACCAATAGGAAATTATTCTGCATACTCATAAAGGGTTTGTAGAAAAAAATGGAAATCTCATTATTGTAGATAGTAGAAACTTTAGAGGGATGTTTGAACATTCCCACTTTGTACTATAGAAATAATTTCCAACTCTCAGGCTACTCAAACATTAAAAGTTCAGATATTACTTATGTTGAGTTACTTTTACCTATTTGTATTCTTTTATAATTTTGCAGACTTTGTGATAGTATGTCTGTTGTATTTGTTAACTTTTTATTCTGTATTTAAGTGATATTTGAACAAAAAGGCCCAGCCCGGCCAGTGTGGCTCAGTGGTTGAGCATCAACTCATGAACCAAGAGGTCCAGGGTTCGATTCCCATTCAGGGCATATCTCCAGGTTGTAGGCTCTATCCCCATTAGGGGGTATTCAAGAGGCAGCTGATAGTTGTCTCATTGATGTTTTTATTTCTCTATTTTCCCTTCCTCTCTCTAAAATCAATAAAAACATTTTTTTAAAAAAGGCCCAGATTCTTGTATATAAGATGTCTATGTTTAAAATTGGGTTAGAAATTAAGTTATATAGAATCTTAGGTAAATAAAATTTTACTTAATTTAAGATAGCCTGGGTTGTATTATGTAAAAATAATTCTCAAAGGGTATGGGCAGCTTTTAAAAAATAGGATATAGTGTGTTAGCGCCATCTACTGCTGATTGAGCATAATTACTTACTGTAATTATGTTTACATTTGGATTTTTCCCAGTGCCATAGTCTTCAAGTCCTGCATATTACTGTAGGTAGTCTCACTTACTTGAGCACTCTGTAGAATCTGGATGTTTGGGGGTATTCAAATGATATTCTGTCTGTGTTCATGGTTGCCCTTTTTGAAGATCTTGCTTCATAATTCTTGTAAAAGTACCAGTGGCAAATTTTCTATAATGTTCTTGACAGTTCCCAATTTTAAAGTTAAGGCTAGCACCCTTGTTTTTAATTTTTTCTAATTGATTTACTATTGTTATGGAACTAGTGGATTAAAATTGGGGTTTAAATTGAACGCCCGATTTGTAATTGAAGGGCTGTCCATGGAAAACTACGTCTCAGTATGTTACTTGTTATTTAATTAATCACAAATCTGCATACCGCAGAATTGAGTGTATTGGTAGTTTAGAGGAAAACAAAATACTATAGTCATTTTCTTGGAGTTTAATTTGCTAGTGGAAAGGACGTTGCACAAATAGGTTCACACAATACACTGATTAAGAGCATGGGCTTTGAAGTTAGACTCCTGAGTGTAAACATTGGCTTTACCACTTGTTCTACTCGTGACCTTGAGGCCATTAATCTTCACCTCTCTGAGTCTCAGTTTCCTCATCTGTAAATTACACTAATAATAAAAATAGTACTTACCTCTTGGGGTTATTGTGAAGTATAAATAATAAATACTTCTGAAGCACATAGCATAGCTTTTGGCACATAGTAAACATGCAATAAATATTAGTATCATTGTACCACTGTTTATATGTTCATAGTGAATATGTAAAATTATTTCAATAAATAATTTTTATTTTAGTAACGAATACCTGTTTTGAAACCTATAATGTTTGAATAAAATATGTTAAGAATATAAACATTCCAAATGTGTACTGTTAGTTTCTGTGCAACAGTTAGCGTAGAAGATGGTGTGATAAAGTGGAAAGAACAAGGCCTTTTGAGTCTCCAGTCCAGCTTGTCAGTTACCAGCAGTGTAACTTGCAGCAAGTTATTTAACCTCTCTAAAGCTCAGTTTCTTCATCTGAAAAATGGGTTGTTTTGAGGATTAACTGATATAATGTGTGTATAAAGCCATCATTCTTGGTAGACTTAGTACTTGGTAGACTAACAACATAAATGTTAAATCTGTCTTTCAATAACAATATACTACAAGTTTACTAACATGTACATATTTTTATAATTTTGCTTTATATTATTCATATTAAAAAAAAATATTGCCCTGGCCAGTGTGGCTCAGTTGATTGGAGCATCTTCCCGTGCACCAAAGAGTTGCGGATTCGATTCCTGGATGGGGCACATACCTGGGTTGTGGGTTCAATCCCCCGTTGGGGTGCAAATGGGGGGCAGCTGATTAATGTTTCTCTCACATTGATGTTTCTTTATCTCGTTCCCTTCCTCTCTCTCTCTCTCATCAATGAAAAATATATCTTCAGATGAGGATTAAAAAAAAAGATATTAAACATCTTTCATATTTGTTGGAGCTTGAGAAGGATTAAAAAGAAATTGTGACATCCTGAAGAAGTATAATTGAGGAGATGGGATATAAATATGTAAAGGATTTTATTTTAATTTGAATAATGCAATAATATTTGTATGTAATTGTTAAATTATACAGAAAATATTTTTTTAGGATTTCGGAGATTAGTGGCCTCAAGGTCACAAGTAGGACAAGTGGTAAAGGAATACTTTTTATCCTGGACCAAAATTACCCATTAACTTCATTATATTTTATTGTGGTAGTAGTGGCCTCTTGGTCATTGTAAGAGGAGATGAAGAATATAAAATCCACTTATGGATTATTAGAAATGTTTATTGATTACATGTTGTCTACCAACATTGTGAACCAAGTCTGTGGAAAAACCAGTATTTAAGGTGATGGTGGGGATGTGTGTGGTGGTAAAATGATCAGCTGAGTGTTGTTTCTGAGCATAGGAGATGCTCATAAATATATGAATGAATGAATGAATGAACGAATGCACAAATGCCTCTGCATCATAGTGATACTAAAGGAGACCAATGTTCTTATTACACACTAGTTTAAATTTCTGTGTATATTATAAATAGCTAATTCCCTCCTGTGTCCTCTGGGACTTTCCTTCATCAGGATATGTCTTCACCTGTTCTATGTCTTTCCTCTTTACTTGTGTGAACCTGCAGTCCCAGCCCAATTCCAGTCCCCTGTCTTCCTACATGGCTGTGGTGTAGCCGTTCCCTCTTCCTCACCACCCTGCCACCCACGCTTCTGAAATTGTCCTTTTGCAGCTATCACCAATGACTAGCTGACTGTCAAGTCTCAAGTCCAAAGAACACTTTTTGGTCCTTACGTTATGGATTTCTCTGTCTTTGCATTATTGCCTGTCACTTCCTGCGTTCTCCGGCCTCCCATGCACCGTTCTCTCCTGCTCCTTCTCTCCTTTGGCCTTCTGCTTTTAAGTCTCATTTTGCTATTTGTTTTTTTCCCTCCCCAGCCCTCTTAAATGTTGGTGTTTCCTTAGGTCCTATAGTTTGTCCTTCCTTCTTTTTACTCTAGGTTTTCTCTGCATTCCAGGGACCTTACCCATATGCTGATGATTCGGTGCCTCCATTTGAGTTTCAACCAAGTTCAACCACTGGTCTTACAAGGGGAACACGGCATGGGCTTTAGCCCCTCATCATGTCCATCACTCGTTAACATACTACAGCTTCCCTAAGAAACATACAATGTGTGTAAAAGAAACAACCAAGAACCATAAAAACTTACGTAAAGGGGTCATGTTCGGTATGGAAACTCAGTCTCAAGAAGTGCCTCCTAACCCTCTCTGCCCCTGAACCACTCCTCTGTAGAAATTCTGGAGCTGCCCTGAGTGTCCCCAAATGCCCTGTGAACACATCTACTTGCACGTCCCTTCCAAACTGGGCTCCTCACTTACCACTCCTTTCAGACAACCTGCTCCTCCTGTATTCTGCCCAAACTATCATAAGCCCAGACCCACAAATCATCCTAAACTCTGCTTTTCCTTTAGCTTAAATAATCAGCTAGTCCTGGGATCACTACTGCCTTCCTTAACCTTTCATCTATGATGGGATTTACTTCATTATAACTATTTGATTAATGTCTGTTTCTTTCACTAGAATTTTTATGTGTCGGGTACCTACCACAATTTTTGTATGGTGGTAAATGCTCAACTAATGCTTTCATATGTAGAAATAAATGTATCAGCAATGCCTAGTTCCCAAGGAATTAATAGCATCACCTGACTGTCCTAGTAAAGCAAAAGCACTGTAAAATAGGTTGTCTAACCTTAATTTAAAAAACATATTAATGAATGTTAAATTAAAGTGAAATATTTTAAGATATTGTTCCTACCCTAGCCAGTTTGGCTCAGTGGATAGAGCATCGGCCTTCGGACCGAAGGGTCCCGGTTTCGATTCTGGTCAACAGCACGTACCTGGGTTGCAGGCTCCTCCCTGGCCTGGGCCCTCCCTGGTCAGGGCTTGTGCAGGAGGCAACCAATCGATGTGTTTCTCTCACATCAATATTTCTCTCTGTCTTTCCTTCTCTCTTCCACTCTCTCTAAAAATCAATGAAAAAATATCCTTGGGTGAGGATTAGGAAAAAAAAGATGTTTTTCTTTACAGTTTCTTAATTTAAAAGAGTTTTATATGCCATCGATGCATTTTGGAACTTGAACACTTCTAATTCTTTCAGTTTTAAAGATGAAATCCAAGCTTTCTTCCTTTCAGCTTGTCATTGATCCAGTTCCCTCCCTCCCTCCCTCCCTCCCTCCCTCCTTCCTTCCTTTCTTCCTTTCTTCCTTCCTTCCCTGAAATTTTTATGAGTTTATTTGAGCCAAACTGATGAAATGTGTTAGGGAGCAAGATCTCAAATGCTCCTCACTTTTTCCCATTTAATAATATTTCTCAGTATTATTTTTGTTCATTAGATGCTCTCAAGTGGTGGTTTGATAGTTATATTTTTGTTAAATGTGTAACTGTGGCTTCCATTTGTTGTCATTTTTGGAATAAATTGTTCCCATTATACAGCAATCGTTTCAGGGCCAGCCTAGAGGGGTAGACCCTTTCCATTTCAGTCCTAAAGAAATAGCGTAAGAGAGGATGTGTGTGCCAAGTTCTAAGTGGTAACTAACAGCTTATTTACATAGCTTTTCCAGTGGGTTTAGCATTTGACATAAAAGAAATATTCGGATAATCGAAACTTAAACTTCCGGATAGCTAACCTTATTTTAACCTTCTAACCTTATTTTAAATTTTTGAGATGATTATGGCCTGATGTCAACTCAAGGTCAGCAGCAGGGTGATGAGTTGTCTTATATGGTGTCTACTATTTAATTAACCTGCCTTGTTAGGCTGAAAGCTATCTCTTCCTGGACTGATATAGCAGCTTGCCCTTTTCATTTGCTTTTAATCGCCTGCGTCCCAGAATGCCAGGTAATAAGTTTTAAGAATTGTGTGATAAATAGGAGTCAGTAATTCTCAAACAAGATCTAAGAACCAGGGTTATTTCCTTGGTGCAGCGGCTTTATAAGAACGTTTTCAGCTGTTCAGAGTTGGCTTTCATTCCTGAGTGTCTAAATTGTGTACTGAACGTCCATGTTGCTGATTACCTACATGCACTTCCCATTCATGTATAGTTCATCTAGTTCTGGTGTTTTCTGGAATCAGTCTTGTGCCATTTATATCATTGTAGTTTATTTATCATGGGTGTCACTTGTTTTTTAACCATTTCTGCAACTCCCTGCCTCCCCTTGCCCGAACTCCCATCCTATACTAATGTGACATCCTACCTTATAATAGAGAAATATGCAAATTGACCGCACCTCCGCTATGCCCATGATTGGGCCTGCGAGAGGCTGGGGGCGGGACTCCGGGTGGCCTATCCGGCCGTTGAGAAGAGCAAGATGGCGGCGCCCAATCCTCTTAGTTCCGGGGGTCTGGGGCGGCGATCGCCACCCTGGGGGGCGTGTCCGGTCCGAGCCAGGCGCTGCGGAGGGTCCGAGCCAGGCGATCGCCACCCTGGGGGGCGTGTCCGGTCCAAGCCAGGCGCTGCCGAGGGTCCGAGCCAGGCGATCGCCACCCTGGGGGGCGTGTCCGGTCCAAGCCAGGCGCTGCCGGGGGTCTGAGCCAGGCGATCGCCACCCGGGGGGGCGTGTCCGGTCCGAGCCAGGCGCTGCCGGGGGTCCGAGCCAGGCGATCGCCACCCGGGGGGGCGTGTCCGGTCCAAGCCAGGCGCTGCCGGGGGTCTGGGGCAGCAGTCGCCACCTGGGGTGGCGTGTCCGGTCCGAGCCAGGCGCTTCCGGGGGTCCCGAGCCAGGCAATCGCCACCCGCGGGGGTGTGTGCAGTCCGAGCCAGGCACATACGGGGGTCCGGAGCCAGGTGATGGCCACCCTGCGGGGCGTGTGCGTTCCGAGCCAGGCAATCGCCACCCTGGGGGGGCGAGTCCGGCTGAGCCAGGCGCTCCGGGGGATCCGGGGGCCATCGCCACCCTGGGTGGGGCGTGGCAGGACTCGCCCAGCCCCTCCCAGGGTCCCTGGGAACATTGCAGGCATGTGGTTGCTGAGACCCAGACCAGGCCTCTGGCCACAGATTCATAGCTTTGCGGAGACCTAGGGCAGGGATCTGCTTCATCTGCAGAGAGACAGAGGTTCTGCAGTGCCCCCAAGATGTGGGTGGGCCCAGCCAGGGGTCAAGGGGCATGGAAGGACTCCTGGCAGAGGGGCAAGGACCCTCACCCCTGAGGCGGGGGTTGAGGGGTGGAGCCACCTCAGTGAAGGGGTGCTGCACTGCAGGGTACTGGACTGACTGAGGTGATTCAGAGAAGCTCCCAGTGCTAATGGGCCTCGCTCAGGCGGCCTTCACACTTCAGAGGCAGTGACTACTGCTCCTGCCTTCACCCAAAAGCAAGCTAGCTACACCCTGCCCCATAGCAGAGCATGCCTAGGCAGTGAGTGGGAAGCCTTCCACCTGCTTCGGAGAAGGGGGGGCAGTAAAGAATGGGGGGAGAGGAAAGAATGTGGAGCATCCGCAATGAAGAGGTGCTTGAGAAAGAGGCTCGGAAGCCTGACTGGAAGGTTTGTTCTGTTTGCTGGGCCGCTGCCCCTTAGGAAGCGAAAAGAGCATGGCTCTGAGGGCTTCCTGTGTGCTCTGAGGGCTTCCTGAGTCAAGTTCCACAGCCAACTGGAATTGGCCTCAGTTTCCTGGTCTGTAAAATGGATGAAGCGTGTCCCAGTGCCTTCACTGATCTTTGATGGCCAATTGAGATACTATATAAAGAAAATGAGGGAAGAAGTGAGAAAGAAAAGTAAGGACAAAAAAACACAAAAGAAAGATTGAAAGGAACCTGTAAACCCATTGTCACTTAAATAGGGAATATAGTCAGTAGTGTTGCAATGATGGTATGATGCCAGGTGGGTACTAGAAATATCGGGGAACACTTTGTAAAGTATATGATTGTCTAACCACTATTCTGTAACTAATATAAAACCTGAAACCAATACAAAATAATGTTGAATATAAAGAAATGAAAATTGGAGTGAAATTTTTATAAATTTCAAAGTTTAAATAAAAGCTGTAAAGGAAGGAAGGGGAGAATAAAAAGTGTTTTTCATTTTGCCACTTCATTAAAAAGACAGTTGTCTTTATGTGATGCTTTTATACTTTTCTAAGTCATTATCTCATTTTAATTTCCGGGCAACTTAAAGACAAGATAAGTATTCCCTCCACTATTCAAAGAAAGGAAATCTTGGTGTCTGGTCCTAATGATTCAATCGTCAAGCCCTTATTGTAAAGCAGGGTTAGTAAAATTTTCTGTGCAGGGTCATATCTATACTAATAAAAGCCTTGGGGGTGATCAGGCCAGCAGGGGAGGGTATTTGGGGGCAATCAGGCCCGCAGAGGAGCAGTTAGGGGTCAATCAGGCCAGCAAGGAAGCAGTTAGGGGGCAATCAGGCAGGTAGGTGAGCGGTTAGGAGCCAGCAGTCCCGGATTGTGAGAAGAATGTCCAACTGCAGGATTAGGCCCGATTCCCCAGGAATCGGGCCTAATCCTGCAGTTGGACATCCCCCGAGGGGTCCCATATTAGAGAGGGTGCAAGCTGGGCTGAGGGACACCCTCCCCAGTGCACAAATTTCGTGCACTGGGCCTCTAGTGTAATAATAAATAACTGTGCTCTGTTCATAGAGCCCTCTGGGGCAGAGCAAGAGGCCTTAATTTCTTTTCTTTCAATAATATCAGAGGGCTTAAACGTTGGTGATGGAGGTCCTGACTGAAAAGCCTCTATTTACACAAACATGCACATACATACACACAGTACATGTGTATGTTTGTGGTTATATACATTAATCTTGTTGCTGTTGGTTCACTACCAGAGTCCCTGGCTAGCGCTATTCATAAAGAATATTAGCGTCCACGTGTGCATACTGGGCTCCTTCGTGGTGTGTGGGAGGCAGGGAGGGCTAGATACCGTGGTGGAATGTGGGAAATAAACTGAGTGGGAGTTTTCCATAAATAGTTTGATGTTGGCTTATGTTTTGGCATGTGCTGTAAATTTTCGATCACTGCCTTAATTATATAAGGAATTGCTATGCGAAAATGTGAAAAAATTCATACTCCATTCTTTTTTTAAAAATTTGAGTTGCCATATTAGTTCTTTGTAGAAGCAATAGAATATTTACATTCTGCCATAAGGCTGCTAGATTCCAGATCTGATTCAAAAAATTATTCACTTATGCCTTGGGACTTAAGGAACTGCATTTTCAGAGAGACACATTCAGCAGGCTTGAAAATGGGCACTCCAAGGGGATTCGGGACTGAGCTACCAATGCAGCCCTCTGGTGCCCAGATGAAAGGGGAGCCCCTGGGACTTACCACAAGCCCTGGGACTTCCTACTCTTTTTGTCCACACTAGTGATTACAGCATTAATATGCTACAACAAGACAAAGTTGGTCACAGCTTTTCAGCCCAGATGTCAGTACCTCTGATGAACAGAATGGCCCCAGAAAACCCCCAGCCAGACCTTTTTAACCACTTATGCCTTGAGCATGTTACTTAGTCTTTTTGTGCCTCAGTTTTCCTGCCTATCAAATGGTAAAAAAGAGTTGTTGTGGGGGCTACATGAGGTAATCCTATCTAATAATGAGGGAATATGCTAATTGACTGCTCCGCCCTCAAAGATGGTGGCACCCACAGCCAATAAGAGGGAATATGCTAATTGACTGCCATGCCCTCAAAGATGGCGGTGCCCACAGCCACAAGATGGTGGTGCCCAGTCCCCTCAGCCCCGCCGGGGCGGCAGTCACAGGGCAAGGCTGGGCCCACCCCCAGGTGGGCCCGGCTGCTCCACACGCCTGCCTCTGGAGTCCCCCAGTCCCCTCAGTCCCCCAGCCGCCCAGGGCTGGCCCGAGGTGCAGGTAACCAGGGCTGGCCGAGGCTTGTGCTGCCAGCAGTGGCAGCAGCAGAGGTGTGATGGGGCATCGCCTTCCCCTGATCGCTGGGTTGCCTCTCGCCCCTGAGGGCTCCTGGACTGTGAGAGGGGGCAGGCCGGGCTGAGGGACCCCCCACCTCCAGTGCATGAATTTTCATGCACCGGGCCTCTAGTAGATGTATAAAGGACTTAGAAATGTGTGGAGTTAAGTAGTGTAATATTATTATCCTACACATTTTTTTTTCCCAGAGGAAAACACTGCAAATGAAAGTAAATTTTAATATATCTTCAAACTTTAGACTTTTGCAATCTTCTGATATCTCCAGGAGAATGTTGTGATTGAACTATTTGAGCAATTTTAAGTTCTGTCCTAGCTTTCACAAGGAATCTGGTGAAATTATTTTACCTTTTACATAAGGACTCTATTTTAAAATAGAACTAATACTTGCTGTATTCACCATGGTCTCCTCTCTTCTCTTTTTTAAACACATCTGGCTTCCAGGCAATGTTTTAGGCACTGGGAATACAACAGTGAGAAAGCATGCATGTTCCTGTCCACCGTTAATAAAAGTGTAAGAGGGGAGTCAGACTGTCTGACCTTTAATCAGACAGGTGGTTAAATTCTACTAAGCAGATCTATGAGAGCATTTGACAGGGCGATGGCACCTGGCCTAGGAGTTAGGCTCACTTTAGGAACTTAAGATGTGAGCCAAAGTCATTAGTGTCTTTCACTAGGAAAGGAGTGAACAAGGCATGGTACGCATTTCAGGGAGAGATAGAAAGGAGCCATAATATATATGAAGAATGTGTATTTAACAAAAATAATGAATTCTAATTTTTTTGCAGTGATGGTTTTTTCCTGTTAAATATACAGGGTGTCTCCCCAAAATGTATACATACTTTGAATAATTATTAATTCCAAAGGGTTAAATCTGAAAAGAAAGAAACATCAATTGAGCTATCAGCTGTTAAAGTTTGTATAAATTTTTTGGGGTACCCTATGTTTTGTCTAGGAAAATCCATATGTCTTAACATTTTTACATTTACCGTATTTTCCGGCGTATAAGACGACTTTTTAATCCAGGAAAATCTATACGCCCAGTCATCTTATACACTGGAAAATACGGTATCAGTAACTGGGGTAGTCTAAACTTTTAATAAATTCTTTATATTTAAGAAATGTAAAAAACAATTTTCATATAATCTGTAATTCCTAATATAGATAAATCATAATAAAATTTGACTCACAATTAACTATGATTTTAAAATTAAAGATTTACTTCAAATATAAGACATTTATTCTTGATGACTTGGGCATCAGATCATGTGGGTTAGAATAATCTTCATCACTTTCTAAAAATAGAAGCACATTATCACTGTTTTTGTAAATTGGCACCACTTATTAGATGATAATAAAAGACAGAATTTTGTTATTCTAAGTTTATTTCAAATTACAAATTTATAATTTTTGACTGATTTAGAACTATTCTGTTTTATAATTTTAATGTATTTTTTGTGTACTTACAGTCTTAGAAATAAACTACATAAGTTGCTGTATGGTTTGTCTATAGTTTATATACTGTTAAAGTACAAAGTTGAATAGACTGTGTAAAACCTAATTTACATCCTCTGTCAACAATCACATTGAAGCTAATTTTTAGAAACTCCATGTTCTTTAAGACTTAAACATTTTTTATTAGAATATTGGTTTTTAAAATTTTTTCTTTATTTTATATTTCCCCCATCACCATATATCTCCCTTATATCCTTTTCCACCTGCACTCTCTTCCCCCCCTGCAATCACCACACGGTCGTCCTTGTCTAGAAAATTAGTTCTTTTTAAAAAATATATATGTTTTTATTGATTTCAGAGAGAGAAATGGAGAAGGAGAGGGAGATAGAAACATCAGTGATGAGAGAGAATCATCTATAGGCTGCCTCCTGCACGCCCCCTACTGGGGATGAAGCCCAAAACCCAGGCATGTGCCCTCACTGGTAATCCAACCATGACCTCCTGGTTCATGGGTTGACACTCAACCACTGAGCCATATTGGCTGGGCTAATCTATATCTTTTAAATTATGGTTATGTTTCTGATATGCTTATTTCTGCCTTCTCTTTTTTTTCTTCTTAATCATACTGGAATTTTAGCAGTTTATTTTTATAGTCTTTTCACAGATCCAATTTTTGACTTTGTTGATCTTCTAATATATATTTGTTTTCTATTTTAATAGTTTTTGCTGTTATCTTTATCTCCTTTTCTGTATTTCTTTTGGGGGTATATTTTGCTGGGTTTCACCCTCAGTAATCTTTAGCCTTTATTCTAACATGCAAAACTGTACATTTTCCCTGAGTGTTACTTTAGTTGCATCATGCAAGTTTTGATATAAACTATTGTTATTGTTCATTTTAATCTCATAATTTAAAAAAAATTTGTTTCTGCGATGTTGACCCCTTTGCATTATATTTTCTATTATAAATTTTCCTTAGGTTTCTAAAGTTTAATCTATTTTTTAAAAATCCAATTTGTACATTTACTAATTATATTTGTCTGTTTCATAATTCATACCATCCTGCTTTTATTTATGTTAATCTGACCTTTCACTGTCCTTTGGTTGAGTTTATTAGTCTTTTTCTATCTCTGAAGTAGCATGCAGATGGTATAGGAGAAAAACAAATGAAGAGCCAGGTGTTTCTCTTTATTTCCTACCCCCTCCCCACCTCTGCTCCAGTAAGTGGTATATTTATAGGCCAGAGTAGAGAATTTTGGACACAGTTGCAGAAAGTGCTAGAGGTCTCTTGGGAATGGAAAAGCTGTCAGGCAGCTAGTTTCTCCATCTCTATCTCAGACTTTGAGAGCCACGTGCTTCAGTTTTGCTTTGCCGGCTGCTTGGTTTTACCTCCCTTCCTGTCCTTCCTTCCCTCCCCCATTGACTCCTTGTCTTCCTGTCTCCATCCCTTCCTTTATTCTCTTCCTCAAATCTTCTTCCTTCCTTTCTTGAATCTTCAAACTCCCTCCCCCCCCCCACACACACCCCAGCATGCTGATCAAGGAGAAATGATCAACAGAGGCCATATGTTATGAAAACTTAAAGAAAATCTCCTAAGTCCTTTTAAATCCCTTTATAGTGATTATAACAAACCACTATATTCAGAGTACTTTTGTTCTCGCTCAAGCAGTGAGTCATCAGAAGTAAGTCGGGTGACTGCCCCTTTAAGTAGAAACTGCCCTGCGCTGGTAGAACCTCGGGGGGCCTTGTGGGGAAGCTCTGCGCCCTCCCCGCCCCCCGGAGCGGAGCGTCAGTTGGTCGGGGCGGCGCCGCCGTGCGGGGAAGGCGCCCCGCTGTGCGCTCCGGGAGCCTTTGTGGAGCCGCGGCCCGGCCCGCTGTGAGCGCTGCCCGGTAACTCCGACACCTGGGGCGGGTCGTCCCGCCGACGCCCTGAAGGTTGTTTTTTACCGTGAAGGGCAGTTGGCCTGTAAATAACCCACTTTGGAGGATGAAATCAGGTTCAGTTTTGCCATTTTGTGTGTGTGTTTCTCGTTGGAACATTTTAAAAGCTAGTATTTAAAGTTTACTTAAAACTGTAAAGGATTTAGGATTTTGTATTGAGCTTCTCGCTCAGAAAATATTATCTCCATTTATCCATACTTGAAAATGATGCTTGTGTACTTAGTATATTTTCTTTTCTTTCTTTTTTAATCCTCACCCGAAGGTATGCTTATTGACTTTAGAGAGAGGGCAAGGGGGAGAGAGAGAGACAGAAAGAGAGGGAAACATGGATGGTTGCCTTCTGTATGTGCCCGGGTTGGGGATCGAACCTGCAACCTGGGTATGTGCTCTGACCTGAAAACCTGAAACCTTTTGGTGCACCAGAGGATGCTCCAACGGGGCCACGCTGGCCAGGGCACTTCAGTATGTTTTCAACATACGGGCCTTTAAATTTATATGTAAAGCATCAGTTGCATGGTTCTTTTGAAATGTTCAAATTTTTTGTGAATGCTTCTTAGAGCTGGTGAATTCTAGCTTAAGGTTTAAAATACATGTGCTGTTTCTCTCTACTGTTCCTATAACTTAGACTGATTTAAATGCTGGCAAACGTACTTACCCAACTGTATAGTTCTACATGAATTTAAAATACTTCAGAGTAGTTGGCATTAATTATTCAACTTAAGAATTAATTTACAATTATAATTTTAAAACCATTTAAGTTTCAAAACGAGCTGTTAACTTGCTTAAGATTAGAGAAAATAGTTATAGGAATTTTGCAGTTAACTTACTATAGAAAGACAGCTTATAATTAGTTTTATTTAAAGGGGGGGCTCAAAAGAATACTGGACAAATAAACTTTTAAGTCTTCCATTATTAAATACGTAGATTACAGTTTGAATAAAAGATATATTATACATTAGAACTGAAATTGCAATTAGGAACTTTTCTGCTTAGCATAAATGAAAATTATTTTTTTAATCAAATTTAGTGGGGTTACATTGGTTAATACAATTACATAGGTTTAAGAGGTGCAATTCTATAATACATCATCTGTATATTATATGTGTGTTCATCACCCCAAGTCAAGTCTTATTCCATCACCATTTATCCCCCCTCTACCCTTTCCTACCGCCTGCCACTCCCCTCTTTCCCTCTGGTTGTCTGTGAGATGTTTTTTTTTCTTCTTAATCCCTTCATCTTTTTCACCCAGCCTCCTTCTACCCTTCCCTCTGACTGCTGTCAGTCTGTTCTTTGTATCTATGAGTTTGTTACTATTTTGTTTGTTAGTTTATTTTGTACATTAGATTCCCCATATAAGTGAAATCATATGGTATTTGTCTTTCTCTGACGGAGGATTTCACTTAGCATAATAATCTCAGGGTCCATCCATGCTGTCTCAAAGGATAAAATTTCCTTCATTACAAGTGAGTAGTAGTCCATTGTATAAATGTACCACAACTTGTGTGTGTGTGTGTGTGTGTGCGCGCGCGCGCGCACACTTTGGGGCTTGCTCTCTCTCTTTTTTTCTCTCTTTATTGATTAAGGTATTGCATATGTGTCCTTAACCCCCAAGTGCCCCTCCCCCCCACTCATGCCCTCACCCCCCTGGTGTCTATGTCCATTGGTTAGGCTTATATGCATGCATACAAGTCCTTTGGTTGATCTCTCCCCCTCACCCCCACCCTCCCGTACCTTCCCTCTGAGGTCTGGCAGTCTGATTGATGCTTCTCTGTCTCTGGAGCTGTTTTTGTTCATCAGTTTATGTTGTTCATTATATTCTACAAATGAGTGAGATCATATGATATTTATCTTTCTCTGATTGGCTTATTTCGCTTAGCATAATGCTCTCCAGTTCCATCCATGCTGTAGCAAATGGTAAGAATTCCTTCTTTTTTACAGCAGCATAGTATTCCAGTGTGTAGATGTACCACAGTTTTTTAATCCACTCATCTGCTGATGGACACTTAGGCTGTTTCCAGATCTTAGCTATTGTAAATTGTGCTGCGATAAACATAGGGGTGCATATATCCTTTCTGATTGGTGTTTCTGGTTTCTTGGGATATATCCCCAGAAGTGGGATTACTGGGTCAAACGGAAGTTCCATTTTTAGTTTTTTGAGGAAACTTCATACTGTCCTCCACAGTGGCTGCACCAGTCTGCATTCCCACCAGCAGTTCCTTTTTCTCCGCATCCTCACCAGCACTTGTTACCACAACTTTTTTACCCACTCATCTCCTGATGGACACTTGGGCTGCCTCCAGATTTTGACTATTGTAAATAATGCTGCAATGAACATAGAGATGCATGTATTCCTTAGAATCAGTGTTTTGGGTTTCTTTGGATATATTCCTTGAAGTGGAATCGCTGTATCATAAGGCAGTTCCATTTTTAATTTTTTGAGGTAACTCCATACTGCTTTCTACTGTGGCTGCACTGTCTACATTTCCACTAACAGTGCATGAGGGTTTCCTTTCCTCCACAGCTTTGCCAGTACGTTTGCTTTTTGCTTTATTTATGATAGCCATTCTTACAGGTGTGATGTGATATTTGCCCTTCTCTGATGATGAGTGATGTTGAGCATCTTTTCATATGTCTTATTGGCCATTTGAATATCCTTTTTGGAGAAGTGTCTCTTCAAGTCCTTTGCACATTTTTTAATTGGATTGTTTGTGTTGTTGGTGTTGTTTTATAAGTTCCTTATAAATTTTGGATATTAGCCCTTTATCAGATGTATCACTGACAAATATGTTCTCCCCTTCAGGGGGTTGTCTTTTCATTTTGTTGATGGTTTCCTTTGATGTGCAAAAACTTTTAGTTTGATGTAGTCCCACTTGTTTATATTTTCTTTTGTTACCCTTGCTGGAGGAGTATATCAGATAAAATATTGCTATGAGAAATGTCTGAGATTTTACTGTATGTTTTTTAGGATTTTTATGGTTTGAGTCTAACATTTAAGTCTTTAGTTTTTGCCCATTGAGTATTATGTTGGCTGTGGGTTTGTCATATTTGGCCTTTATTATATTGAGGTATGTCCCTTCTGTTCCACTTTGTTGATAGTTTTTATCATATATTGGTGCTGGATTTTATCAAATGCTTAAATATGTTTGCTATTACAATGTAATTTTTATCCTTCATTTTGTTTATGTGGTGTATCATGGTAATTGATTTGCAGATCATTATATTATGTAATTTATTTTGTACATTAGATTATATAGTTTATTTTGTACATTAGTGAAATCATATGGTATTTGTCTTTCTCTGACTTTCTCAGGCTGGTTGACGATGTGGATCAATCCAGACCACAAAAATTAATTTGTGTAGTTATGCAAGTTATCAACCTTGCATCCCAGGAATAAATCTCACTTGATCATGATATCTTAACTTTTTAATATATTGCTGGGTTGAGTTTGCTAATATTTTGTTGAGAATTTTAGTTGTTATCTATGTTAATCCGGGATATTGGCTTATAGTTTCCTTTCTTTGTATTGTCTTTATCTGGTTTTGGAATTAGGATATTGCTGGACTTGTAAAATGAGTTTGGGAATGTTCCCTCCTCTTGAAATTTTTTGGGATAATTTAAGAAGAATAGGTGTTAGTTATTTGAATGTTTGGGAAAATTCTCCTGTGAAGCTATGCAATCCAGGACTTTTGTTTATTGGGAGATTTTTAATTACTGCTTCAATTTTACTAGTTGTAATCTGTCTATTCAGATTCTCTGATTAGTTCTTGATTCAGTTTTAGAAGTTTGTGTGTTGCTAGGATTTTATCTATTTTGTCCAGATTGTCCATTTTGTTGGCATACAGTTGTTCATAATATTTTCTTACAATCCCCTGTATTTCTGTGGAGTCAGTTTTTACTTCTCTTTTATTTCTAATTACATTTATTTGGGTACTCTCTCTCTTTTTCTTACAAGTATTTGGCAATCTTGTTTACCTTTTCAAAGAACCAGCTCTTGGTTTCATTTGTCTTTTCTTTTTTTTTTTTTTTTAGACTCTATTTCATTTATTTCTGCTCTGACCTTTATTATTTTATTATTTCTGTTCTTCAGTTCCCAATCAAGGGTACCTGGGTTGCAGGTTTGATCCCAGGCCCTAGTCAGGGTGTGTGCAGGAGGCAACCAATTGATGGGTCTCTCTTACATTGATATTTCTCTCTCTCTCCCTCCCTTCCACTCTCTCTAAAAATCAATGGAAATAAATGTCCTCAGGTGAGGATTAACAACAACAAAAAAGTGATTATTGATAGGTATGTATTTATTGACATTTTATTCTTTATAGCTGTAAAGAATAAAATGCTGCCTCCTCCTCCTCCTCCTTCTTCCTTTTCTTCCTCTTCTTCCTCCTCTTCCTCCTCCCCTTTTTCTTCCTCTGCCTCCACCTTCTTCCTCAAGAAGGCCCTCTAACATTTCTTGTAATACTGGTTTGTTGGTAGCAAACTCCTTTAGCTTTTTCTTGTCTGGGAAGCTCTTTATTTCTTTTTCAATTTTAAATGATAGCCTTGCTGGGCAAAGTAGTCTTGGTTGTAGGGCAAGCATGTCAAACTTGCGGCCCGCAGGCCTCATGCAGCCCACAAAGAATATTTTTGCAGCTCAGCCAATATAACACTATGTAAGAAATGTTTTAATAAAAATTTTGTAACATAATTTTTACAATATCCTGTTATACATAGTTATTAATAACAAACTACAACATTTGCTAATGACTGATTACTATAATCATGTTGCATTCATTTCCCTTATGTGCCTTACATGCTGGCACACCATTTCTCTCCACTAATACTAGCAGCGAATATTTTAGCAGCCAATTGCCACGTCATTAGTCTCGGACTAACTTGTTTGGTATGCGCCACAGGAAATATTTCGCTTTCGGAAAACAAGAAAAATAGGTTTATTTGCATTACGCTTATTAATTTGTGTAGTTATTCAGTGTCTGGTAAGTTAATGTTCAAGAAAAAATATTAATTTTTATTAAAATGTTCTATTTTACTCATTTATTTTATCCCTTTGTATTCAGCATGTCTCTATCGAAATCTCCGTTTCTGTGAAAATTGAAGCTTTTGTTTTTTTGTGGCCCACATAAACTTAAACCTTGTTTATTTGGTCTGTGTTAGACTTTAAGTTTGACATGCTTGTTGTAGAGCATTGCTTTTCTTCACTTTGAACATTTCATGCCAATCCCTTTTGCAACCTAGGTATGTGCCTTGATCCAGAACCAAACCTGTCTGTACATTAGATTATATAGTTTGCCTGTCTCCACCCTTCCAGTCTCGATGTGGCTTCTTCTGTAAATCCTTGGTCATAACTTGCAACCTAGGTATGTGCCTTGATCCAGAACCAAACCCGTCACCTTTCAGTGTACGGGACAATGCTCCAATCAACTGAGCCACACCAGCCAGGGCTGTATTCTTCATTTCTGACTGATTCTTTTTTATGATTTCTATTTTATTTTTTATGTTACTATCTCTTTGTTTAATTTCTCATTGATTTCATCTATTCTTCCCTTAAGTGTCTTGAACATCCTTATAACCATTATTTTGAACTCTATATCTGGTAAATTTCTTGCCTCCATTTCACTTAGCTCTTTTTCTGGAGATTTCTCATTGTTCTTTCATTTGGGGCATGTTTCTTTGTCTCCCCATTTGACTTTGGCTGCCTCTTTATGTTTGTTTCTATGTGTTAGGTAGATGTGCTATGACTCCCTGTCTTGATAGGGTGGCCTTATGTAGTAAATAGGTGTCCTGTGGTACAATTTCCTTGATCACCTATGCCAGGTGCTCCAGGAATGTCCCTTGAGTGGGTTATGTGGGCCCTCCTGTTGTATTTGAGTCTTGATTGCTATTGGCCCATTTGTGTGTGGGGTCAACTCTTAGGCTGGATGACAATGAGGATCAATCCAGACCACAGTGTATGAGCTGCTGCAGGTGCTAACCACACAGCATGGAATTTGCCTCAACAGGTCTGTTGCCTGCTGAGATCTCTCTTTGCATATGTCGCTTGTGGAGCTAATTGGAACCTGCTCAGATTTTGTCTAAAGCTCGCCTCTGGGTGTGTTGGTTATGGGGCCTCTTGGGCGGGACTCTGGTTCAGGTCAATATCAGATGCTGCCTGTGACTGGCCCTGGATAATTTGTGTGGATCTGCAAAGCAATCCACAGTTTGTGGCTGACTCTACCTTGTGGTGTGCGAAGGAAGGTTCACGCTGCACCAAGGCTCACTTTCACCAGCTCTGGGATTGGAGGTCAGTCAGCAAAAGTCCCTAGGAACCCCCTGTTCGCCTCCATCTGTCTTCGCCTGCTGGCTGCCTGTTAGGCTCAGTCACTGAAAGAGCCTCTGGTAGTAATCAGGTTGCATGCAACAGGTTCTCAGTGAGTCACCAGGTAGAGGCGAGGTGTTTTCCAGATCTGTGTAGGTTCAGTCTTGGTGCCAGTGCTGTATCTGAGGCAAACGTCCCAGGGTATACCAAGTCTAGTTGCCACGTGTTGGGTGCTCCCACACTTTTGTGGTGGGGTGGGGTCTCAGGGAATTGTCAGGGTGAGGCCAGCAGATTGTATCAGGCTAAACAAACCAAGATTTGTGAAGGGAAGGCTCTGCACGGGTAGGGCGTGCAACAGAAAATTTTCCCTTGTCCTAACGCCACAAAATTCAGTCTGTCCCAGATTCTGCCAGGAGTCTAATCTCAGCAGGGCGGGGCCCCTGGGAGTCAGGAAAGGGGGAGGTGCTGGTCAGATTTGGGGGAAGTTGGAGCGGGTGGCTCCGGTCCCAGAGCCACACAACTCAAACTGTCCTGGATTCTGCCCAGATCTTGGCAAGGTGGAGCCACCAAAAGTAAGAGGGTGGGGGCCTCTGAGAGCTTAGAGAGTGGGGCTAGTGCAGGGGTCCTCAAACTTTTTAAACAGGGGGCCAGTTCACTGTCCCTCAGACCGTTGGAGGGCCGGACTGTAGTTTAAAAAAAAACTATGAACAAATTCCTATGCACACTGCTAAGACGGCTGCTAAGCAGGAGAGGCAGCGGCGGCAAAAACACCCGGCGGGCCGGATAAATGTCCTCGGCGGGCCGCATGTGGCCCGCGGGCCGTAGTTTGAGGACCCCTGGGCTAGTGGATCTACCGTGAGGAGGAGGTGCCAGTCAGGTTCACAGGAAAGTGGAGGCAATTCCCCCCTTAAGCCACTGACACCCCTTGTGTCTGCCCAG